>NC_077230.1:142168606-142771856 GCF_027887165.1 Monodelphis domestica | reverse complement strand
CAGCTATAGATTTGGAGAGCTGGATGGCAGAAAGAAGTTCAGTAATAAGGTTTGCATTGGCAATACATTTCCAGCTGATGTTAAGGATCCCCTCTGAAACCATAGCATGCCAACAGTGTGACATATGCCAAAGGTATGGCGGGAGTGACTCTTTTATCCTTTGCAATAATACAGGCATATTTCAAAACTGTGAGTTCTACACCCTGTGCACTTACATTTGAGGGCAAGGAAGCTGACCACAGAGTATCAAATCCAGTGACTAATGTAGCTCCTGTATAGCGCACACCATCCCTCATAAATGAACCATATATAAATAATGTTAAATATGAATCATCCAAAGAGGTGACCAATAAATCATTATGAGGTTTATCAAAAGTGGACACTAAAGACGTACAATGGTGTAAAGGTTCTCTGGAAATTAGCAAATCAGGGAGCAAGGTTGCAGGATTAAGAACTCCACAGTATTTCAGTGTGATATGTTCATTATTAATATAGTTATCCCATACCTAGTAATCCTTGGGTCAGTAAATGCCTGTTTCCTATATTATAATAACAATGTCCTGACCTCATGTGGGCACATTATGGTCAGAGGGCATCCCAATACCAAATTGGCAGATTTGGTTATCAGTAAAGCTGTGGCAGCTACTCCTCTAAGGCATGGTGGTGCTCTGGCAGCTACTGGGTCAAATTGGTCTGAATAGGCTACCGGGCGTTGAGCAGGTCCCAAAAGTTGAGTTAAAATACCTAAAGATATCCTTTTTTGTTCATGGACATATAAGGTAAATGTTTTATCATAATTTGGTATGCCTAGAGTAGGGGCTGACAGGATAGTTGGTTTAAATTTGAAAGAGCTATTAGGTGTTCTGTTTCCAATTTAAGTGGTTCAGGGACTGAGTTTATTTGTGAGTGCTAGAAGGGGCTTAGAGATTTCCCCATAACAAGGGATCCACTGAGGACAAAATCCTGTTGCTCTAAGAATAGCTCTCAATTACTTTTTAGTGGTAGGAGCACTTAACTTTTGGATATTTTTAATACACTTGGGAGAAATTAAATGGGACCCAGCATTTAAAATAAGCCTAAATATTGTACCTTGGGGAGATACCACTGAACTTTGTCCTTGGAG
The DNA here is from genome assembly GCF_027887165.1 of Monodelphis domestica. Taxonomy (NCBI): domain Eukaryota; kingdom Metazoa; phylum Chordata; class Mammalia; order Didelphimorphia; family Didelphidae; genus Monodelphis; species Monodelphis domestica. Next base: position 142,770,733 of record NC_077230.1, on the reverse strand, counting down.
ACCTTGTGGCCTCTCTTATATAGCTGTAAAACAGCAGTTCTCAACCTGTGGGTCGTGACCCCAGAGGGGGTTGAATGACTAAAACACAGGGGTCGCCTAAAGCCATTGGAAAATACATATTTCTGATGGCTTTAGCCACTGAGAAATCATACTACTTTACAGCAAGATCTCAGAAAGAACAGGGACCCTGCTACTCACATATTGTACTAATATTAGTTACCTTTCAGCATCCCTACCCTGGAGACAGGACTCAAACAGAGACCCAGAGAAAGCACCCGGGCACTGGCTCAAGGGGGGGGTGAGGTTAAGAACGAGTCCTGGAGCAGATAACTCCAGGAGCAGATAATGGAGCCTAATAACACAAGCAAAGTGAAGCCTCAGCTCGAGCTGGAGGCAGATGACAGGAGGAAGAAGGCAGTGTGTGAGGACCCCCTCCCCAGGCAGGACTTACTTCCCTCCCCAGCTCTTACGCTGCTTCCTGTTGGATTAATATTTCTCAACATAAAATTAAATATTGTTTTTGTGATTAAAAACTTTGTTTAAATTATGTTTGATTTGTAGCAATGAGAATACATAATGCATATCAGATATTTACATTATGAATCATAACTGTAGCAAAATTACAGTTTTGAAGTAGCCACCAAAATAATTTTTTGGTTTGGGGTCACCTCAACATGAGGAACTATATTGCAAGGTCTTGTGATTAGAAACGTTGAGAACGGACTTCCGGGTAATCATGGCTGCAATCTAGACGCCACACGCTTCCTCTCCCCGGCACCGAACGAAATAGACTACATCAAAGGAGCATAAAATCACCTTTGAAGGAACAGAAGGACTCCCCAGTACCCCACAGAGGCAAAGGTACGTGGGGCTTGAACATTTCCACACTAAAATAAGAAGGAAAAGCTTGCACAGAAAAGTGAACTGAGCCGCCCTTCCCCCACCCCACCTCCCCCACTAAACCAGAGTGAGCTACCTGAGCGCTCACCGGGACAGTGAGTGAGTGGGGAGCGTCTCTGTCTGGGGGGGGCACTCCAGGGTCCTTGGGATCTGGGGACTGCCAGGAAAAAACGTCTCAGGGTGTTTTCACTGGAGAATCCAGCGGAACTGTACTTGGAGCGGGCTGCGATTAACACCGCGGACCATGCGCTGATTATCTGGGTGGAGCTGAAACCTGGGCAGTGTGGCTGTGATCAGGGACCCAGCGCTCTAAGAAACCTTGGAGGCTGGGAAGAACTAGTCTGAAGCAACCTAAATTCACAGAAAAACCGCTCATATAACCCAGACCCTAGACCAAAAAGGAAAGGGGAATAAAACCACCAAAGGGATGGCTCACATGGCCCAAAATCAAGCCTCCAGGAAGAAAGGGAAAAAAGTGACTATTGAAAACTTTTATGGTGGAAGTACCCAAGGAAAAGAGGAGAATGAGGAGGAAATCCAAAAAAATTCAGAACACACCTCCCAAAATGGAAACTATCAACAAGCTCTGGAAGATCTCAAACTGGAACTTATCCAAAAGATGGAAACCTGGAAAGAAAAATGGGAGAAAGAGATCAGCTGTCTGACAGATAAGAATGCTCAATTGGAAAAAGAACTCGAAGCATCCAATAGAAGGGCAGACAAGGCTGAAAAGCAAAACCAGTCCCTAATGACCAGAATTAAGCACCTCGAAGAAAGCGAGATGATAAAACAGCAAGAATCAATAAAGCAAACCCAAATAATTAATGAATTGGAAGAAAACATAAAATATCTCACTGAGAAGGTCACAGACCTGGAGAACAGAGGAAGACGAGAAAATCTCCGTATTATCGGTCTCCCAGAAAAACCAGAGGTAAACAACAAACTGGATATTATTCTACAGGAGATTATAAAAGAAAATTGCCCCCACGTTCTGGAGCAAGGGGGCAAAATAGAAATAGAAAGGATTCATAGAACACCTTCTATACTAAATCCCAAAAAGACAACGCCTAGGAATGTAATTGCCAAATTCAAGAGCTTCCAAGTAAAGGAGAAAATCCTACAAGAAGCCAAGAAGAAGAGCTTCAGATATAAGGGGGCTCCCATAAGGATCACACACGACTTAGCGGCTAACACACTAAGAGACCTGAAAGCATGGAACACGATATTTAGAAAGGCAAGAGAGCTGGGTCTCCAACCGAGAATCAACTACCCAGCAAAACTGACTATATACTTCCAGGGGAAAGTATGGGCATTCAACAAAATAGAAGATTTCCAAGCATTTGCTAAGAAAAGACCAGAGATCTGTGGAAAGTTCAATATCCAAGCACAGAAAGCAAGAGAAACATGAAAAGGTAAATATGAAAGAAAGGGAAAAGGAGATGAATCTTATCTTTTTCTTTAAGTCAAACTCTCTTCTATAAGGACTACATTTACACCAAATTATATATATATTAATATGTGGGGAAAATGTATTGTGTAACTCTCATAAATTATATCATCATAAGAGTAGTTAGAAGAAACATGCATAGGGAAAGATTGGGGCATTAAGAAGATTTGGGGAAAGTTGGGGCAAAGAAAGGAAAAGGGAGGGGGGAACCGCGATAATACTAAGATTAACTTCAAGAAATAGGGGGGGAATCAATAGAATAATCTTTCCCATATAAAGATACACATGGGAAGGGGAGGGGAAGAACTCTCATATGAGAAGGAGAGGAAGACAGCGTGAAGTGGAATTACTTAAACCTTACTCTCAGTGAAATCAAATCTGAGAGGGAAGAACATCTAGATCCAGGGGGATCCTGAATTCTATCTTATCCATTAGGGCAAGAAAGAAAGGAAAATCAAGGAGGGGGAGGGGAGAGGGAGTACAAAAAGGGAGGGAAGGAGAGGGGGGAAGAGAAGGGAGCATAAAAAGGGAGGGGCTAGAAAGGGAAGCATCTCAAGGGAGGGGACTAGGGGGACTGACACTTTCTCACTGGTTCAAAAGAAGAAAGCTAAAGAAGAAAGGTCAGAACTAGGGGAAGATATCAAAATGCCAGCAAATCCACAAATAACAATCATAACTTTGAACGTGAATGGGATGAACTCACCCATAAAACGCAGACAAATAGCAGATTGGATTAGAACCCCAAACCCTACCATATGTTGTCTTCAAGAAACACATATGAGACGGGTTGACACTCACAAGGTTAGAATTAAAGGTTGGAGTAAGTCCTTTTGGGCCTCAACCGATAGAAAGAAGGCAGGAGTTGCAATCATGATATCTGACAAAGCCAAAGTACAAATAGACCTGATCAAAAGGGATAGGGAAGGTAAATATTTTCTGCTAAAAGGAAGTATAGACAATGAGGAAATATCACTAATCAACATGTATGCACCAAATGGTATAGCATCCAAATTTTTAATAGAGAAACTAGGAGAATTGAAGGAGGAAATAGACAGTAAAACCATATTAGTGGGAGACTTGAACCAACCACTATCAAATTTAGATAAATCAAACCAAAAAATAAATAAGAAAGAGGTAAAACAGGTGAATGAAATCTTAGAAAAATTAGAATTAATAGACATATGGAGAAAAATAAATAGGGACAAAAAAGAATACACCTTCTTTTCAGCACCACATGGCACATTCACAAAAATAGATCATACACTAGGTCATAGAAACATGGCACACAAATGCAGAAAAGCAGAAATATTAACTGCAGCCTTTTCAGATCACAAGGCAATTAAAATATTGATCGGCAAGGGTACATGGAGACCCAAATCAAAAATTAATTGGAAATTAAATAACATGATACTCCAAAATCAGATAGTTAGAGAAGAAATCATAGAAACAATTAACAATTTCGTTGAAGAAAATGACAACGATGAAACATCCTTTCAAGCCTTATGGGATGCAGCCAAGGCAGTATTTAGAGGAAAATTCATATCCCTGAGTGCATATATTAACAAATTAGGGAGGACAGAGACCAAGGAATTGGAAATGCAAATCAAAAAACTTGAGAATGAACAAATTAAAAACCCCCAGAAGAAAACCATACTAGAGATCCTAAAAATTAAGGGAGAAATTAATAAAATAGAAAGTGACAGAACTATTGAGCTAATAAACAAGACTAGAAGCTGGTACTTTGAAAAAACAGACAAAATAGACAATGTACTGGCTAATTTAATTAAAAAAAGGAAAGAAGAAAGGCAAATTAATAGCATCAACGATGAAAAGGGGGATCTCACCTCCAATGAAGAGGAAATTAAGGCAATCATTAAAAACTACTTTGCCAACTATATGGCAATAAATATACCAACCTAGGTGATATGGATGAATATTTACAAAAATATAAATTGCCTAGACTAACAGAAGAAGAAATAGTTTTCTTAAATAATCCCAATATCAGAAAAAGAAATCCAACAGGACATCACAGAACTTCCTAAGAAAAAATCCCCAGGGCCTGATGGATTCACCAGCGAATTCTATCAAACATTCAGAGAACAGTTAATCCCAATACTATACAAACTATTTGACATAATAAACAAAGAGGGAGTTCTACCAAACTCCTTTTATGACACAAGCATGGTACTGATTCCAAAACCAGGCAGGCCAAAAACAGAGAAAGAAAATTATAGACCAATCTCCCTAATGAATATAGATGCAAAAATCTTAAATAGGATACTAGCAAAAAGACTCCAGCAAGTGGTTAGAAGGGTCATCCACCATGATCAAGTAGGATTTATACCAGGGATGCAGGGCTGGTTCAGTATTAGGAAAACCATACACATAATTGACCACATCAACAACCAAACCAACAAGAACCACATGATTATCTCAATAGATGCAGAAAAGGCCTTTGATAAAATACAACACCCATTCCTACTAAAAACTCTAGAAAGCATAGGAATAGAAGGGTCATTCCTAAAAATAATAAACAGTATATATCTAAAACCATCAGCTAATATCATCTGCAATGGGGATAAACTAAATCCATTCCCATTAAGATCAGGGGTGAAACAAGGATGCCCATTATCACCTCTATTATTTGACATTGTATTAGAAACACTAGCAGTAGCAATTAGAGAAGAAAAAGAAATTGAAGGCATCAAAATAGGCAAGGAGGAGACCAAATTATCGCTCTTTGCAGATGACATGATGGTCTACTTAAAGAATCCTAGAGACTCAACCAAAAAGCTAATCGAAATAATCAACAACTTTAGCAAAGTTGCAGGATACAAAATAAACCCACATAAGTCATCAGCATTTCTATATAATTCCAACACAGCTCAGCAGCAAGAACTAGAAAGAGAAATCCCATTCAAAATTACCCAAGACAAAATAAAATACTTAGGAATCTATCTCCCGAGACAAACACAGGATCTATATGAACACAACTACAAAACACTTTCCACACAACTAAAACTAGACTTGAACAATTGGAAGAACATTAACTGCTCATGGGTAGGACGAGCCAATATAATAAAAATGACCATCCTACCGAAACTCATCTATCTATTTAGTGCCATACCCATGGAACTTCCAAAATTTTTTTTTTACTGATTTAGAAAAAACCATAACAAAGTTCATTTGGAAGAACAAAAGATCAAGGATATCCAGGGAAATAATGAAAAAAATACAAAGGAAGGGGGTCTTGCAGTCCCAGATCTCAGACTATATTACAAAGCAGCGGTCATCAAAACAATTTGGTACTGGCTAAGAGACAGAAAGGAAGATCAGTGGAATAGACTGGGAGCAAGCAACCTCAGCAAGACAGTATATGACAAACCCAAAGATCCCAGCTTTTGGGACAAAAATCCACTATTTCATAAAAACTGTTGGGAAAATTGGAAGACAGTGTGGGAAAGATTAGGCTTAGATCAACACCTCACACCCTACACCAAGATAAATTCAAAATGGATGAATGACTTGAACATAAAGAAGGAAACTATAAGAAAATTAGGCGAACACAGAATAGTATACATGTCAGACCTTTGGGAAGGGAAATACTTCAAAACCAAGCAAGAATTAGAAAGAGTTACACAATGCAAAATAAATAATCTGGATTACATCAAATTAAAAAGTTTTTGTACAAACAAAACCAATGTAACCAAAATCAGAAGGGTAGCAACAAATTGGGAAACAATCTTCATAAAAACCTCTGACAAAGGTTTAATTACTAAAATTTATAAAGAACTAAATCAATTGTACAAAAAATCAAGCCATTCTCCAATTGACAAATGGGCAAGGGACATGAACAGGCAATTCTCAGCCAAAGAAATCAAAACTATTAATAAGCACATGAAAAAGTGCTCTACATCTCTTATAATCAGAGAGATGCAAATCAAAACAACTCTGAGGTATCATCTCACACCTAGCAGATTGGCTAACATGACAGCTATGCAAAGTAATGAATGCTGGAGGGGATGTGGCAAAGTGGGGACATTAATTCATTGCTGGTGGAGTTGTGAATTGATCCAACCATTCTGGAGGGCAATTTGGAACTATGTCCAAAGGGCGATAAAAGACTGTCTGCCCTTTGATCCAGCCATAGCACTGCTGGGCTTGTACCCCAAAGAGATAATGGACAAAAAGACTTGTACAAAAATATTCATAGCTGCGCTCTTTGTGGTGGCCAAATTTTGGAAAATGAGGTGATGCCCTTCAATTGGGGAATGGCTGAACAAATTGTGGTATATGTTGGTGATGGAATACTATTGTGCTAAAAGGAATAATAAAGTGGAGGAATTCCATGGAGACTGGAACAACCTCCAGGAAGTGATGCAGAGTGAAAGGAGCAGAACCAGGAAAACATTATACACAGAGACTTATACATTGTGGTACAATCGAAGGTGATGGACTTCTCCATTAGTATCAATGCAATTTCCCTGAACAATCTGCAGGGATCTAAAAAAAAAAATACTACCCACAAGCAGAGGATAAACTGTGGGAGTAAAAACACCGCTGAAAAGCAACTGCTTGACTACAGGGTTGGAGGAGATAAGACTGAGGAGAGACTCTAAATGAACACTATAATGCAAATTCCAAGAACAGGGAAATGGGTTCGAGTCAAGAACACATGTGATAACCAGTGGAATCATGCGTCGGCTATGGGAGAGGGAAAGGCGGGGGGGGGAGGGGAGGGGAGGAAAAGAAAACGATCTTTGTTTCCAGTGAATAATGTATGAAAACGACCAAATAAAATAATATATTAAAAAAAAAAACCTACAACATAAAAAAAAGAAAGGATGAGAACCACTGCTCTAAAAAGAGGTGTTTTGCTGTACAATTAGCATGCTTCATCATTTGGTGAGTCCTGGAGTAAATCATTCATATACTGAATTAAAAACTGTATCTGAACTTTATGGCATCTATATCAGCAGTTTAAAAATATGTGAACAGAGTAGGGCTGCCCATGAAACCTTGGGGCAGACGAGATTTTCCAGGTGAAAACAAAGATATGCCTGGAGTTTTCAAGTATGGGTACAGAGAAAAATGCTAAGAAAAAGTCTACTACTGGAAAGTATGTAGCTTTGCTAGGAATAGAAGAAATAACAGTATTTATGTTGGAAACCACAGGGTATTTCTTTATAACATGATTGGTCACAGCTCTCAAATCCTGGACAAAGCAATAGAGATACTCACCATCAGGACCCAGTTTTAGCTTTTTTTTTTTTTTTTAGGATTTTTTTTAAACATTATTTTATTTGGTCATTTCCAAATATTATTCATTGGAGACAAAGATCAGTTTCTTTTCCTACACCCCTCCACCACCTCTCCCATAGTCGATGCATGATTCCACAGGGTATCACATGTGTTCTGGATTCGAAAACATTTTAAATATTGTTGGTATTGGCATTAGAGTGTTCATTTAGAGTCTCTCATCAGACATGTCCTCTCAAGCCCTGTAGTCAAGAAGTTGCTTTTCCTCAGTGTTTTTACTCCCACAGTTTGTCCTCTGCTTGTGGATAGTGTTTTTTTCTCCCAGATCCCTGCAGATTGTTCATGGACATTGCATTGACACTAATGGAGAAGTCCATTATGTTCGATTGTATCACAGTGTATCAGTTTCTGTCTACAATGTTTTCCTGGTTCTGCTCCTTTCCCTCTGTATCACTTCCTAGAGGTTTTTCCAGTCTCCATGGAATTCCTCCACTTCATTATTCCTTATAGAACAATAGTATTCCATCACCAACATATACCACAATTTGTTTAGCCATTCTCCAATTGAAGGGCATCCCCTCATTTTCCAATTTTTGGCCACCACTAAGAGTTCAGCTATGAAAATTCTTGTACAAGTCTTTTTCCTTATTATCTCTTTGGGGTACAAACACAGCAGTACAAACAAAGGGAAGACAGTCTTTTATTGACCTTTGGACATAGTTCCAAATTGCCCTCCAGAATGGTTGGATCAATTCACAACACCACCAGCAATGAATTAATGTCCTACTTTGCCATATCCCCTCCAGCAGTCATTACATTCCTTTGCTGTCATGTTAGCCAATCTGCTAGGTGTGAGGTGATACCTCAGAGTTGTTTTGATTTGCATCACTCTAATTATAAGAGATTTAGAGCACTTTTTCATGTGCTTATTAATAGTTTTGATTTCTTTATCTGAAAACTGCCTATTCATGTCCCTTGCCCATATATCAATTGGAGAATGACTTGATTTTTTGTACAACTGATTAAGCCCTTTGTAAATTTGAGTAATTAAACCTTTGTCAGAGGTTTTTATGAAGATTGTTTCCCAGTTTGTTGCTTCCCTTCTGATTTTGTTATATTGGTTTTGTTTGTACAAAAACTTTTTAATTTCATGTAGTCAAAATTATTTATTTTACATTTTGTGACTCTTTCGAAGTCTTTCTTCTTTTTAAATCTTTCCCATCCCAAAGGTCAGACATGTATAGTATTCTATGTTTGCCTAATTTACTTAGAGTTTCCTTCTTTATGTTCAAGTCATTCACCCATTTTGAATTTATCTTGGTGTAGGGTGTGAGGTGTTGATCCAAACCTAATCTCTCCCACACTGTCATTCAATTTTCCCAGCAGTTTTTATGAAATAGTGGATTTTTGCCCCAAAAGCTGGGATCTTTGGGTTTATCATATATTGTCTTGCTGAAGTCACTTGCCCCAAGTCTATTCCACTGATCCTTCAATATGTCTCTTACCCAGTACCAAATTGTTTTGATGACTGCTGCTTTATAATATAGTTTGAGATGTGGGACTGCAAGGCCACCTTCCTTTGTATGTTTTTTCCATCATTTCCCTGGATATCCTTGATGCTTTGTTCTTCCAGTTGAACTTTGTTATGGTTTTTTCTAGATCACTAAAAAAGTTTTTTGGAAGTTCAATGGGTATAGCACTAAATAGATAAATAAGTTTGGGTAGGATGGTCATTTTTATTATATTGGCTTGTCCTACCCATAAAAAGTTAATGCTTTTCTAATTGCTCAAGTCTAGTTTTAGTTGTGTGGAGAGTGTTTTGTAGTTGTATTCATATAATTCCTGTGTTTGTCTCGGCAGATAGATTCCTAAGTATTTTATTTTGTCTAATGTAATTTTGAAAGGGGTTTCTCTTTCTAGTTCTTGCTGCTGAGCTGTGTTGGAAATATATAGAAATGCTGATGACTCATGTGGGTTCATTTTGTATCCTGCAACTTAACTAAAGTTGTTGATTATTTCAATTAGCTTTTTGGTTGAATCTCTAGGATTCCTTAAGTAGACCATCATATCATCCACAAAGAGTGATAACTTCGTCTCATCCTTGCCTACTTTAATGCCTTCAATTTCTTTTTCTTCTCTAATTGCTATTGCTAGTGTTTCTAGTACAATGTCAAATAATAGAGGTGATAATGGGGATTCTTGTTTCACTCCTGATCTTATTGGGAATGCATCTAGCTTATCCTCATTGCAGATGATATTAGCTGAGGCTTTTAGATATATACTGTTTATTATTTTTAGGAACGACCCTTCTATTTGTATGCTTTGTAGTGTTTTTACTAGGAACACGTGTTGTATTTTATGCAAGGCTTTTTCTGTGTCTATTGAAATAATCATGTGATTTTTGTTGGTTTGCTTGTTGATATGATCAATTATGTGGATGGTTTTCCTAATATTGAACCATCCTTGTATTCCTGGGATAAATCCTACTTGATCATGGTGAATGACCCTTCAGATCACTTGCTGGAGTCTTTTTGCTAGTATCCTATTTAAGGATTTTTGCATCTATATTCATTAGGGAGATTGGTCTATAATTTTCCTTCTCTATTTTTGACCTGCCTGGCTTTGTAATCAGTACCATATTTGTGTCATAAAAGGAATTTGGTAGAACTCCCTCTTTGCTTATTATGTCAAATAGTTTGTATAGTATTGGGATTATCTGTTCTTTGAATGTTTGATAGAATTCACTTGTGTATCCATCAGGTCCTGGGGTTTTTTTCTCAGAGAGTTCTTTGATGTCCTGTTGGATTTCTTCTTCTGATATGTGATCATTTACGAATTCTATTTCTTCTTCTGTTAGTCTAGGAAGTTTATATTTTTGTAAATATTCATCCATGTTGCCTAGATTGGTATATTTATTGCTATGTAATTGGCCAAAGTAGTTTTTAATGATTGCCTTAATTTCCTCTTCATTGGAGGTGATGTCCCCCTTTTCATCTTTGATGCTGTTAATTTGCTTTTCTTCTTTCCTTTTTTTAATTAGATTGACCAGTACTTTGTCTATTTTGTTTATTTTTTCAAAGTGCCAGCTTCTAGTCTTATTTATTAGTACAATAGTTCTATCACTTTCAATTTTATTAATTTCTCGCTTTGTTTTTAGGATCTCTAGTTTGGTTTTCTTCTGGGGGGGGTTAATTTATTTACATTCAAGTTTTTTATTTGTATTTCCAATTCATTGATCTCTTCCCTGCCTAGTTTGTTAATATATACATTCAGGGATATGAATTTTCCTCTGATTACTGCTTTGGCTGCATCCCATAATGTTTGAAATAATGTCTCACCATTGTCATTTTCCTCGATGAAATTATTAATTGTTTCTATGATTTGTTCTCTAACTAGCCAATTTTGGAGTATCATATTATTTAATTTCCAATTAATTTTTGATTTGGTGCTCCACATACACTTACTGATCATTATTTTTATTGCCTTATGATCTGAAAAGGCTGCATTTATTATTTCTGCTTTTCTGCATTTGTATAACATGTTTTTGTGACCTTGTGTATGGTCAACCTTTGTGAATGTGCCATATGGTGCTGAGAAGAAGGTATATTCCTTTTTGTCCCTATTTATTGTTCTCCATATGACTATTAACTCTATTTTTTCTAAGATTTCATTCACCTCTTTTACCTCTTTCTTATTTATTTTTTATTTGATTTATCTAAATTTGATAGTGATTGTTTCAAATCTCCTACTAATATGTTTTTACTGTCTATTTCCTCCTTCCATTCTCCTAGTTTCTCCATTGAATTTTGGGTGCTATACTATTTGGTGCATACATGTTGATTAATGATCTTTCCTCATTATCTATAGTCCCTTTTAACAAAATATATTTACCTTCCCTATCCTTTTTAATGAGGTCTATTTTTGCTTTGGCTTTGTCAGATATCATGATTGCAACTCCTGCCTTCTTTCTGTCAGTTGATGCCCAGAAGGTCTTACTCCATCCTTTAATTCTGACCTCTTGGGTGTCTATCCTCCTCATGTGTGTTTCTTGAAGACAACATATGGTAGGGTTTTGAATTCTAATCCATTCTGTTATTCGTCTACATTTTATGGGTGAGTTAATCTCATTCACGTTCAAAGTTATGATTGCCACTTCTGGACTCCCTGGCATTATGATATCCTTCCCTAATTCTAACCTTTCTTCTTCAGCTCTACCTTTTAGTCCAGTGATTTACTTTAACTCAGTCCTCCTACTACCTTCCCTTGATAGGTTAGCCTTTCCTTCATATTTACCATTTCATGTTTCTCTTGCTCTTTGTGTTTGGATGTCAAACTTTCCACAGAGCTCTGGTCTTTTCTTTACAAACACTTGGCAATCTTGTATTTTGTTGAATGCCCATACTTTTCCCTGGAAGTATATAGTCTGTTTTGATGGATAGATGATTCTTGGTTGAAGACCCAGCTCTCTTGCTTTTCTGAATATCATGTTCCATGCTTACGGTCATTCAGAGTAGAAATTGCTATGTCCTGTGTGACCCTGATTAGTGTTCCTTTATATCTAAATTGTCTTTTTCTGGATCCTTGTAAGATTTTTTCTTTTTCTTGGAAGCTTTGTAATTTGGCAATTACATTCCTGGGAGTTGTCTTTTGGGGATTTAGTGTAGAGGGTGTTCTGTGAACTCTTTCAATGCATATTTTGTCCCCTTGTTCTAGAATCTCTGAACAGTTTTCTTTAATGATATCATGTATTATGATATCAAGATAATTGTTTATTTCTGGCTTTTCTGATAGACCAATGATTCTCAGATTGTCTCTCCTTCCTCCATTTTCCAGGTCTGTCACCTTGTCAGTGAGATATTTCATGTTATCTTCTAATTCTTTAGTTTTTTGACTTTGCTTTATTAATTTTTGCTCTTTTGTAAGATCATTGTCTTCCAGTGCCCTGATTTTGATCTTTAAAGTCTGTTTTTCCTTTTCAGTTTGGTCTGACCTTTTTTTTTTTTTGAGGCTTCAAGATGTTTCTGCATTTGCATATTTTGGTCTCAGATTTCTGAGTTCCTTTTGCATTGTTTCCCATTTTTCCTGCCAGAAGGTTTCCATCCTTTTTATAATTTCCAATTTAAATTCTTCAAGAGTTTGTGGAGAATTTCCATTTCCATTGGAAGATGTTGGAGCATTTGTTTGTATTTCCCCTTCAATCTCCTCTGTATTTTGTATTTTTACTCCATAATATGTGTCCAATGTCAACCCCTTCTTCTTGATTTTCTTGGTGTTTGGAGGCTTTTGCACTTCTGTACTGTTTGCTATCTCTATACTTTTTCTTCCCCTTTCCAGTCAGAAATCTGAGTGAGGAGGACTGGTTCTTAGTGTATCTATCTGATGGTCCAAGGCTTACGACCCAGGCAAATTGTCCTTTCTTCACAGCTGTGCTGTCTTCCCTGGGAGGCCTAGGGTCTGCCCTCCCCTGCCTGCTGGCTTTTCAGGTGTTACTGCTCTCAGTTCCCTCCTGTTGCTTCTCCGCTGCCTTACTTCCATGCTCTGAGACTGGCACAGCACTGTCTGCAAGGTATCTCAGTGCCTTTGCAGGCCCTGTGGTTCCTGTTCCTTCAGAGGGTCCTGCACTCTAAGGGGGGAGGGGTCCTGGCCTCCCTGAGCACTGGAGGACTCCTGATGGGATTATGTTCATCTAGAGTGGTCTGGATGTACCCAGAGGCAAAAACATCTGGTGAGATTCCAATGGAAGGACCCACCCAGGGGGCTACAGTCTCCCTCCCATGTCTCTCTGGGTGCTTTCCTGCCTTCAGTGTTGGATGCCCTGAGACTGGCCCAGTTTGCTTTTAAGGTGTGGACTTAAGAGAAGCACTTTTGCCGGCCCTGAGGTTCCCACTGCTGCTGCGGGCTCAGTGCCCTGGGATAGGGGGTAAGGGTCCTGGACCTTCCTTCTGCCTTCCCCTTAGACCTGAGTGTTCTAGGATTCTGGCTTTTGGGGGGGTACATTTGATTTGAATTCAGAAGGAGGGTTTCCTGACTTTGTCCTATTGTTAAGTTTGAATTTCAGTCCCCTAGGAGCATTCAGTTTGTGAACAGTAAGGAAGGGTTTTCAGAGGTCTGAACTTTTGCTCCTTCTAAGCCACCATCTTGACCACAACTTCCAGTTTTGGCTTTTTAACCGGCAGGATAGGCATGTTGTATTCAGATTTACAGGGAATTGTGGTGCCTTGGTCAATTAGGGGATTTATTACTGATATAATGCCATTAATTGCCTCCTTTGAAAGTTGGTACTGAGGAATGAATTTTTTGTTTTAATTTGGACAGGGACAGCTGATTTAAGTAGACTAACATCAGAAGATGATGTGGCCCAGAGAGACTCAGGAATATCAGTTGGGATCTCAAAAATAGGAGTCTTGTTTATTTAATCAGTATCTGAAAGAAGTACAGGGAGTAAAGTTAAGGATTCCTCAGGCAGTTCCAGTGTCATAAAACCATCTGGAGAGCAAGTTATTGTGGCCCTAAACTTGCACAAAAGTTCTCTCCACAGCAAATTTAAATGGGAGGCAGGCATTAAGAGGAAAGATTGTTCCACACTAAGGTGTCCTATGGACACTATTCTAGGGGAAAACTTGGAAATCTTTAGGGGTGTCCCTGATACCCCCCTGACATTAACTGAGCCAATGGAACAGCAATAAGAATCAGGTGTACTCTTCAATACAGACCAGGAAGCTTCAGTTCCATAAGGCTATCATAATAGATGTTACCAACCCTTAATGTTACATGGGGGTCATTAGTCTTGGGGGTAGTGGATAGGGACAAGGGGCAGTAAGACATCAGGATCTGGAAAATCAAAGGTTGTTATCCTCTGATTCCTGTGCCCCAAATCCACTGTACACCTTCATAATCTTTGGGTAGTACCTTGGGCTCCCCCTGAAGGGCAGTAGCTACCTGGTTGTTTTGGGGGAAAGCTCCACTCAAAATATACTGCTGTGGGGTCAGGATCATTATCAGTGCTAAAATTGTGATTTCTGAAATCACCATTATAATTATCATTCCTGTAATTGTTGCTAAAAGTATTTCTCTAGTTGGTATGGTTCATCAGTATCTGGGAAAATTTCTACAGTTCATTATGTGGCCCTTATTATGACAGAATTGGCAGGTAAGGGATTCATAGTTAGGTTCTTGGAGAGGGGCTAGCACCATTGGTTGATCATCATGCCCTTTGTTTTGTTTATCAATCTTTTCCTCCAAAATTTTGATGTGCTTTCTCAAGGTTTCTATGATATTATTATTCTCTTCCTGTTTTTCCTTTTGGCTGTTAAAGACATAAGAAGCAGTTTTTCTCAACTCTTCAAGGTCCAACTGAGGCCAGTATGGGCAATGCATCTTAAAATAATCTTGGACCACACTGCAAGAGTTGTTGATAAAATGCCTCCTTATTTGCATAATATCTTCATCTTTAGAAATATCAAGGCCTAGATATTGACCCCCAAGCTCAATGAGCTCATCCATGAATTTTGAAGGTGTCTCATTTTCTGATTGTCTAGTGGTAGTCTCTTGGTGACCGAGAATGACAATTGTCTTTGTGCATTATCATCTATTGATGTACCCTCATGTGGCTTTGGAGTCCAAAGGCTGAGGTGCAAAGTTTGTGGCACATGGGGCATGGTTTGTCTAAGACTTTCAAAGTTTGACCATGCTTCTGTATCCTCGGAGCATTCTTGCATAGCTGTTATAATGACATCCCTACAACGATGTAATTGCAACTGGTCCTCAGTACTGTATTAATCCTGTGCAGGATCCTGAGCTGGCTAGTGTAGTGCACTATGCCCCCGGGCCTTGTTAACATGAGAGATGATTTTATTTTTCTCACATTCCGTTAAAAAAGCATTGAGCAAATTCTCAACATCCTTATAGGCTGGGTCATATTGATGAAAAAAAAAATCAGCCATCTTCTTGTTCACAATCAAATGTTCAGATTCAAATGAAGGTATATTATGTGTCATTTCTCTAATTTCTTGGGGAGTAAAAGGAATATGGTGTCTTAAGATAACCACATCCCCATTGCATCCTATTTCAGGCACTTCCCTTAATGGAAAAAGGCCTTCGTAGTAGTCATTTGATGTCTGTGATTCCTTAGAAATTGACTGAGGAGGTGATGAGGCAACATTGGTAGGAACAGGTATAGTAGCAGAATGATATTTCTTTAGAGAAAGAAATTTTTTCAGGCTAGTCGTGAGTTGGGAGAAAGGGCAGGAGAGGATGGAGGGTTGTAAGAAAGATCAGGGGAGGTAAGATCAGCCAGGAGTTGCAGAGCATGAGAGAGATGTTGCAAAGTATGAGAGAGAAGGGTCTGCCTCTGATATATATGAGTGGAGTGTCTCATCTCCATTTAGGGAGAAAAAGTTTCATTCTCTATTTGTGGTTCAGGAGCAGGCTTGCAAAATTCAGACTTGTTTTGGGTGGCATCAGTATTTTTTATTATGTCATGTAAGTGTTTGAAATTTTTTGATTGAATTTTCCCATTGGCCTGCATTTCTTCTTTAATCTTGCATATAGAGGTATCTTTTGTGTTAAGAATGAAGATCAGAAAAATGTCTTAGGATTACAAGGAGGAGGAGGGAATTTGGAATTTTACATGCTTCTAATTGGGCAAAAAGCAGAAGACTTTCATGCATGGTATCATTTATGCTGCTTAGCATTTTGATCAAAAAAGAAAAAAAATAATAATGTATATATTTTATTGATTTATTTTTTAATTATTATTATGAGGGGTGGGGTAGAAGGTGAGGGTATTTAACTTATTTAATTTTTTATAATTTTATTGGATTTTTAAAGGAGGAAATTGTTGCCATCTAGTGAAGCAAACAACCACTGTGGCTAAGAAGGAAAAGGGAAAAAATAAAAGAGAAGAGAAAGAAAGAAAAAGATGAAAAGGAAAAAGAAAATGAGAAGAAAAATAATCAGTGCTTAATATTGACCTCTCATGGCCAAGAGGCAGCACTACAACTGGGAGGGGTTAGGGGAATGGTAAGGGGTTGTTAAAAAAAATAAGAGAGAGGGCTAGGACTCTCCCAGTCAAGACAAAGAGACTGGTGGAGCCTAAGGGGAAATCAGCACAGGGAAGCTTATACTCACCAGCTGGAATGGAGATCAGGGCAGCAGAAGTGACAGAAGCAGCAGCAATGCAGGGGTGGGGGCCAGGCTGGAACTAGCTCTGACTAAGGAAAAAAACAACAACAGGGGCTTTGGAGCCTCAGAAAGGAGAAGCCAAGCCAGGTGTGATTAGGCTTCAGCAGCTGGAGGACATAGTAGCCCCAGAGTGGGCCCTGAGTGCAGTGGCTGAGGTATTAATTTGAGGCATCCCAGGAGCCGGCTTAGCTGGGATTTGGCCAAACTGCAGGCAAGAATGGTCAATCAGGCTTATTGGGCTACTCTCCAGGCCATGGTTGATGAGTGGCTTCTCCACCAAGTCCCCTAAATTAAGGCAGCTGGGCACCTGAATAAGGGTGTGAAAACTACCAGTAGGAAAGCAGCTTTGGTTGAAAACCAGTAGCAGTTTTAAACTGCTGATTCTCAAGGGTGTAACCGGGCTGCTGGCTTTAAAGAAAAGGAAAAAGAAAAGCCGAGTTCTAGAATCTCTTTGTGGTCTGCCAAAAAATGTAAAGATTAAAATTAATATCCAGTACTTCAAATATATTTAATAATATTTATTAAATATTTATCTTGAAGTATAAGGAAGTAAAGTTAGCAAAACTCAGAGCCCCTCCTCCCTCCTCCTCCATGGAACCAGGGAGCAATTAGGTGGAAAACAGAAACTGGAAGCTCCCACCACATATGGAGATGCATTATAGGAAAAGGAAAAGGGGATTATGGGAAATGTAGTCTCTAGGGTTCAAAATTCTAAATCAACACAGTGTTAAGTACTGAGAATACAATCATAAAAATGAAAGTATTTGCCTTAAAACTGATTACATTCTACTTGTGTGGGGGGGAGTGCAAAGAAATTAAAATACAAGTTATATATTTATATATAAAAGTAGGTAGCTGGTATGGGCTTCACATTGCTTGGGATTTGCTTCAGACAATAGAGATCCATGCTTAAACTGTTCTCTTATTTCACTTCAACCTACAAATAGATAGGTTGGCAATTAATCATTTGGGAAGTATCATCTAAAATTTGGTCACTAGGGGGTGCTGATGCCCTCAATCCACTAGACAAATGCAGGATTTCTCAAAAGACTAGTTTCCCCACTTCTCATGGATGACTTTTTGCCTATAAATGTTTGCTATTTCTCTTCCCATCACTCAAAGCTCACATAATTTGTGGCTCTTGGACATTGGCTTCAACTCAATATTGATATGGACCAAGAAAATTCAATTATTACTTTGAAATATTAAAATTATAAGAATTTCAATATTTCTTTCACTACTAGATTTGAGATATTATTCTTGATTTATTCTTTATTTTTGATCAACTTTATTCATTGATTCAAATGTTTATTTTAAAAAAATATTTAGTAAATATTTTACTATTTTATGTGACCTATATTTCCTAATACAATCTTCTTCTTCCTCCTTCTAGAAGGCTAATTTGCCAACTTACAATAAAGTTTGTTTCCTTTTAAACATTTAAAGTTTTACCAGGTTATTCATACTTTTCAACAACTATTTATTTTTCTGACATTTTTCAATCTATGTTCTATTCCTCTCTCTCAACCCATCTCCATTCTCAAAATGGCAGACAATATGACATAGGTTGTAAATGTGTCATTATACAATATATATTTTCATATTCATCGGGCTTTGAAAAAAGTCATATATCTCTTACAAAGTTTTGTTATTTTTAAAGAGCAAAACCACTTCAGAATAAAAAAAACACTAATCATCTTAATCAACACTTAATCTAATCCAACAGTTTCTTCAGTGTGTTTTACATTTAAAATCCTCTCATGTCTGCAGACAATAGAGAAGTATGTTCTAATATCCCTTCCCCACAATTATACTTGGTCAATATAATTTCCTTATTGGGTTTTAAATTATTTATTTATTCTTTGCATTCTTTTCTTTTTAAACTTTGAGTTTTCTCTTTCTTCCACCTTACCTCCTCTACTCCCTGAAACTGCAAAAATAAATTGATTTTGCATGTGAAATCATTCAAAACATTCTTTCATATTAGCCTTATCACAAAATAGTTAAAAATTAAAAAGTGACATAATTTAATCAATTTTCTAGTCAGAATTCATCAGTTCTTTTTCTTTATGGTGGTGTATAGAACTTTTTTTTCATCATGAGTTCCTTGAATTGTTGTGCATTGCCATATTAATTACAGTAGCCAAATCTTTCACAATTGATCATCATTATATTACTGTTATTATGCACAATGATCCAGTTCTTCTCACTTCATTTTACATCAATTCTTATACATCATACCATAAATTTTTTTCTGAAATTACCCCCTTGTTATTTTCAATATCAAAATAGTTTTCTATCACAATTATATTCTTCAATTGCTGAAAATCCCCTCAATTTCCAATTCCTTGTCATCACAAAAGGAACTGTTATGAATAATTTTATATATATAAGCTCTTTTCCTTTTTCCTTGATATCTTTGGGATATAGAGCTAGTAGTGGTAGTGATGGATCAAAGGCATGAATAGTTTTATGGTTCTTTGGATGTAGTTCAAAACTGTTCTCCAGAATGGTTGGTCTAGTTCACACAAACACCAACAGTGCATTTGTGTCCCAATTTTTCCTCATCCTCACAAATATTTGTCACTTTTATAAGTATAAAGTGGTGTCAACATGGAAACAAGAAACCCCAATCTCTTAACCGAGTAAGGCAAATTTTAAAACTAGATTGTAATCCAGAGTTCCCCAAGTTTATACTTGTTCTCTGTTCCTTGAGAATCCACCCTGAAGGGAATCTCAAGCTAGCAGTTTTAGACTGAATAATGTGGAGATTAAATTAATTCTCCCTTGTCCATTTTTAGATTTAATCACCAAAAGCATATTACAGTCCACTCGCACTTGAGTGGGAGAGGTCTGTGACCCATGTGTACAATAGTGATTGATGAATCAGAATCAACCAGCTGCCCCCTGGGCAGTCCTAAACAAAGCGTTAGCTGTAATTGGTACATGTCAAATGCAAGAAAGTCACAGGAAGTGATGAAAAGGAATGATCTTTAAAAATGCCAAGAACTTCCTGTGAGGAGTTCTTCACTGTGGGGTCTTTGACTTGACTTTGGAGGAGCTTGGGCTTGAGATTTCAGACTGCTTCTCTTTTGGACTGATACATGGTGAGTGAAAGGCTGACTCCCTTTCTTTGCATTTTCTGAAGGGACTAGCCTCAGGTGAGACATAACCTCTTGAGAGAGGCTCCCTGTATCCCCAAGTCCTCTGCTCAAGGCTGAGGCCCCTCCAGCTAAGGACTAATTAACTCTGTGTTGAGCCCTGGGCAGGAGCAAAATACTTAGTGTATAGCCTAGATATCTTACCCTATCCTCTCTCTGATTTTCTTACTTTCACTCTTTCTATATTTTATAAGTTAATTGTTAAAATAAATCTCTTTGGAATTAATTAATCCCTGGTGACCCTATTCTTAAATAATAAAGTCCAACCTTTTATAAAAAAACATACAAATTTTCTACCCCTTACAATAATGGACCCAAAGGTAAATACAATCCACTTGAGGTGGAGGTTAAGCCCAAGCTGAGTGACTCTTTAGTGCAATAGGCACCATGTCATTCTAGAAAGCTGAAGGTCTAGAGTTTGATCCTCAGAAGGAGGGTGTGATATACTGGGAGAGGCTTCTGGAGACAAGAAGAGTCACTCCATGTTGACAGTAGTATCTCAGAATTCTTTTAATTTGTCTTTCTCTAATCAATAGTGATTTAGAGCATTTTTCTACAAGTATGACTTTGATTTCTTCTTCTGAAAACCACCTAATAATATCTTTTGATCCTTTATTAATTGGGAAATGTTTCATATTTTTATATATTTAACACAATTCCCTATATATTTGAGAAATAAGGTCTTTATTGGAGGAACTTGCTGTAAAATTTTTATAGCGCTTTATTGCCTAATATATCTTTTAGAAAATCTAATTTCCCTGGTTATCTCTTTCAATTAGGACTAATTTTACATTTGCTTTTTCTGAGATTATGATGGACACTCCTATCCTTTTCACTTCATTTGAAACATAATTGACTCTGCTCTAGCCCAACATTTCAACTCTCTGAGTGTCATTCTTTCCCAAGTGTGTCTCCTATATAGAATATATTATGGGATTCTGATTTCCAATTTTTTTTTGGCTATTGGCTTTTGTTCCAAGGGTTAGCTCATCCCAATCACATTCAATTATGATCACTAAATGTGCTTTGCCTTTCACCCAATTTTCTTCTGTTTATCCTTGTCCTCCGGTCATTTTGCCCTTCTTTTGAAGTCTGCTTTGCTTTTAAGTACTATGCCTTATGATTCTTTCCCTACCCTGATATTTTTATATCCTATCCTATCCAATCTCCTTATGAGGTAAGATAGCTTTCTATACCCAAATGAGTGTGTATGTGTGTATACACATATACTAATTTGAATATATGTATATACATATATACACACATACATATAATCCCCTCCAACCAGTTCTGACAATCTGATCCCTCTTTCTCATCCCTATATTATTATTGACTCATACCCATTTCCTATATTTTTACTCTTCTTCTAATTGTCTTAATAATAATAATAATAATGTTCTTAGAAGTTACATGTATTAAAAACTTATAAAGAAATATAAACACTTTAATATTGTTAAGTTACTTATGGTTTATCTTTCATATTTATCTTATACTTCACTAGAACATTGTATTTGAAACTCAGATTTTCTATTCAATCTTGGTTTTTTTCATCAGAAATGTTTGAGATTCCTCTATTTTATTAAAAGTTCTTTTTTCCTTTGAAGTTTTATGCTCAGCTTCACTGGGTAGGTTATTCTTGGATGCAATCCTAGATCCCTTGCCCTTTGGATTATCGAATTCCAATCCTTCTTCCACTTTAACTTGGAAGCTCCTAGATATTATATGATAATGACTGTGACTCTATGGCATTTAAATTCTGGCTACTTGTGATATTTTTCTCCTTGACCTGGGATCGCGATAATTTGCCTCTAATATTCCTGGATTTTGCACTTGTTTCAGGAGGTGATTAGTAGGTTCATTCTATTTCTATTTTACCTACTGGAGTGAAAGTTTCAGAATAGTTTTCCTTGATAATTTCTTGAAATGTAATATGCAGGCTCTTTTTCTTTATCATTGCTCTCAGGCATTACATTAATTCTTAAGTTATCTTTTGTCACTCTGTTTCCCAGGCCACTTTGTTTTTCCAATCAGATGTTTCATATTTTCTTCTTTTTAAAATTATTTGGCCTTATTTAAATTGTTTTATTATTTATTTATTTTGCTGCTTTTTTCATTATCTCATCAGGTAGTTAGTTTTGAATTAGCCAATTCTAGTTTTTAATGAATTATTTTCATCACAGAGATTTTGTACTTTTTTCCTTTAGTCCAATTCTGCATTGTGTGTGTACATGTGTGTATGTGTCTGTATAGTTTTCTTCATGTTTTAATGCCTCTTTAATCAAGCTGTCTATTGTTTGCATATTTTTTTGCATCACTCTTTTTTCCTTTCCTAATTTTCCCCACTACTACTTTTATCTCTTTTTTTTAATTCTCCTAGGAATTTTTGTTGGTCTTGGGTCTAATTAGCATTTTCCTTTCAGGTTTTGATTATAGCTGTTTTCACAATTTTGATTTCTTCTAGGTTTATGTCTTAGTGTGCCCTGCAACCATATTAGCTTTTTGTGATCAAGTGTTTTCTTCTTGTTATTGTTTGACCATTTTCTAAACATATTTCTCTACTTTGAACTTGATAGTATAGATAGGTTTTGTTTCTCTGGGACTGGGGAAGCACTCTACCAAGTTTTAGGATTTGTTATTGTTGTTCTTGTTACTCCTGTTTGAGTCAATCAATAAATAAGTATGTATGAAGAATCTATTATGTGCCAGGTGACATGCTAAGCTCTGTGATAATTAGCCATCATCAGCATTTTGAAACTTGCATGGATAGTGGCATTTCCTACTATATTTACTGGAAACATGCATATTCAACCAAGGTCCATATGCCAACTCTGGCTGGTCACAGTCATAGTAGGAAATGTCATAAGTCATAGCATAAGCAGTAGTAGCACTAGCATTATTGGACAGCAGAAATTTTCTTCTCCCAGGAATCGTCTGTGATTCCATATGTTTATGTCTTTTGATCAGCTTTCTAGCACTTTAAATGAAACCCAAATGGAAGAAATGTTGGAGTTTCTTGGGAAAGATTGATGGAATTCAGACCAGAAGTCTTTCTCTGGGGTACTGCCTATAAAAGTGTTATGATAGAAGGACTAAGACATGAGAACCTGAGCAAAATTTAGCTTGACCTCCCAACATCTCATTTGGTTTCTTCTGATTTCAACTCATTTCCTGAGCACTCAGTATCTCTTTGACAAGGTTTATGACCCACTAATCTTTCCTAGAGATTATACATTAGCCCCATTATATATATATATAATATATATATATACATATATATACTTCTTATAAATAAACATTAATTTCATAGACTTCATATTAAATATAAATGTACGTATTAGTAAAAAGAAAGAAAGACATAAAGTTTCCAGCACAGTTACTTCAGTTCTATCTGGCCCTAGAATCTCCATTGGGCTCTCCATGGAGCCCAATTTCCCATATGATCAAGTCAGACAAATTAAGACTAGCCAAGGAGGAAATTGAGTTCACAAAGGGACTATAGTCCAAGACACATGTTTCCTCTATTCTCATCCCAGCATAGTCCACTTGCTAGAGATAACTTACATAGATAAGCACTGGGAGGGCTGAGAGAGAGGTTTTTCACAAGCACCAAAAATGGGAGAGGGAGAGAGAGAGAGAGAGAGAGAGAGAGAGAGAGAGAGAGAGAGAGAGAGAGAGAGAGAGAGAGAGAGAGACAGAGAGAGACAGAGAGAGACAGAGAGAGAGAGAGAGAAGAGAGTCAGCTTCATATGCTGGCAATTCAAGCTCAGTCTAAACCTTCCCCTAAGATCTTCCAATTGGCCAAGGTTTCACCTGGGTCCCCATATGTCATATCTCCTGACTGCTGTTGTTCAGGAATCTTGCCTGACATGTTGGTAAATTAAGACACATGATTCTGCAATGCTTACTTATTGTGGTGAGCCTTCTAGAATTGGACTGGGTTGGGGATCTCCCATATATTTAATTCTCATATACTAAATATGAAGTAATTGCTTGATGTTTACATAGGAATTAAGGACTGAGAGTATAAGGAAAGGCCTCTTAGAGACATGTGTAATTTTACCTGAACTTAAAGAAAGTTGGGCATCTGAAGATGTCTGAGAAAGGATTAAATTCCAGGTAAGGGGGGCAGCCAGTGGAAAGGCAAAGAAATGGGAGATAGAATGTCATACATAGAGAATTATAAATGAAGCATTTTGCATGGTACATGGAATATAGGAAGAGTGATGGTATTACAATAAGCCTAAAAAGATAGACTAATGTTCATATTGAAAAACTTCAAAAACTAAAATGAGATGTTTGTATTTTATCCCACAATCAATAGGGTGACATTGAAGCTTCTTAAGCCAGGGTGTGATATAGCCAAATCTTTGGTTAAAAATAGTAATTTATCAGAAATATAGAGGATAAAAAGTATAGTTTTAGCTCTGTTGTTAACCAAAAAGTTTTACCATAGATTAGACTGGAATTGATCTATGAAACCTAGCCGAAATCCATTTTTTAAGCCTGCTTTGGAAGATTTGGATTCTTTGATCATTTCCAGAATTGAATCAGTACAACTAAAGTTTCATGTGTGAAGTCCAACTCCTTGGATTTCTTTTCCATTCTGCAATACTGGGAAAAGAATGGGTATTCTGGGCTATGGGCAGCCCAATCCTATACTACTTACTATTGAAAATAGAAAAGGAGGAGGTTTGGTTCCTGCCTTCAAAGTCATTACATTCTAGTGGTAAAGGTAAGACTTCTAAGGACAATATTAAAGATCCCTGAAGAAATCCATGTCTCCCCATCCAAAAAAAGGGGGGAAAAGAACTATTGGTGGAACTGAGGATTTTTCCAACTGTTCTGCACAATAAGACAGAGATGCATAAGAAACAATAGTAAATTTTTCTTGACCTTTGACTCAGTGATTCCATAATACACATCCTAAGGAAAGAAATGAAAGAAATACCTAGAAAAGTAGACATTAATTTTACTCAAGTACTTTTCTTTCTTTTTGGAATGGCTCAGTTCCAGGTAACTAAGGCATATAGGATGTGTGGGAAGTAATGTAGATTTATAAGCATTGGTGATATAAAAGCAAAAAAGCATCAATAAATATTATTTATTTAAAACAAAAATGTGATCTAGGTTCACTGGGAATATTCATGAGAGAGAAGGAACTTGGAGCTTCAAAGGAAACATAGAAGTTTGAATAATAATAGATAAAATTAGAAAGATAATCATAGTATACTCAAATGCAGGGAACCATGAATGAGTGAGTCCTGTGCATGAAATGACAAAGATACTGGCAATTCATGTAGAAGATTTCACTTTCAAGGATCTGTATTATACAGTCATTGTTGTCACTCCCTCCACCAATGCTTAACACAATCTCTCTACAAGTCAATAGATGATCTTTAAAGGTTGCTGTAGTTTAAAAAAATAATCAACCTATTACCAACCTGGTGAAATTATCTCGCCTGGACAACAGATATTCAGTTTATCTTGAGGACTGTATTAGACATTTTCACAGCTTGATAGTACCTAAAAGAGAGTTCATTATACTGGTAAGAATAGGAGAAGATAAAGATGAGAAGGTCAAGCCAAGTAAATTAACCCAGGTTTTTTTTATATCAGGATGAAAACCTTGAACTTTACCTAATAGGCATCTAGGAAACATATTAAATTCTTAGGTAAGAGAATAATGTACTTGAATGGAAAATTGCATTTTTTGATGGCAATTCCTCTCCTGACCCCAGGAGATTACTAGGAATGGGAACGATAGACAATAGCAAATATAGTTGAGTCATGTGCAAATGTTTTTACTTCTAATGATTTCTGAAAACTATTCCTAATACTGTTTATATCCTGGTGTCAAAGACTACTTCACACATTCTATTTCACTAATCTTTACATTATTCCCATGTGCTATTCAGTTGACATGTATTATCCACTGTTCATAGATAGTTTTTTAAAAAGCCCCTGAAAACAAAGAAATAAATGTGTTAGTTGCCCCCGATTTCTCCAAGTGGAGAAATGAAAGGTTCTGATTTGCTGGTTTGTACTCTAACCAAGAGATAAAAAAGCTCTTCTCTCAAAGACCCAGTAACTATGATGGCCATTAGTGTACTGTCCCTTGAGTATCTAAACCAAGTTCTCTTTATCTACTGAAGTGATTGCTAAGAAACTTAACAATATAAAAAAGGTGGTTGGAGGAATGAACCTGAATTTTTGGAAAACAAACCTTAGAATTGGCATTAAATTTATTCTTTATTGAAAAATACAAATATATAAAGTTTAACTTTGGTCATTACTAGATTGTCAATAAAAAGGAAGGCATGTTTTAAGGATTTAAACCAAGGGATAATAGCTCGAATAAACAAACAGTTGCTAAAATTTTGTGGTTAAGACATTTGAAGGAAAAGTTCAGATGAATTTTTTGAGAAAGATGAAAACAAGAGCTTCAAAGAAATTTCATTTATATGTCATGCATATATTTTTCACATTATGGATAATTAACATCCTATATATGATCTAAGTTTTATAATTTAGGAGTTATTAAATGAAATGATCATTTTTAATGGAGTATGATGTTCTACATGAAGAATTTCACCTATGAAACAGACAGAAATATGCATGTGCATTTGTGTGTGTGTGATAAAAATGTTGATGTGCAAAGAAAACAAACAAAAAAATAGAAGTAATACATTTAGTGCAATTTGTTAAGAAACAATAAAACAAAATTTCCCAAAGTTTTGTAGACTGGGTTTCTGGGAACCATGTGCTTTCCTTCTTCAATTAAAATAGATAATTTCTTATAGTATATCTTTTCTTTTGAAAAGCAATCTCCTGGAATTTAATATGCCATCTTTCTCCTCAGAAGGGTCTTTGAACAGACTGTAGTGGTAGGAGAGACCTTCATTCAGTGAAATCTTGCTGACAATTGAGAGCTGAATGCTGCATTTTGTACCCTTATGATAATGCAATTGTGAGACTGCGGTAACCGTTATGCCTTATGGTGATAATCAATCAGTAATTGACAATTCTAATTAGAAGCCTTGATTTGTGCAATATGAGAGTACTTTCTAACAACTTCATAGCCTATTATATCTCTTCTGCTATCCCATAAGACAAAAATAGAGTATTTTATAGATAATTCAATATGTGTTGCTGTCAATTATTGTTTGCTTAGACTGAAAGGTTTTATTGGTTTAGAAGCATACCATTTTTGGATGTTCTGCTATAATGACTTTACAGATATCTCCCAAGGCCTCAATATTTCTGCTCCAAACAGTTGATGATATTTCAAATTGGCATAGATGGATTATTGTTTATTATTTTTATTGTATTCAGAATGCAGCATATTCCAGGTACCTAGATTTATATTTTTCAATAGAAAATTTCTTCTGATCTCCTCCATCTCCCAACAAAAGTGATTCATAATGGAATACAGTAATCAAAAGAAAAATGGCAATGTTAAAAATATGGGGCCTAGTTACAAATTCGCAATGGAAAACCATATTTTGTTGGGTACTTGCAACACAAGAAAAATTGGTGCTCATTTCTCTCTATAATATGACATGTGTTAAGAAATGTCTGAACAGATTTTTCACATAGAAATATCTTCAAAATTTTTTAAACTTTAAACTGGATAATTATATTATATATTTGTTTCTTTGCATTTCAATTAGTATAGTTAATCTTTAACTTCTGGCACTTGGGCTGCATTTATAAAGAGAACTGAAAATAAAGAATGTTAAATTATCTTTGTTATACCCAATGATGAAATAATAAATTGAATGCTTTCCTTCATTTTTCTGATGTTTCTTTTATAAAGCAGGGTTTTCTATCAAAGGGAAAGTGATAAAATGCTGAGAGGCCATTGTATCTTTTCCTGTCATGTGTGGATTTTATCAGAGATATAGAACTTGTGATCTTGGAGTAATAGACAATATATAAAATAAAATCATATATACATATATATTTTTTAAACTAAAAATCCCAATATAGTAGTTTATGTATCCTTGGACATATTGTAAATTAGTATCCCAATATTTAAAAAACTAAGTTTAAGATGAAAGATCAGCATGATTTCTATAATAGTATAAAATAAGTTTTGGAACACAAAGATAAGAATAGAATATTGGGGTCATCACTTGAAATATTAGCTTCCAATAGAGATAATGCAAAACAAAACAGGGCAATTATGCAAGACTGATTCATCTTCTAAATGTTATTTTTTTTTAATTTTATGAAGTATTTCTCATATACAGGGTTTCAAAACTCCATGAATGTTCTCACTGATACCACCATTCCAGCCCTAAGTGCTAGTCCGTGAACCTTCATAAGTAAAGCAACCTCTCCAAAACTGGGCAAAAGGCAGAGAAACAGAGACAGAGATATAGACAGAGACAGAGACTGAGAAACAGAGAGAAACAGAGAGAACCACAATAATTGGATAGAAATGAACTGGTCTCATGACATAGAGTTAAACAAAAATAAAAATAGGTTGAATTTACTTGAAGAAACCACATAATTACTTTAATAATACAAAACTTCTCCCAGAACTAAAAGCTTATGATTTTACATATTTTTTTAATAATAATATTGAGTGGTAGTGAATTGCGGAATATGACAACAATTCAACACAGTGATGGAGAGAGGGAGATGGAGAAGAGAAAAAAAAACATTTATTAAGTTCCTACTATGTTGGACCCTGTGCTATGTGCTTTATTAATGTTATTTTATTTGATTCTTACAACATCCTGAGGGATAGGTTCTATTGTTATTTCCATTCTTTTGTTGACAAAAGTTTAGCCAGATTTGATTCAGGAATAAAAGAAAAGATGTTGAGTCAGTCCTATAGGATGAATGACAGCTATCCAGTGCACAACCCTTATGCTTCACTGATCTCCTTGAGACTGTATGATTGAAAATCTGTTACACTAAAAAAGAACTACATATCCCAAAAGCCCACTGACTTTGTGTCATTACATACTTTCTATAGACAGAGGATAAAGGGTTTGGGCTTTGGAGTCTCCCTCTCTCTGATGTAGAATCAGCATTGATGATGGTGAGTGGGGTTGACTAAAAATTGCTAAACAGTCATAGGCACATGATCTTTATTTTGTATCTTCTTTTTTCCTTGATTTCTAATGATCATTAATAAATCTCTTAAAATATAATAGTATTATTGATATCTAATTTTAACTTTTACATTGATGGCAGCCACTAGTCAAAGAAAAACCTCTCAAATTTTTAAGATAGCCTAGATAAAATATTTTAAGTCACATTTCTCCTGCCAAGGCTTTTTGCCCACCCCACCTACTTTTGCAAACTCCAACTCTCTCTGGAGCTGCTGTGTTTTTCTTTTCCTACTTTTTGTCTGAGTTGCTTGCTCTCCCTACTGGCTGAGCTATTTTTATCAGGAGGACTCTTGGCAAAGAAGAAATAAAACACTTCTCTCCTCCAACTGCTTGAGTCCTTCATTCCTCATTCCTCTTTTGTTCCTCCTTGTTGCTGAATATAGGGTTGCTGATACTGCTTCCTCTTGATCTTCAGGCTCTGGCCCCTGGCTTCCAGACATCCTCTTCCTGATCTCCAGCTCTGATCCTAAATTATCCTCCACCATGACCCTGATTGCTGTTGCTACCTCTGCTGGGCTGATGGCTGCCACCAAGAATCTAGAAGTCCTTGGAGTTGCTCCTCAGGTCAGATGGTAAACAAAACAAAATAAACAAACAAACAAAAAAAAAACAGTGTGTTTTTTTTTTTCCTTAGGCAATGATTAGCCTCCTAATTCCCTCTGGGGAAATTAGCATTCTACCTCAAGGGGGAAAGGAAGAAGGAAGAGACTCTTCCAAACAAGAAATTGATTACAATCATGGCATATTCTATGAAAGAGCACTGCATTACCTTTTTCAAGCAGCCTCCAGCTTTAGGATTTTTTTTCATTTTGATCCTTTCAATTATCTTTCCTGAGATTCAGGAGAGAAATTCATCCCCCTACAACCCTTTGCCTTTTGGGCTTGCCCAGTTTGAGATTCCTAAAACCCATGTTCTCCCTCACTATGGGAAATACCACAGTGCTGACAATAGGGATCTGATTTTGGAAAAAGGAACTTTAAAGGTTCCTTTTTCTGGAGGTGAAATTTTAAGCCTTTTCAGACTCCATTTTTTAAATGAAAGTCTCTGTATCTTATTGTATTTTGCAGATTGTTTTGTTTAAGATTTAATTTTGTTGTTTTAAGTTCATATATTAAATGTATTTGATACACTTCTGTTACACTGAATCATTTTAATCTACTGTGTTTTAACTATTAGATATATTCTATTACCTTTCCCTTATGACTACTGAACAAAATATTGTAAAATATCATAAAAGCCCATAAACAGCCTTTATTTTTCCATTTTGCATTTGCTAATTGTCACATAGATGATGGATGGGCTCAACCTGGCTAACAACCTTTAGAGAATTCAGTAAGCTAAGAATTTAATTATAATGTTAAGGGGTCTTCAGAAATAATTTTAATTATTTAGTGGTTTGTGAATGGATGAGTTTTTTAATATTTATATTTTAAACAATGTTGTATTAAAGGCAGAGAAACAAAGAAATGTTCCTACCAAGGTATTTCTATGATGTAGGAAACCAAAAAGAGCTCTTGCAAAATTCTTCAGTTTAATTTACTTCCACCAGAATAATCTAGACTTCTTGGTGATGTTCTAGTCCCAAATAAATTTTACATTGTTAAAAAAGTATACTTGCCAAGGTTGAAAGATTTGTTATGCTTGTAAAAATTGTGAGAAATATCCATCAGTTCATAGGGTTGTTTTTTTTTTTCCCTTTGGTCATACAGCAACTTATATGAAATATGATAGTGGGTTTGTTAGCTATTGTCATTAAATGGACAATTGTAATTTTGGGGACTTTGATACTTTTTGAATGTGCATTACATGTTTTACTATTTTTCTTTATAAAAAACTGTTACTTTGTGAAAATCATTTGCTTGTACTCATAGTGGATCATGGTCAGGTTTGAAAAGGAAATGGATCTAATTTTTGGTGAGAAACCTTTATATTCTACATTTCCTTACATGACAGAGTGTCAATGATTGTAAGCCATATATTTTTGGTTTTAAAAACTTTTATTATTGTTTCTGCTTGCATGTGAAATATACTATTTCAGTTTCATTTTTCTCTCCATTTTGTATTTGAAGCACATGTCACCAGCACTAAGAAAATTTTCTTTCACTTTTTTTTATTTTGCAGTAATATAAGTTTAAAATATATTTGCTATAATGTCAATGCATGCCCCAAAAGCTTGAGACTATAAAAATGATTACACTGATTGTTTAAAAAGGATTCATCAGAGTTTGCTTAATGATTCTGTCTGATTCCAGGACAAGAGAATATAAAAAGAGCCATTGCACAGTGCCAAAGAAGCACAAAGATAAACTGTACAGTAGTTCCTGTTGAGCACAAGGTCAGAGAGACCAAACAAACCCAATGTGATTCATGAAAATTTTAAGCCAAGACAAGCGGATTTGAACTTGTTTGGGGTTTGAGGTTGTGGCTTTTTAAGATGTGTGAAAGGCAGGTCTTCCTTGTCCCACATTCTACAAAGTATCTCAAATTCGTCTCCTACCTGACTCCTATAATCTAGTCCCTTTTCTGTCTTTTGTGCTGTGGCAAACTTTCTGTAGTCCCAGCTACTGATTGGGTAAATGCATAATTGTTTAAATTATTTTAATTGGGCCCAGATTCAAGGACCTGTTATGGATTTATTTTTCCTTTACTTAGAAATTTTACACATATGACTTTGATAGTCTATATTTCATCCAGACATTATCTTTTTTTTATTTGGATTTTTTTGATGTTTTTGATTTCTCTTGCCAATTGATTCATATACCTCATAATTTGGCCATGAATCCCTAAATGATCCCTGTGTTTTTCAACATCCTCTTCAGGGGAGAATGTATTATTATTATTTTAAATGGCAAATTTTATATTCTTTTTGAGAGTAATTTTAGGTTAAGGAAAATGCTACGTATCCAAATCCAGAAAATGAACTCTACTTAGATGGCACCATGAAGATGCTTCCACAGAAGACAAGCTATATCGAGAAGATCCAGAATGAACTTTGGGTGTGGTTGATTGAACTGAAGGTTTATTGAATATTTAATTTGAATGTATACTCTTATACCAAAGGGGACTGCCCTCTAACTGGATTTTTTATCAATGTGCCTAGCAATTATTGGTTTTGTTCTCTTTTCCTCTTATTCTCAAATTATTGCAAGTTCAAAGATGGTATATTTACAAGACCCACTGGAAAGACTAGTCTTCTGCAAGTCTCAGGGGGGAATGTATGATGTACATATCCTAAGCACCCACTGACTTCCTGTCAGTCCATGCTTCCTATAGACAGAGGATAAAGGGTGTGGGCTTTAGAGTCTCCCTCTCTCTGATGTAGAATCAGCATTGATGGTGGTAAGTGGGGTTGACTAAAAAATGGCTTACCAGCCATGGGAACATCATCTTTATTTTGATTCTTCTTTATTCCTTGATTTCTAATGATCATTAATAAATCTATTAAAATATAATACTATTGAGATTTTAATTTTAACTTTTAAAAAACATCAGTAGGATATCAGGAAATATGTAATAATCCCCTATAATTAACTGGTGGGAAGAGATGGAAAGGATGGGAAGATATGGATGGATTGCTTCCTGTGTTGTTGTAAGCAATAGGATAAATGATACACACACACACACACACACACACACACACACACACACACATATATATATATATAGTGTGTATTATATAATATGCATATTAGATATATATATTATAAACATAAATGTTACCATACATGAAATCCTGGGATCCAAAAAGGATTAAAAGGTAAAAATTATCATGAGAATCATGTGTATAATCATAATTTGAAACAATGTTTTGGGGATTGGCTTTTTCTTTAATCCATAAACATAATCAAATATAAAATTTACCATGTTATAAAATGACACTGGACAGGTCTGGAAATAATCATTATAGGATCTGGCATCATCAGAGTTGTCTTAGAACAGCCTTTAGAGGATTTTATTATACTTATTTTATATAATTTTGTATAATTGCCATCTTACTTACTTGATCACACACATTAAAATCCTTAATTGATACTTTTTTCCAGTTCTCCCCCAAACAGGTTTTAGCTTAAAGACAAACAATTATTCTGTCCTTCAGCTATATTTATACTCTCTTACATATGTGTAATCTTGTACCTGAAATTGTGAAATAATGAAGATCAAGGTTTGCCTAAGATCCTGTGGCTAGTTAATATCATAGATAGGTAAAAAAATTCAAATCACCCAACTGGCAGGTCATGTCTTTCCTCCAGATTATACTACCAACCTTGATCTCACATTATCATTTATGTCTCTCATGTATAAAAAGTCAATATCATTGAGTCATTTGGGATTATAGATAAAAGGCAAGAAAAAGAGATAGAACCAAAAATATGGAGAAGTTGGATAGCCTTCTAAATTCCCAAATTTGTTTATTGTTTAAACAATAATATCAGTTATGGAAAGATTCACTATCATTTATTTAGTCACCATGGCCTCTAGAATTTCACAATTCGTGTTTTAACAAACTAATAGGCATTGAAAGGAATTTTGTGTGTGACTATGTCAAAGGTTAACTGATAAAATGCACCAAATTGGGCATAAGCTGGCAATGGTCTATTTAAAGAGTGGAGAAAACAAGAATACAGAAGATGCAATAAGGCTCACATAGCACATACAGAAAACACATTTTTCCATAATAAAGAAAATCTTCTAGATTACATACCCCATGAGCATTCAATACAAATAATTGGAATTCTTCTTGGAGTGAATTATTTCCTCTCTTTAAAAGAATAAGAAATACATTTTCAGAAGAGGTTTATTTCCCCTTATATATGCCTGATAGAGGGTTCTCTTATTAACTTGAAATTTTTTTTAAATTAGCTGACATGTTATACTCTACATGTATTTGTGTACAGTGTGATTTTGTTATATTAGCAAAAAACTTAAGGATTGTCCATGACATGTATGAAATTTTTCCCTAGAGTTTACACAGTAGACTAAGAATTAGCATGTTGAATGTATGTTCAAATCACTATCATATCACTGAGTGTATTTGGGGAACTACCCTATTACTCAACCTCAATCATATATATTTTGATGAATAGATACTTATTCTCTACATTTCAGGCTTTCCCCCAAACTTATAGTCTCTGCAATTTTAGCTGCCCAAATATTGAATCTCTTCTCAGAAAAGTAAAAAGGGTACTTTTAATCTAGGCAGTATAAAAGAAACATGGCTACTGACATCTTCATTTAGCACTGCTGAAACAATATCCCTTTAGAGTTTCTTTTAATTCAAGAACACCTTTTGTTTCCCTGTCTTTCTACAGCATCCACCTGACCATGGAGTCTCTACTTTTATTACTCCATCCACTCAAGGAGACTGACCACATTCTATGGTGGATCAATTGAGTCAAAGACCTTCATAGCACAGATCAGAATTATATCAATTCTTCCCATTGATTCCTGGAGCATGAGTGAAAAACTTTGGAGATAACTTCCTAGAAAATGTTGAATATTTTACATGATAAAATGTTGAAGGGTTTGTTTAATAGTTTAATAGATCCCTTTTATGAACACATTAAGTTTTTCATGATTGGAATGTAGGTTTCCTGACTTTCAAACAGTGATCTTTCCATTACTAAAAACAATAAATAGCTATTATTTTATATTTTTCATTAAAATTTACAAAGCTCTTTACAAATATCTCATTCACTTTTTAACAACCACCTTGAGAAATAGTTGTCATTAACACAATTTTTAGATAAAAAAAGCTGAGTCTGAGAGGGATCTAGTGTCTTTTCCCTTCCTTTCCATATCCACCCCCATTCAGCTTTATAGCCAGTAAGTGTCTGAGGCTGGATTTGAACTCAGTTCCTCATGACTTTAGGGTTGGCACTCTATCCATTATACCTAACTGTCCTAAATTCTCTAAATCACACCAAGGTAGTTCTGAAGGGCATTGCAAATAGCAGAGATTCCCCAAATATTATTAGCAGTTAGACAATTCTTTCAAAATTAGTTTGAGGGACATGATGAAAAGGTGTTATTTTTCTACAAAAAATGTAGCTGTCAATTTAGGCTAAGATGTGCATAAAGAGAGTAGAGGAGGACATGTTAAATGGAACTCATAGATATCAGAATTCCTACATTTTCTCCGAGTTTTAAAATTCTGTCTCTGGATTTCTATAATGAAGAGGAGAAAAAATGGGAGTATGATTTAGAATTAGAATGAGGTAGCTATTGATGGTGGGAGGTAAAGAATTATGTGCCAGAATCAATTTTTTTTCTTTAACTTCATTCAGAATATATGTATTTTTTAAAGGAAAGCTTTGCTTCAGATCCTATTGAGTCTCCTACATCCTTCCCTACACTCATACTTGTCCAAATCTTTGGAAATTTTCAAGTCATTTGAAGTTCACAAAAAGAAGAAAGTTTTCAAATGATATTCTAAATTGCTCTTCAAAAACATAAAGAAAAGAAAAAGGAGCAAAAAGAACATAATTGGTTTTTATTGTCTTGGAACATGTACAAGAGTATATGGCAGAAAGTCGAACAAAGGTGAACTGGACATATTTATTTCTTGGATATTGTAATTTGGAGATATTAAAATAGCCTGGTACTTATGCCAATTAATTTTGAATTGCCTTTAACTATCCAAATTACCTTTGCCATTTACAAATATAAAACATTTTCTCCAGACTTACTGCAGCCCTGGACATAACAAACAGCAGCAATTCATTGTTCACCAGTGTTAAAGAGACAGCAACCCATGAGAGAAATAATTTTCCTTTTACCTTAATCTGTGGTGGTCTGTCCAGTCATTTTTGGTATTAAAAGTCAGTTCTAGGTTGGGTCTAAGTATGAACTTTTTCAATTTTATGGTTATCTATAAACCAGGATTTAGTATGTGACTTTTTCCCAAAAGCTATAATTTTAGGCTTACTGTAATTAAATTTAAGCTCTTATCTAGTAGAAAGGATGGTAAAATATCTTTTCAAATATGTGTTGGGTCAGGTCTTCAGGAGGTGGCAGGCAAGGGTGATGAAGGTATCTATGATAATGGCCTCCAAGTATTGCTGAACTTGGTTAACTAGGAAAAGTGAATTATAAATTATATTCTCAAGAACTTCCATTATACTGTCTCTGGTAACAGTAACCAAATTCTTTGAAGGCTGGGCCTACTTTTTGTCCTTCATCTCTGGGTTTAGTCCTTTGCTAGGTGCAGAAAAGATATTAAGTAAATACCTCATGATTTTATTTACAACTGTTATATAGAAACTCTGCTAATTGTCACTGGTAAATAATCTGACACTTGCCTAAATTCAAACTAGTCCTACCATCTTTCCAAATGAGTTGGATAGCTGTATTGGCATACACATAGCTTGCTTCTTCACTGATGGGGAAAATTATTTCTGTAAACGTAGATAATATACATAGAGCTATAGATATAGGTAAATATGTGTATGGTTATGGTTGTATTGTTTTTCAGTATTTCTTACAAAATTGAAAACCAGCAGCTATGGAAATAATTTCATTTCCATATCCCATCAAAACTTATCTGTCTAGTTGCAATGGGTATATTTTCATTCACAGCCTACAATGAACTTGTCATGTTAGTTCAATCTATCCTATGAAACTTATCTTTTAATATTTTTAGAATTTAGTAGTTTTTATATACAACTTCAGATCATCTTTTCTTTTTTTTTTTGGTATTCAATTACCTCCTCAAAGACCTCCTGCCTCTTGCTCCACTATCAACTGAAACAATTCTTTCATCAGATAGTTGAGTGAAAAGATACACATCTTTCTCTTAAACACATGCTATTTTTCTTTAGTCCCCTATTGTAAATTTTCTCATCTATTTCTTGACTCAAATACCTCCATTTGTTCTTACAATATTATTATTTCTCAGA
This sequence comes from Monodelphis domestica, assembly GCF_027887165.1. NCBI lineage: Eukaryota > Metazoa > Chordata > Mammalia > Didelphimorphia > Didelphidae > Monodelphis > Monodelphis domestica. The sequence continues at coordinate 142,733,762 of NC_077230.1, read as the reverse complement.
AAGGTACCATCTTGGGTCCTTTCCATTGTTCACCATTGATCTCTATTATCCCTAAGTCCTTCTCCTGCTGCTTACTAGCATGTTGAAATAAAACTTCTATAAAAACAAACCTTCACCAGATTCAACTGTGTTAAAAATTCTATGAAAATGTGAAAACTATATTTACATAGTGACTTAAGTTTTTTTCAAAAATATTTACTTATATTATCTCATTTGAAAATACCTGCAAGAGGTGAGCTAGTAGAAAAAGTCATGGATGAGATAAAGTGAAGAATGATATGCGTCAATCTGAATTTAGATTCTATCAGGTACTTCTATGGCAGTAGAGAGCCTTTTTCATCATGAATCTCTTGGAGTTGTCCCAATCTGCTCCATTTCTAACCTGGGCCAGTTCATCCTTCCTTAGGCACTGTGGGGGACTCCCCAAGGCTCTTAGGCTCTACATTGGTGCCAGACTTGGTGCAGACACAAATGACTTGTAACTTATTGAAACTCATTAACTTCCAAGTTCACACTAATCTTACATCCCAAGCACACAAGGTTACATCTACCAACTATCAATTGAAAAAAAAAATCAAAGATGAGAGACTTTAGAGTATTGGAGAAAAATGGTGGTTATGGGCAAGGAAAGATAATTTGGTAATGATATATCTGCCTTTCAGTTTACTTGATGTCTGATTACAAAATATTAAAGAATGACTTTGAAAATAGAAATCGAATGTAAATGAAGCAATCACGAATGGTTATATTTCTGCTCTAGCAGAGGCATAGATTCAAATATATAACACTTTTTCTGGCTCATCATATGCTTCACATTTTTGCTTAAAACACATTTTACTAGCTTTTTTTGGATGGCACTCTCAACATTTAATGGTAAATGGTCATATTAAGCTAGTGTTTGAAAAACATAAAGATCCAAGTTTTAGAAGAACTTTGTTGAAAAAAAATTCTTGTAAAATTGGAAAAAAAATCATGGCAGGAATTCACAGTAGACAGAGACCAACTTCTCATACCAAATCCCATGGTAAAGTCAAAATGAATATTTGATTTAACAATAAGTTTAGACAGGCAGCTGGGATGCTCAGTGGATTGAGAGCCAGGTCTAGAGAATGGAGATCCTAGGTGTAAATCTGCCCTCAGACACTTCCATGTTTTGTGAACCTGGGTAATTCACTCAACCCACACTGCTTAGCCCTTACCATTCTTCTGACTTGGAACCAATACACAATATTGACTCTAAGATGGAATGTAAAGGTTTATTTTTAAGAAGAATGAGAAAATTAGAAATTAATAAATTAGGGAAATACAGCATAGTTTACTTGTCAGATGTATGAATAAGGGAAGAATTTAGTTAAAAAAACTTAGATAACATTATAAGATAAAATAGATAACTTTATTACATTAAATTTCAATTTTCTGCAGAAATAAAAATAATGTTACTAAAATTAAAAAGCAAACCATAAACTGGGAATGAATCTTTATTAGAAGTCTTTCTGACAAAGGGTTTATTTCTCAACTATATAGATAACTGAATTAAATGTATAAGAATATAAAGCATTTCCCATCTGACAAATGGTCAAAAGTTAAGAATAGGATTCTTCATATGAAGAAATTAAAACTATGTTTAGCCGTATGAAAAAATACCCCAAATCACTATTGGTTAGTGATATGCAAATTAAAACAACTCTGAGGTATTAACTCATACACATATCAGACTGATGACATGAAAAAAAGGAAAATTATGAATGTTGGAAAGGATGTGGAAAATGTGGTCATCACTAAATACACTTCTGGTGTAACTATGAACTAATACATCCATTCTGAAGAACAATCTGGAACATACACTTAAAGGGCCATCAAACTATGCATACCCATTGGCTAAACAATATTGCTGCCAGATTAAAGATGGGGAAAGAGCCCAACTGTACAAAATTATTTATAGTAGCCCTTTGGGGGTGGCAAATAAATAGAAACTGAAGGGATTTCTACCAACTGGGGAATAGCTGAACAAGTTGTGGTTTACATTTTTAATGGAATACTATTGTGCCATAAGAAATGACAAACAAAATGGTCATCAAAAAAATCTGGAAAGACATAAGTGATATAAGGTATAGGGAGCAGAACCAAGAGAATGTTGTATATAGCAACAACAATAATACATGATAATCTACTGTGAATTTTTAACTATTATCAACTAGACAAGAATCCATGAAAACTCCAAGACTCATGATAAAGGATATCTGCTATAGTAGAAGGAATAGACAGAGTCTGAATACAAGATGAAACATTTCATTATTTGATCTGTGTCTTATTTCACATGATGAACATAGAAGTATGTATTATATGATAATGTATCCATAACCTATATCATATGATCTGCCTTCTTGGGGACAGGATCATCTTTTTTCATAACATTCACTATCACATGAAGCTGTCATTTGCATTTTGTTTTTTTGAAGGGTCAATGTTTCCTTCTTCAGGGAAACTTTTTCCAGTTCAGTAGACATGGGGCAAAGTATGGAGGAGCTACCAAACATTTCTTCTGACCTCCAATGGAACTTTGAAGTCTAAAGTATTAAGCTATGTAAAGGTGTAATATGGTACTAATTATAATGATAACCAATGGTTTAAAAATATATCCCATATAACAATTTTTAAAAAGGGATTTTGCTTGTGAGTTGATCTGTTTATTACTGAATGACATAAGACATTTATGAATCATTCCTACCTGGCTAAAGTTTGACTTCATTTGTCATTTCATTTGTCTTATTTGCTTTTTTGCTCTTATCTATACAATAAATCATCTTATGACAAGTGTATTGCATTTATTGCTTCAAAGCAACTTATGGAAATCCTAGTACATTTTTCTTATTGCAACATATATTGTACATTAAATTAAGCATTTATTCTTGACTATCTCCAGCTCTGAGTTATATCCCCCATTGCTAATTTGCCTGAATGTATCACTACATTGAGGACATTTTAGGAATATTTTTATCCTCATTCAAGTCAATGCCATCTATTTCATCAATCAATTCAGACAACTGTGGAACTAAAGGAGTGCTTCACATTTTACATCACTTTATCCAAATACACTTATTGTTTGGTTGTCGTTCTTGGGTCATTTCAGTCATGTCCAATTCTTCATGATCTTATTTGGGGCATTTTCTAGGCAAACATACTTCAGTGGTTTGCCATTTCCTTATCCAGATCATCTTACAGATGAGAAAACTGAGACAAAGAGGTTTAAAGGATTTGCTCAGAGTCATGAGGCTAGTAAATGTCTGAGACCAGATTTGAATTCATAAAGATGAATCTTCTTGATTTCAGACCCAACACTCTATTCACTGTGCTACCGACATATGTTTACTCATTATACAAATGAACAAATTGATACTTTAAGAAGGAAGGTGACTGTCAAAAACACAGAGCTAGTTAGTGGGATTCCAAGTATCATTACTTGGAACTTCTTACACTTGACAATTTTTCCATTGAAGCATGGCCATATTCTATATGACTATAAATAATTATAGGAGCTACCTAGATTCATTTTCTGCATATTATCTTTTTCTGCTAGAGAAATAATCATATAATCTCAAGTAGTCTTATAAACAAAAATGCACCAATTTTTTAATACCAATATATATTTATAATTTTCAGAATTTTATTTGCCTTCCACAGAATGGACTCATTTGAATGAAAACAAAATAATGGATTCCTTTCCATATGAAAGAGACTGCCCTGTTTTCATATTACTCAAGGATTAAAAAGAGTGGAGTTTCTGCTCTAAAAGAGTTTATCAGAGTTTTATGGGGATAAAATTAGATAGTACTTTTCAATAACATTCTAATTAATACCTCAATCAATAGTTTGTTTGTTTTTTTAATTTAGAACTGTTTCTAATATAGAGTTTAAGATAGTTTTGTTTGAAAGATCTACTGGGGAAACTAGTATCCCAAATGATCACAGGGGGATATATTAAAGGGATTTTCTCAATCTCTCCCTTTGTCTCTTTAAAAGGCAAGAGAGCAGAAATATTTCTAAGTGGAACAGAACTGGCAGGTACCAATGAGCCAGAGTTGAGGATTCTGTTACCTAGAAGACAAGGAAGTTAAGGAAGATAAATTTGGGAGTTAGAGGCCTTTTGCCTCTAGATCTCTAGAGAACAGGAGATCTGTCTGAGAGTTGGGTATAGAAACTGAATGAGGGAGTTTGTGATTGGTGAATGTTTATTTGGAAAGATAAGTAGTTAGTGAATATTTTACAGAGTAGAGTAGATTAGAACTGGTGTGCCAGGCAGAAGAACCTGTCCTGAGAATACAGTTAGAAGTAAGGTTTTAGAAATTTTAGTTAGTATTAGGAACTTAAGTATAGTCATAGGATATTAGAATAATAATCTCTCTTTCTTCTTTCTCTAGTTTCTTTCTATACTTCTCAAATTAAGTGTTTTATTAAACTGCTTTCATTACTTTTGTCAAGCTCCTACCGTTTAATCCTTATAGAACCTACTATGTGCCAGGCACTGCATTAAGTTGTATGGATTCAAAAAGAAATAAAATGGGCCCTTATCTCAAAGATCCCACTATATAATATATCTATCTATCTATCTATCTATCTATCTATATATATATATATATACACACACATATATGAATAAGCTATATACAGAATAAATAGAAGAAGGAAGGCTCTACAACAGAGGGGAAGGAAAGGCCTTCTAAAAGATGATGGGATTTTAGTTGAGATTTAAAGACATATAGATATTGAATGATAATGCATGTATACCCAGTAGAATTGATTGTCAACTCCAGGAGGGGGAAGGGAAGAGGGAAGCGAAAGGACATGAATCACGTAACCTTGGAGTAATACTAAAAAATAGATAATTAAAAAAAGAATTCCAGGGAAGCAAGTAGGTGGATATAAGAAAGGATAGTATTTCAGATTGTGCTGTGAAATAGCAATGAAGCTAGTGTCACTATATGGAAGAATATGTGGTAAAGTATTGGGTCAAAGGGTTGGTATTGTAGGAGAGGTATATTATGAAGAGTTTTGAACCACAAGCAGAAGATTGTGTATTTGAATCTGGAGACAATGAGGAACTATTAGAGTTGACCAATAGGGAGTGACATGGTCATACCTACACTTGAGGAAAATCACTTGGGTGACTGAATGGAGGATGATTACAGTGGAGATTTAAGGCAGGGATTTATCAGCAGGTTAGTGCAGTAGTCCAAGTGTGAGGTGATGAGGGCCTACATGAGGGTGGTAGTAGTGTCAAAGGAGAGACAGGCATGTTTTGGGGAGATATTTTAAACATAGCATTATATAAATGCTAGTTATCATTATTACTGTTATTAGAGGAGAAGGTAATAAAGTATCTTTAAGGAAAATATTATAAAAAAGGAGATAAAAGAGAATAGGCGAGATAAATTTGAGTGGAGCTGTGGATATTAGAGATCCTCTAATTCAAGCTCTGCATTTTACAAATGGGGAGGCTTAGGTCCACCCAAAATGACTAAGTGATTTGTCTAAGATGAAACAAATTGAAAGTATCAGAGCTCTGTTATACACATGGCAGACATTAGAGTTGATAATAGAAATAATAGTAAGAATAAGGCAGAGAGTCTCCTTTCTTCTCTTTATGTCCCATTTATTTCCTAGGTCTGTTGACATTTAATTTAATGATTCAGTTTACCAATTAATAAATATATATTGCACATAGAAAAATATACTTGATGGAAGGAGTACATAGGTAAGAAGCAATAAATAGGTCTTGCCTTCACTGAGGTTAATAGGAGAATATTATACATATATGCAACAATTTTGCAAAATAATGCCTTAAAAGTATAGGAATTAAAACTTCTGACTCTATAACAGTTATGGCAATCCTATGGCATGGATAAAAAAGATGGCACACAGAGTGCTCTCTGTGGCAATGGGGCCTCCCTCCAATCCCACCCCATTTGGTTACTAGAAAGTCAGAGGGACTCTGGTGGAACTGCTCCTCACCCCCTCTCCACTTTGCCTGATGACTTTTTTTACTTCACCCACCCCTCTGCCAAGTAGCATAATGAGAGCACACAGTGGGTAAGGTGGGTGCTCACAGGTGGCAGAGCAGAGTGCTCCTGACATGCTTCTTCCACTTTCTATACTTGCTGAGGACATTCCTCACTTCACTCTCCCCTCTGCCCAGCAGCCCACTGGGAGCACTTTCTCCCTCCGCTATGTTGGGTAAAAAGGAGGGGCAGGTGCACAGGGTCACAGGTGGGGATGGGCACCGCACTTGGCCTGGTCTGGGGTTGGGGATGGGGCCTGACACTCTATCCCTAAAAGGTTTACCATCACTTCTTCATACCTTGCTAATGGGATCTCTAGCTTTTCCCTGGGAGCTTTGCTGATTTTAGTATCTGTTCTACTGAAGAGAGCACTGGAGTTTTGCTGATTGATGAGAACAACTGACATCTAGTCAGCCCTAAGAACAAATTGCATTATCTTTCCATCATCTTGATACATGGATATCCCCTCCTCTTTCTACCTTTCTTATAAAATAATATTCTAAAAGTCCATCATTCAATTACACAATTATCCTCATCGTCATCCTTATGACTTCACCCTTTCTAGGCCATCACTCTCCTCGTGTATTTTTGTTTCATCTTTTAAAGTGTAAGCTCCTTAAGGGTATGGACTATCCTTTGAATTTATACCTCTTACACATAGAATAGTACCTGGTGCATAGTGGGAGCTTAATAATTTTCTCCTTACCCATTCATTCATTCTAATGCACATTGTGGAGAGAATGTACTATTCAAAACAAATGATAATTAAATATATTGTGCTACAAAAAAAATGAACCAATAGTACCATCTTTAAACTCAAAAGAAAGTATCAGTCTAAATTTCTCTAATTTCCTTTTTCCCTATCTTTCTCAATGGAGTACTTTTTTCTTCTTCAAGAATTTTTTGAGCCCCTTGCACTTTCTATTACTTTTGATTCAAAGATTATCCAATGTGGATGTATGGCAAGGGATCATATAGGAAAATGAAGAAAACTGGGGGAAATTGACAGAGGTAGCACAGATGACAATAAGTCTACTTGCTTATGAATTTATTTGGTATTTGTTTTCTAAATCTCCAGCAATCCTAAAATAAGTTCCTGGGGGAGGTCTATTCTATCTGAGATATATCATTTCAGCACAATAAAGGAAAAAGTGGCTGTGTCAGGATGCAACCTTACCTGACTTCTCTATTACTTGGAAGAGTACATAAAGTGACCTGTTCTCTCAAACATGATCTTAGACCAATTATCAGAGTGCATGTTCTTTAAGAGGCCAAGATATCTTAAACCAATGCCCATTGATAAAAGCTTTTCCCATAAACTCTCACTATTAATTAAGTCAAATGTAGCTTTTAAATTGATGAGGTTGCAAAGATAAGTTGTTCCTTAAGCTCAGTATATTTATCAGTAATATAATGTAAAACAATGCAATGAGGATGAGAGCTAAGACTCTTATGAAAAGCCTCATGCCATAAGCATTAAATTTCCTCCAAGTGTTCCTGTAGGCATCTGAACAGTTATGGAAGGAAAGAAATCTGGACAACTTCTGGCTAAAATCCAAAATATTAAATGGAGTAGTAGACTTGTGACATATTACTTTAACTTTTGTTGGCTAGAGTGATCTTAAAAAAATGGACTCACTGAAAAAAGGCAGTCATCCTAGCTGCATCAATTGCCCTCATATTCAACTTTGATATTATTTCAGATAAGAGAATTCTATCTTTTAAAAATATGTTTTTAAGAAGTATTTTACTTATAGATGTGAGGTTTGTATATAAAAATGCTAAAATATTTTTTCTAAAATTTAATATTCAACATTGGCTTTAAAGAATATGTAGCAATATAAAATGAGGTGTTTTGTGAGGTTTAAGGGAAAAGGTGACTAATGATATTAGGGAAGGCTTCAAAGAAAAAGGCAATGAATGTTTGTTGGATTTTGAATTAGAAGATTCAGATTTAAGGACTGAACTTCTGTATTCTTGTATATTACTTTTGGACACATCATTTAAGCTTTAGTGTCCTCTTTGGCCTCAAGGGAGCTGAACTATGCTGCTAAGGCCCCTTCTAACTTTAAACAGCCTATAATTATAGGATCACAGATGTAGATCTGCAAAGGACTTTATAGTTCATCTACCCAAGATGAAACAAACCCAGGGATGTTAGATTACTTTCCTTGGATATATAAGTAATAATTGTCAGAGGCACAATTGGAACCTAAATCCTTTGAATTTAGAGCAAGTACTCATTCCACTGTACCAAACTGCCTTAGTGGTGTTTGAGGTCAACTTTGAAAAATCAGTTGGAATTAGAAAAAGAAGAGATATCATAGAGATAAGACAAGAAGGTCAGTTCTGACATGACAAATGATTAACATTCCAGCATCTCATATAGTCCAGGGCATAGCTACACTGATAGAACCATGGAATAGTGCAGCAAGTAGTTTCTTTCTTACTTGCCTTTGTACTACACTTACATTAGTGCCCTATTCACTATAAGAATTAACTCCATGGTTGGTGTTGATGATCTGCCTTCACTCTACCTATCCAACTTCATTTAACATACTTTTTACTTGGAGCGCTTGGTTACAGTCAGGTTGATTACAATCACCTTAACATCTTATTTATTCCCACCTTCAAGCTTTACCTCATGTTTTTTCTCTTTCTTCTTTATCTATAAGAATCTTTTTTTTCCTTTCAAAGCTCAAATCTCACTTCTTCCCTGAAATCTCCCCTATGAATTCCAGCTTATATTGCTGTTTTCTTTCCTTGAATTTATATAGCATGCACTGCCTGTACCAATCATTTGGAACTTACATATACCCTCTTGTATTATGTTTGGTCTTCACAGGGAAGTTGTAGATTCTTTGAAAGCAGGGTCCAATGAATTATTTGACTTCCTCACAGGACCAACCCAACATGGTGCTGAGAGCACAATGGATACTTACTGAATTGAATTAGACTTCACACTGAATGTTAATGGAAATACATTAGTAATTAACTATATATTAAACTATTAGATTTTAACTGCTAGTCAATTAGCATTAAAATAATTGGTTCCATTGTGGTTATGCTAATTTTATAAAATGGGAAATGTTTATAATTTTCTACATCAGCATAAATTTCCTTTTATTCCAAGGTTACAGTCCTCTAGTAAACTGACCTATGTAAACATAATTTTACAAAGCTGAACAATGAAGAATTAAAAATTAGGACAGATGTAAACATATTTATTTCTTTCTAAAATTTTAATGGGTTATCTTCCAAAATGAGTACTTGAGAGAGAAGGCAAGAATAAATTGAGAAGTGGACAATCTTTACGTTTTGGACTATGATTCTATTTACTGTATATTTTAAATTCCCAATCACAATTAAAGGAGAAAAAAACCCTCCAGCTGTCGAAAATGTGAGCTATTGGGAAGAATTAGTTCCAGGAGTTTTTTGGTATTTCCAGAGCTATCGTTAACTTCAGAAATAGAGGTTTTAATTCATTTTAAAACCTATTTTTAACTGAGAACTCGAGGCAATAGGAATGAAACAAAACAGTTTTGTGCTTGCCTAGGTCTTTTCAATAAAAGATCTCCATGTGCTTTTAAAGCATGAGCTGATGCAGGAAGAAATTAAACTACAGATAAGTTCCTTCAGGGTTCCAATATAGGACTAATGGAAACTCAAGGATGTACAAAATCATGAATATATTCTGACCCTTGAGTGGTGCTTTATATAAAATTCACTGAGCAATTTGTTACATTCAAGTTTTTGTGACTTCCTGCAGTTTTTATACAGTTCTATGATATAAATAGATCATTCAATTCAATAAGCAATAATTAAACACTTGCCAACAACAATGCAAAGGAAAGAAAATGCTCCAAATACAATTAGACATCATTAATAAGAACCTTGATTCACTTCATAGTTTATGATTTTTAGGCAAAAGTATATGCTCTTATAGGGTAAGATTATACTACCAATGAAAAGAAACATGGATGTGAAATTCCATATGTTAAAGCAAGCTTTAGTTGTCAGTATCTTTACAAATATTCATTTCCTTTACTCTAAGCTTCCTGACTCCACAATATGGTTCTATTATAGTAGTCTTGGGGGAGAATGAATAGTAACATTGAAGAATAACAGAAACAATTTTGTTGTTTTCCCAATGAATTAATGCAGGTGATCTTTTTCATTTAGGAGATACTTTCTTTCTATGATCCCCTATATCTTGATATACAGACCTACTCTTTCCATAAGTACTTGTTTATTGTTTGCATGTTGACCCTGAAACTTATCTTTTTCCCTTTGTCTCTTCATTTCTGATCCTTTTTCCATCTGCCACATGCTCATTTCTCTTCAATATCACCCACAACCCCATTTGCTACAGATCACTCTACTTCCTGCCTTCTTCTTGCACTCAATCTAGAAAAATCAAGTGGGTCATAATTGCATGTGACATATTGAAATTGGCTTTTCTCATTGAAAGCTCATAACTACAGCAAATTGTAGTCTTCCAAATAAAAATGAATCATCTATTTTAAAGTTAATGGTTTGAAACTACTTTTTTGGAATCAACATCAGTAAACAACCTATTAAAACCCAGCTCCTTGGTCCATTATGGTTTTCTGGGGGACCAATTATGCTTAAATGGTCTCACTGAGCTTTGTCTTCAAGGTCAATGGCAGAGGATTGTAGAGATCTCAAGTGACATTCTTATTGAAAAAACAAACAATCCAACAAATAAGCAAATGTGGCCCACTGGAATATGTCTGTATTTTTGTGTTTCTGTCTTTGCTTCTGCCTCAAATCTCTTTTTCTACTATTTTCTTAAGATTTTCTCAACCCAGTTCTAAACTGTCAATTTCTCATCATTTCAGTTTCTCCAAATCACTTCTCTCAGTTTGTTTATTCAGTCCCTAACCCACTCAGGGATCTTATTGTTTCATTCCCATTTTGTGATATCTATAATTGCAGTCTTATTAATTTGTTCTAGAGAATTCTTAATTTCTTTTAACACATAGAATTAATTTATCATATTAAGATCTTTTGTTTCTTGACTTGCTCATTTTGTGGTTCTCTTTTCCCTTTGAAATTTTCCTTGTGAGTATTTTTATTTGGCACATTTCTAGCAGTTTTGAGGTGATGAAAAGGCAAAAGGTTTACAAAGAATCATTGACTCAGTCATTTTGCTTGAAGTTACCTGTTAAAAATCACAGCCTTCAGAATTCCAGGCAGGAGAAAGGAATGTCACTCTTCTCTAAAGGAATGAAATCTCTAGGGAAGACTCATTAATTTCTCCTCTAATTCTCTGGAGCTTTTCCAGTTGGTCTTTTTATTTATTCACCATTTTTAAATTGGATAATGGATTATGATTTCTATAATACATATATCAACAGAGTCATTTGGATTTTTTCCATACCCACACTTTATTTCACAGCAGAAAATATAATTTCAATTAGATAGAAATCCTTCAAATGATTTTTATCTTGGTCACATTTAGATCCCTAGTACACACTGTAGATCTGTTAACGTTTGCTCTGTTTCCTTCCCTGCAATAAATTTTAATCAGATACTTTGTACCCAGTTGTACTCTTGTCTGAAACTATCCAAAGTACTCTTGTTGCCACGGAAACCATTTCCTTGTTATCTGTGTGCTCCACACGTCTGTCTCATTTTCTCTCTCTCCTCTTTCACTCTTCCCCCCCTCAACTCTGAGTGGAAACTTTATGTCACACATTTGAGTGAATGAAGAAAACTCTCTACTCCTCAGATATCAGTGTTCATTAAAAAGTTACAGAACAAAAGTCAGAGCAGTGACTTATTAATCATAAAGTTTTCTTTTTCATTTGTTCAAAAAATACAACCTTCATTACATGCCTTACCTTATGTTTGAGATGCTAAGGTGGGTATGTGAAGTTTTCTCTTTTGATTTTTTCAGGTATATATTTGGGTTCTGTGAAAGTGAAGCAAGTGCCCTTTGAATGACTTTATCCAGCCACTTTACATATGACCAAAAAGGAGAAAGGTATGAGAAACAGTAGCTAACATCAAAGAAAACTTTAAATAGATCATACTGTGAAGGACCTTGCACCATCCAAATTCTTCCTTTTTCTAATAAAAATAAAATAAAATGGCCAACTCCAAAACATTCTTTTGGCTAGATCCTTTGTGAAATTTAGTTGTGTACATCCTTCAAAAGAAAAATCCCATATGATTGGGGATGTAGACTCCAAATGAACATCCTAGTGCAAACATCAACAACATGGAAATAGGTTCTGATCAAGGACACATGTAATACCCAGTGGAATTGTGCATGTGCTATGGGAAGGGTGAGGGGAGGGGAGGGAGGGAAATACTATGATTCTTGTAACCAAGAAATAATGTTCTAAATTGACTGAATAAAATTCAAAAAAAAAAAGAGAGAGAAATTTAAAAGAAAAAGAAAAATCCCAAAAGCCATTTGACTGTGGAATTGATTTCCTCTAAACAAGCTATTCAGGCTTAACATATTCAACTGCACCACAAGCAGGGTTTGGCTGCCCAATAATATGAAAGCCTACCTACTAAACAGGGAAGGGAGACAGTATGTGTGAATGTAAAGAAATCAATATATATGTCCTATCAATAAGGTCTCCTGATATACATATATATATATATATACACAATCCTGATATAAATTCATGCACACACACACACACACACACACACACACACATGCATACATGACCCATTTCACCAGAAGTCACTGGGAAATTTAGCTAGGTCATTGTTCTAGATCATAGGAGCAGTTGGTTAGGGTAATGGATAGAGTTCTAGGCCTAAGATCAGGAAGACTCATCTTCTTGAGTTTAAATCTGGCCTGACAGTTACCTGCTACACCACCCTGGACAATTCACTTAACCGATTGCCTCAGATTACTCTGTAAAAGGACCTGGAGAAGGAAATGGCAAACCATTCCAGTATCTTTGCCAAGAAAATCCCAAATGGAGAGACAAAAAGTTAGACATGACTGAGACAACCCTAAAAGAAAAAGCACAGTTCGGTGTTTTCTATACATGACTTAAGCTCTGAATTTTAATTTCCATCATAGCTCCAAACCCCAGTGGAATACCTAGAGGTAACTTAAAAAAATCTCCCTTTAGTGGAACAAACTGGACCTTATCTGGAGATATAAATAAGCATGAAATACTAATATACTTCTTTCCCTCCTTCAGTGTAGTAGACACATGGGTGGGAGAGCAGTGACTTTTTGGAAATCAGGCTTTACAACCTGACCCTGCTACAAGGTGCTCTTTAGTAATTCTTAGACCCTGGTGCTTGGTTGCCTTGGATTCATGTAATGATGTTATTAGTATTTATAACACTCCTATTAATAATAACCAATGTTTATATAACACTTTCTAATTCATACATTTGTTTTGACAAAGGTGCTTTATTAGCCTTAAATCTCTATGTTCAAATTAGTATTATTATTTCTACTTCTATTACTAAAATAAAGTATTGAGAACATGTGGTTTTGTTTTTTGCTTCCATGTAGCATTTTTTCTTATTGTAATGTTTTATATATATATATATATATATATATACACACATACATATAGACAGAGGCATACATGTATCTCAAAATATTTAGCCAGACTTTTGATTTCATCAATTTCAATATTTTACTTCCCAGTGAGGAGTTCAATCAAAAGAAGTCTCTTTCTTTTGTCAGAATGAATCAATAGTTTAACTGGAACTCAAAGTGCTAGAGGACTATTACGGTATCGAGAGGTTAAGTGACTTTTTCAAGGTCATGCAGAGATTAAGGATCAAGGCAAGTCTGCAGCTCAGATCTTCTTGACCTTAAATGGACTCTCTATGCTCTATACCATAAAATGACTATAACTTACATTATACATATAAAAACATAATGCATAATTAATGATTTAAAAAAAATTTAAACACTTATTGGTCATTTTTCTTTCCTTTTTCATAGCTTCTTGGACATTTTTCTTTGTTCTAAATGTTGTGTCTTTTCCCCTCTAATCTCTATTTTTCCCTCTTTGAAGTTTTCATGAAAAGAATGTAAAAGCAAAGAAAAAGAAAGAGAACAAAGTGACGAGTCTGTGATACATTTTTCCACTGAGTCTTGAATTTGCCAAATTGGACCTCATTACTATTAACATTAAATGTAAAAATCATGCTGGTTTGGTTATAGTTATCCTATTAACTTTCTCTGGATGAGTAAGTCTCAGTCAGTAGTCCCACTAAAAATCCATGTCGGTAAGATTTACACAGGGATTTCACCCAGAAAAATGGCAATGTCCCTTTGCCCCTTCCTGTCAGAACCTTGCACTATAAAAAGCAATCTACAAAGAAAGATATGTTTAAGAAAATATATTAGCAAGCTCAATAAGAAACATCCTATACACAGGAGAAAAATAATACTTTCTCATGGCATCATGCAATTTAGAAGCTAGAAAGGAATTTAGTAACTATCTGATTAGATACAAGTTTTTATGGTTATTTTATATGGAAGTGATATAATATAATTTCCAATATGTATAAAGTAGCTATAACAAATAAGATGATCAAAATTAGTTTTGAAATTGTTTTCATATAATAAATAACAACTAAAATATCTCTTTAGGTGAGATGATGGTAACTTGAGCCTACTTGTAGTTGCAAATGGGGGAAAGGAAGAAAAATAATCTGTGCAAATTTCTCTAAAAATTCAATTTGAGTGCTCAGAAGTTAAATTAATTACCCGAAAATGACTGTCTGGAGTTGAACCATAAGAAGCTTCATCAAGATACAGTTGCAGTGCTATATAGGAAGGTGAGGAGGAAAGATCCCTGCAGAAAAAGGACATTAGCAAAGATTTGTAGAGAACCAGTTCAGACAAAAAGAAGAGAGACCTCTTGTGGTTAGTAACAATATTTTACATACAAGGTTTTATGTCTGATCTCATTAAGAAACTATATATATATATATATATATATATATATATATGTATATATATATGTACATATATATATATATGGAGAAAGAGGAAGCACAAGAGAGATGGAGTGGGAGGGAGAGATTGATATTCTTTGATTACTATTTATTCTCAAGTTTGATACAAAGTTCTAAGCATTCACTTAGCAAATTAAAAGTATAATTCTTGAACCTACTAATCTAAAGCTTAGTTATATGTTTTGTCTTTCATACATTTTATACCTTAAGCTATGTGTTACCAGACGAAAAAAGAGAAGTGAAAAATATAATCCTTAAACTCATGTTTAACAATATTGCTGGGAGGGAATAATGATTAACAAAGGATAGAAATCAATGAATAATAAAGAGTAAAGTTGGATATGTAGTAGAACTTTGAGCTGAGGTTCAGAGAACCTTTTGGGATATCATCAGCTATAGGTAGGGTCCTCAACAATACATTTCTGCAAGAGATTATATCAAATAACATGGGAAAAATAAAACAGACTAGCAAGACAAATGACAAGGAATTTAAGCAGATTATAAATATTCTCTTCAATACATTAACTGCAAAGAAGCTCCCAGAAGGTAGGAAGAGACTTTCTTTTTCATCTTTGTGTACTTCAAACCTTAAATAGGTACCTTGCATGTAGCACCTTTTATCAGTAGCTCTAAATGTTTGTTGAATTGTAGAAATAAATGTCTCCTTTCTCTAGTGCCTCAAAGAGAGTGCTGGACAACTTTTTAGTCCCTCTGCATGCATCCTATCTTTTTCATCAAGTACTCTTGGTATCATACCTTACCCTAATGTCCTATATATTGTTTCTTTCCCACTCTTTACAAGTGTTTTTCCTTAAAAAAATCTACTAGATCAACCAAAAAGCTAGTGGAAATAATCAACAACTTTAGCAATGGTGCAGGATACAGAACAAACCCACACAACTCATCAGCATTTCTATATGTCTCCAACACATTTCAGCAGCAAGAATTAGAAAGAGAAATTCCATTTAAAATGACCTTAGACAAAATAAAATACTTGGGAATCTATCTGCTGAGACAAATACAGGAACTACATGAAAACAACTACAAAACACTCTCCACATAACTAAAACTAGATCTAAGCAACTGGAAAAACATTAACTCCTCATGGGTAAACGAGCAAACATAATAAAAATGACCATCCTGCCAAAATTAATTTACTTATTTAGTGTCATGCCAATTGAACTACCAAAAAACTTTTTTACTGAATTAGTAAAAACATAACAAAGTTCATTTGGAAGAACAAAAGATCAAGTATATACAGGGAAATAATGAAAAAAAATGTGAAGGAAGGGGTCCTTACAGGCCCAGATCTCAAACTATACTATAAAGCAGTGTTCATCAAAACAATTTGGTACTGGCTAAGAGACAGAAAGGAGGATCAGTGGAATAGACTTGGGCAAGTGACCCCAACAAGATAGTCTATGACAAGCCCAAAGATCCCAGATTTTGGGACAAAAATCCACTATTTGATAAAAACTGATGAGAAAATTGGAAGACAGCATGTGAGAAATAAAGTTTGGATCAACACCTCACACCCTACACCAAGATCAACTCAGAATGGGTGAATGACTTGAACATAAAGAAGGAAACTATAAGTAAATTAGGTGAACACAGAATACTATACATGTCAGACCTATGGGAAAGGAAAGATTTTAAAATCAAGCAAGACTTAGAAACAGTTACAAAATAAAATAAATAATTTTGATTACATCAAATTAAAAAGTTTTTGTACAAACAAAACCAATGTAACCAAAATAAGAAGGGAAGTAACAAATTGGGAAACAATCTTCATAACAAAAACCTCTGACAAAAGTCTAACTACTCAAATTTACAAAGAGCTAAATCAATTGTACAAAAAAAATCAAGCCAATCCTCAATTGATAAATGGGCAAGGGACATGAATAGGCCATTTTCAGTCAAAGAAATCAAAACTATTAATAAGCACATGAAAAAGTGTTCTAAATCTCTTATAATCAGAGAGATGCAAATCAAAACAACTCTGAGGTATAACCTCACACCTAGCAGATTGGCTTACATGACAGCAATGGAAAGTAATGAGTGCTGGAGGGGATGTGGCAAAGTGGGGATATTAATGCATTGCTGGTGGAGTTGTGAACTGATCCAACCATTCTGGAAGGCAATTTGGAAATATGCCCAAAAGGTGCTAAAAGACGGTCTGCCCTTTGATCCAGCCATTGCACTGCTGGTTTTGTACCCCAAAGAGATAATAAGGAAAATACATGTACAAGAATATTCATAGCTGCTCTCTTTGTGGTGGCAAAAAATTGGAAAATGAGGGCATGCCTTTCAATTGGGGAATGGCTGAACAAATTGGTAATCTGTTGGTGATGGAACACTATTGTACTAAAAGGAATAATGAAGTGGAGGAATTCCATGGTAACTGGAATGACCTCCAGGAACTGATGCAGAGTGAAAGGAGCAGAACCAGGGGAACATTGTACACAAAGACTGATACACTGTGGTACAATTGAATGTAATGGACTTCTCCATTAGTGGCAATGCAGTGATCCTGAACAACTGGGAGGGATCTATGAGAAAGAGCACCATCCACATTCAGAGGAAAAACTGTGGGAGAAAAAACACAGAAGAAAAACAACTGCTTGATTACATGGGTCAAGGGGGATATGATTGGGGATATAGAGCCTAAATGAACATCCTAGGGGAAACATCAACAGCATGGAAATAGGTTCTGATCAAGGACATATGTAATACCCAGTGGAATTGCATGTCTGCTTCGGGAAGGGCGGGGGGAGGGGAGGGAGGAATAGAATATTATTTTTGTAACCAAAAAATAATGTTTGAAATTGACCAAATAAATTTTTTTAAATCCACTAGATCCTACCAGTTCTAATAACTTTTACCCCAAACTTTTCCTTCCTTAAGCAATCAAACTCCTTTATTTATCTAAGTACAATTAGTTTCTCAACATTTTTCCTCTATTTTCTTTGCCTCCTTTGCTGAATTTTTGTAGTATAATTTTCCCTTACTATATTGCAGTTCACTTATCCTGGCTGCACTGTTATCATGGGTTTAAAAATTATATATACATATATATATATATATATACATATACATATACATATATACAATCTCTGAGATACAGAATTACAATTCTCTATCTATGTATATATATATAATTCTGTATCCATCTATATATGAAAACATATATATATATATATAATTTTATATCTCAGTGTTTTCACTATATTATGGGATTTTACTTGTGAATACTGTACTATAAACAATGGAAATGCAGTATGCAACTACCACTTCAGCAAGTTTGCTAACATGATATTGTATATGACTCACTATTGACTGATGGAATGAAAGGAGACCAATCACAGAGCTATGTTCTGTATCTTGGGAGCTGATTGGCTCAGTGACTGTAGCATCAGTCTATTTGCTCATCTGCTGCTTCATGGATTTTCATCTATCTGGGGTCTTTAGAAAATAATTCCTTTGATAGGTGAGGGATCACTGTACTGCTCTTTTCTAATTCTTATACCTGTCTGACCACTCCTCTTTATTTTCCTTTGCTAAAACATCATCCATGCAATGTCCTATCTCCCCTGCTCTACCTCCCCTCCCCTCCCTTTCCCTCCCCTCCCCTCCCTTTCCCTCCCCTCCCCTCCCCTCCCCTCCCCTCCCCTCCCCTCCTCTTCTCTTCTCTTCTCTTCTCTTCTCTTCTCTTCTCTTCTCTTCTCTTCTCTTCTCTTCTCTTCTCTTCTCTTCTCTTCTCTTCTCTTCTCTTCTCTTCTCTTCTCTTCTCTTCTCTTCTCTTCTCTTCTCTTCTCTTCTCTTCTCTTCTCTTCTCTTCTCTTCTCTTCTCTTCTCTTCTCTTCTCTTCTCTTCTCTTCTCTTCTCTTCTCTTCTCTTCTCTTCTCTTCTCTCCTCTCCTCTCCTTAAATGAGATAGTGTGTTTTAAGCACTCTACAAAACTTAAAAGTATATTCTAAATGTTTGCTATTATTTATTATTGTTTTTGTTTTTATTAATCTTGGTGACCTCATCTGCTCCTGTGGGTACAGGATTATCTCTATGCAGATGACTCCAATCTAGCCATCTCTATTCTCTCTTTTGATCTCCAACCCCTTGACACCAATTTTGATTTAGACATTTTCAACTAGATGTCAAATAGACAAAAATCTACACATTTAAAATAGATCTCATCATTATTCCATTTCTCCAAACTTAATCTTCTTCCACATTACTACAAAAGGCATTGCTATTTTTAGTCACTAAAGTTCAAAATTTTAGTGTCATTCTTGACTTCTCATTCTCATTCATTTGACATATTCAAGTTATTGTCAAATTTGTACATTTCTAGATTCACAACTTTTGCATATATTTCTTCCTCTTCACGTATAATGTCATCTCTCTTTATAGTGATTACAGTACCATTGTTTGCATTTTTTTCATATCTCTTTAATGTTTGACTTACAATGGAAGACAGTGATGTCTCCTGTTGGCTTTTCCATTCACTTTGTTATGATGAGTTGTTTTGTTTGAAGCATATGAAAAAAGCCAGACCCATACAGATATACAGTCAGAAAAGGAAAGAATATTTTAGTTGATAAGCAATGTCTTACTAATTTAGGAAAACTGGAAGACCTCTGTGCCCTCTTCTACCTCTCTGACTATGATCCTGTGACTCAAAAGAAAGAATGAGATGTGTGTTCTGGTAATTCTCACATATATTACTATATATTTATAGGTTTTTTTTTGTTTTTAAGTATGTGGCTATAGCCTAAGTATACTGTTAGCTCTTGACTTCTTGTTATCTTCTGTCACTTCTTTTAAGTTTTTATTTGTAATAGTAATATTTTTTCAGATTTCACATTAATAAAAATTTCAGTATTTGTTTTCTGGCCTTTTGTAATTAATGTTCTCTCTGTCTATCCCACCCTTTCCTCCTCCCAAGGAGGCAGATAATATGAGATAGATTGTAGATATATTATAATATGATACATAAATCTATGTTTGTCATGTTGTGAAACAAGACACATATTGCTTACACTGGAAGAAATAAAGATCACTATGTTTCAATCTGCAAAGAGATGTCATCTGCCCCTTCTTGGCAGTGGATATTTTTGTCATGAGTCCCTTGGACTGTTGCCTTGTTCAAAAAAGTTGTCACTCAGTTGATCATACATTATTGTTGTTACTCTATATGATGTTTTTTTTTGTACTGCTCACATCACTTTGCATCACTTCAAATAAGTCTTTCCAGGTTTGTGTGTATGTGTGCATTTGTGTGTATATGTTTATCTTGTTCATCATTTCTTATGGCATTATAATATTCCATTATAAGCTTAAACCATCATATGTTCTACTGTTCTCTAATTAAGGAAAATCCCTTCAGTTCTTAGTTCTCTCACACCACAAAAAGAGCTGCCATATAAATATTTTTATATAGTTAGGTTACATTCTCCTATTGTTAATACCATTGAGATAATGACCTAGTAGTAGTATTGAAGGGTCAAAGTGTATACATAGTTTGATGGTGCTTTGGGATGGATCTAGATAGGCTCTAGATAATTTAGATATCTGGATCTAGATAATCTAGAATGATTACATCAGTTCATATCCATGCCAAGAATGTATTAGTGTCCTCCTTTTTCTTCATCCACTCCAATACTACTCATATTCCTATTGTCCTATTAGCCAGTCTAGTAGGAGTGAGGTGCTACCTCAGAGTTGTTTTAATTTTTATTTTCCTAATCAAAATTATTTGGAGCATTTTTAATAAGATTAAATATCATCTTAATTTTTTATCTGAGAATTGCCTTTTTTATATCTCTTGACCATTTCTCAGTTGAGCAATACTCTATATTCTTATAAATTTAACTCAGTTCTCTAAATATTTCAGAAATTAAACCTTATCAGAGAGATTTGTTATAAATATTTTCCTTTTTGTTGTTTGCCTTTTAATCTTGGTTGCATTGTTTTTATTTGTGCACTAGTCAAAATTATTTACTTTATGTCTCATGATGTTCTCTAAAACTTGTTTTGACCTAACTTCTTCTCTTATCTATAGGTATAACAGTTGAACTATTTTGTGTTTCTCAAATTTGTTTCTGGTATCAATCTTTAATTCTAAATCATGTATCCATTTTGATGTTACCTTGGTATATGTCAAGAGATGTTGGTCTCTGTCTAATTTATCCATACTGTTTTCTACTTTTCCCAGCAGGTTCTGTCAAATGGGGTGTTCATCCAAAATTTTTTCATCACAAAGGATTATAAAACTGTGCTTTAAACAGCAATACCACTACTAGCTCTGGATCATAAAGAGATTAAAATACAAAAAGGAAATCTACCTATATAGAAGTATTTATAGCAATTATTTAGGAGGTGGCAAAATTTGAAATTTAGGGACTTTCATCAATTGGATAATGGCTGAAAAGGTATTGGTATGTGATTGTTTTGGAATATATGTGGGTATAAGAACTTTATTTTTTTAAACCCTTACCTTCCGTCTTGGAGTCAATACTGTATATTGGCTCCAAGGCACAAGAGTGGTAAGGGCTAGGCAATGGGGGTCAAGTGACTTGCCCAGGGTCACACAGCTGGGAAGTGTCTGGGGTATAAGAACTTTTAGTGAAATTATTTTAGAAAACCAGGAAAGACTTATATGATTTGATGCAAAGAGAAGTGAGTAGAACCAGAAGAACATAGTACACAGTAAAAGCAATATTTTATGATGATTAATTGTGAATGACTTTACTCTCAACATAACAATGATGCAAGATAATTCTGAAGCATCTGTCATAAAAGTTTATTCATCCCCAGTGGAAATATTGGAATCCTAATTGTAAATCAAACCATATTTTTCCTTTCCTCTCTCTCCTTCCTCCCTCCCACCCTCCTTCCCTTCTTTCCTTCCTTTCTTTCAAACATGGCTAATATGGTAACATATTTTGCATGAATGCAGATGTATAATTCCATATCACATTGCTTGCTTTCTAAAATATGAGAGAGAATAGACAGGGAGAGAGAAATTGGAACTTAAAGAAAAAAACAAATGTTAAAATTGTTTTACATATAATTGGAAGAAAATTTTTTAATTTAAAATATGCCTAAAAATAGATGGCTCCCTATTTCATGCTCCTGCCTCAAATGTCCCTTTACTCCACTCCAACCTCCATATAACTTTCAAAGAAATTTTCCTAAAGTTTTCAGTAGGATCATGAATATTCATCTGTTTCACATTTATGATCTTTTAAAATTTTTCCTCTTTTGACTTTTCTATTCTTCCCCTCCTCTACCTTTCCCTCTATCAAATGTATGATCCAGCCAAACTGATCAATTTATTAATCTACCCATATCCATTTTCTGTATGTTTGTCTTTGTACTGAATGTTCTTATGGCCAAAACTACCCTCTCTCCTCACCTCTAGTTGCCAGAATCTTTGTTTTCCTTCACAACTTTCTCAAGTGCCTCCTTCTACATGAAACCTTTCCTTCCCACACTCCCAAATTACTAAATATCCATTGTGTACTCTTCTCAATTTTACATATGTCTGCTATCTCCTCCTTTATAATATTACCTCATCAAGGGCAAAAACTGTATCCCATTTATTTATGTGTCTTCACAATTTAGTACAGTGCCTAGCAATGTAAGAAAGGAATTCTAGCAGAGCATAGCAATGGAGGCTGGCAGCCTGGGATGGTGCAGATCAAAAGTCCACAGACCTTGACTGGGTCAGGATTCTAAGGCAGTTGGAAAGTCTCTTTTTCTCTCAAGCTAGTCAGACTGGAAGGTATGCCTAGTGGTCTCCCTGAAGAAACCATTTGAGGAGCTGTCAAGGACTTTGGATTATCAAGTAAGGTTGAGTGAGTGTTCCCCTTCATATTGGTGGTCAATGTGAATGGTGAGAACCTTCTCCCCTTTGGGATCTTGTGAGGACACTACATCTTGACTCTGCTGTCTGATCCAACCATCTGGAGTTTGTGAGAATCTGGTCCCGTGGACATTACTAACCCCTTGTAGTTTAGTTTTATTTAGGTTTGATACCTGGGTGGCTTAATAGAAGTAGCACTTCCCTAAATCCCCTTCAATTCCCTTTATCCTTTTAATTAAATATACCTCTGTTATTTATTTTATTAGTGTTATTTTCTGTTACCCTTCCCTGAAACCTTTCCCTAAATCCTTCCCTATAACAGTTTTACTATAACAGCACTTAGTAGTCACATGATAAATGCTTATTGATTTTTTGATGGATCTCTCACATTGCTGTAGAGGAATATAGAAAAAAATTCATAATATTATTGCTAAAGGCTAAATTTTAGCTTCCTGTGCCACTGTTTCTACACCAAACTCAAACTTGTATATCTTTTAAAATTTCCTGTGGAGCAGAGGTTCTTCAGTATGATCAGAATTTGTGCCATTTGGCAGCACATTGTGGGCAAAGATATCTGTGAAATAGGGGCTGACGAATCCCCCATACTCCCTCCCTAGTAAACATGGGACTCCCTTGGCTCTATGTATTATTGGGGAAAGAGTTCATATATACATATGTTACAGATGTAATTCACTTTCAAATGTCATGGGTCAGAATTCATAGAAGGCTAGGGTCTTGGGAGATCAATAATAAATGAAAGAATGGATGCATATACCGCATTTAGAGATTGGTATTATACTTAGATCCTATATCTAAGCAGTTTTTCTCAGAAGACATAACATTGACTTTTATTCTTACTAATTGTGACCTAGTTGGACACCCTTTTTTTTCTGGGAAACATAAAAATCTTTCCTCAAAGCCTTTACCAGATGTAATATTATTGACTTCAGTCCTGAAAAGGGATTTTCCTAATATCATGTATCAACTTAATTAGCTAAAGGTCTGGGTTAAAAGCAGTCATTCATTAATATAAATTTATGTCATCTATTGAAAATAGCATTAACCATTAGTATTCAGAGAGCCCTTTTAAAACATTTCTCTAGTAACCAATGGCAGAAATTACTTGAAGAAAAAGAATCTAATCAAAAAATAATCAATACATAATTTACTGAAATTTTCCTCACCTACATACTCATATACTCTCTCATCCTATTTGTGATCAGAATCTTATTAATGTTTCAAGGGACTACTAATTTTCCGATGATACTCTGTCAAGAGGTTTCAACTTGTGTCAAAGCCACAGAAACTGAATATTCATTTCTGTGACCTTATTTTTGTTCAGCCATGGATCCTTTCTTGGGATTTCCTGGTATTGAATTCTCAGGTATTTCAGACCAATGCTACTTACTTCTCTTAATGGGCCATCTTTGGTTTTAAAACATACACAGTGAAAAGACAAAATAAGGAAGGGAAAGCAGTAAGGCTAATAGAAACCTGGATTCATGGGGAATCATTTTCTAGACATGTCAAGGACAACAGGAGTTCACATTGACAAGATGCAACAAATAGCACAGAGTACAGATTTAATCAATAATTGTCCTAGGTGTGGTTATCCAAAAGTATGAGAGTCTTATTAAATTTGAAAGCAGAAGATTTTCCCAAAGCAATTTTTTTACATTAAAACTATTCAAGGAGGTTGTATAATATAGTTGAAGCCTAGTAATAATTGACTCCTAGTTCAACATAGTCCTAGCAGAATGCTAACCATTCCATAACCATGGGAGAAGTGGTGGGAGGGGTGCAGGGGGAGGAAAATATAATGATCGTTGTTTCCAATGAATAATGTTTGTAAATAACCAAATAAAATAATGTTTAAAAAGTCAAAAAAAAAGAGTAAATGAAAACAGGAAAATGCATTCTTGGCAGATGGGGAAGTCAAGGGCAGCAGGGGTGGGGGGTGGAGGGGTGCATTTTGTAGTCCCCAGAGCTACACTAAAATAACACTAAACCCCAAAGAAGGTTGAAATATGCTGTCCTTTGCCACCTGTCAGTTAACTCATTTTACTTCCCTCCACTGGTCTAACACGCTCTGATTAGCTATTTTATTGGCAAATGAAACAAAAATCCATGGTATTAACCTGTCACACACATATATATATATATATTATGAAATATTAAATATATATGTATATATATATATAATATACATGAGACAGAATAAAAAGTTTCTTTTTACTCTGGCACATACACTTGGCACAACTGCACACTGAAATAGCTTTCTACCAGTAGGCTCCTTGAAACTGTTGCTTTTCTATGGGAAATTAAACAGGATGCTGCTTAATGCTCTTTGTTAGTTTTTTAAATAAAAATGAAATTGAGAAGCCAGCTGCACTGGGAGCAAATGACAGTTAGACCCCATGGCTATGCTCAAAGCAAAGAGGAGGCACAGAAGTGGCCATTTCTTCAAACCTTAGTTACAGCAGTGGCTTTGTGGGACCTCTCCCACTGTGATCCTATTAAATTGCCTCCCCAAATGTTTGGAGGTCACAATGAACTGGGAGTGCCTTCTCCTGGGATCATTAGGCAGCTGTCAGTTTCATTTTCTAATAAAATATTGAAGGTTACCTTTTAGAGGCACAGCAGCAAGTATTGAATTAGAAGGACTTGTGCTCTGTAGAGAGTCAAGGGAAGGAGAGGAAGGAGAAGTTGAAAAGAAGCAAGAAAGCCTATAAAGGAATAGAGAGAGGGAAAGAAGGCCACTGAGAGACCCTGATATACATTAGGATCACAGTCAAAAAGAACGAGTTCATGGAAGCAGCATGGCATAGTAGATAAAGAGCTGCTTTAGAGCTCAGACTGGGTCTAAATTCCAGCTCCCTGACATACAAGTAGAGTGATTGAGGCAAAGTTGTACCATCTCAGTGTAACCTAGGTGACCGTAAAACTGCAAATTGCAGGACAGTTGTTAATCCACATTACTAGAAAATATTTCTTCACTGATAGTTCTTTATAATAATGAAATTACAAGTCAAGTCTAAATAAAAGGTCAAAACTCTACAAAGTGCTTTTTTTTTAACAATCATGCAAGGTGAGTGGCATAAGCATTTGTTTTTTCCTTTATTTCAATCATAGCTGATTCTTCATGATTCCATTTGGGGATTTCTTGGTGAAGATACTCTAATGGTTTGCTTTTTTCCATCTCCAGGTTATTTGACAGATGAGGAAACCGAGAAAAACAGGTTTAAGTGACTTTCCAGGGTCACATACCTAGTAAGAGTCTGGGACCAAATTTGTATTCCAAGTCCAGTGCTCTATCTACTTAACCACCTAACTGCCCCTGTATAAGCACCATTATTGTAATTTAGAGGCAAATACATGGCACAATGGATAGAATGATGGGCCTTGAGTCATAAAGACTTAAGTCTTTCATCCATCATTGGATACTTGTAAGCTGTGTGACTCTCATCAGGTGACTTAAGCTCTCTTTACCTCAGTTTCCTCTATTGTAAAATAGGGTTAATAGCAACACAATACCTGGAACATAGAAGGATCCATATAAATGTTTGTTCCCTTTCTCCTGATTTTGCAGGTTGGGAAACTGAAGCATTGAGAGGTTAAATGACTTCCCCATAGTCATATAGTTAGTAAGTACCCAAACTAAGAACTAAATCTTGGAATTAACATTTGAAAAAGTAAAGGGCAAGAGAAAGTAAAAGGGACTTGAGGTGGTAGAAGAGGTAATGGAAATTTGTCTCACAGTAGGAAACCTTAACTTTCATAGTCAGGACCAAGAACCAATAAAGAGGGAGAAATTGTGGAAGAAAAAAGCAAAGTAGAAATGATTCATGTAACATGTTCCTCAAGAAGAAAGGAGGGGAACCTTTCAAGGTCACAAGTAGAACAAATTTTCTCTCATAAGGAAAGGCCTTTGCATATTCTGACACTGTAAGGAAGAATGTGAAAGTAGAGAAGCTTAAAGGAATGCAATGGAGGGAATGGGGAAACAAATCATTCAATTTTAGTGCTCTTAGTCAAGTTCTTAGTTAAGTCAAATCTATCTGCTGAAAGAAGGATTGAAGAGGAGATTTGATATTTAAGAGATCTTGTTTCTTGTCCTGTTTTTGTTACTAATTAGTATGGGTTTGGAGAAGTATCTTTTCAACTTTCTTTTTCTCATCTATAAAATTAAGAAATTGAATTGAATAATCATTTAGGTCCAGTTCAGGTCTAACATTGTATTACTGTTTTATGAACATGTAAGAATTTTTTAATTGGAATAAACAAAACAGAACAAAAGGATCCTATGTGGAAATGAGCTTAAGAGTAGTAAAATGAGCAAACTGTTAAATTTCCAAAGAATGTGTCTCCTAGTCACAGATTTCAGATAATTTTCTAGGATCACAATCACTCTATTGTCTATTTGGTGCTGGTGCTCTTCTATTTTGGACACAATTTTCTCTTTTGTACTTATCTCAATCTTAAAGATGAAAGCCTTGCTCTCATTCTCCTCAGCATTGGATCCTGAATGGGTGGAGTTAAGTGATGGACTGCTCATCCTCTGAAGTGTTCTCTACAACCTAGATGGAAGAGGTTGGACTGGTCTCTATGGTACCCACCTCCACAGGGCCTACCACCATGGTTATGTCACCCAAGACTGCCCCACCCCCATCCTGTATGGCAACTGAGCTCAGCAATGTCAGGCTGAATGAGAATGGTCACTGCATCTGGGGAATTTGGTAGAGACCATGGTGACATAGCAGAAGATTTGAGCCAGAAGGCAGTGTGTGGAAAATCAAAGGACTGCTGCCCTACTAAAGTAGGCAGGGGTATGTAGTACATGAAAAACAACTTTCACATTGGTGTTTTGGCAAGAAATGAGATGATATATGCTAAAGTAGTATGGTACATATTCCAAATCATCACACTTTCCCTGGATGCATTAGTCCACAGGGACTGAAGGTGGGACAGGTCTAGTTTTAATTATTGATCATTCTCAATGAACTTTTTTATATTGATCTTTCAAATTCCAAAGTTATATTTGAAGGAGATTTGATAATAAAAGACAGTTGCTAGAAAGAGATTTTGTGGAAAGTAAGAATCCTTCCATAGAAGCAGCCAGATGGGATGGTGGATAGAACAATCGGCTGGGGGTCAAGAACACTGGAGTTCAAATCCAGCTTTGGATACTTGCTAGCTGTGTGATACTGGTCAAGTAATTCAAACTCTGGTTGCCTCTGTTTCCTTAACTGTAAAAATCAGATAATATCAGCACTTTCCTAACAAGGTTATTGTGAGAATCAAAGTATACAATATTTGTAAAGAACTTAACAGAGTAGTTAGTATAGCATGGGTGATCTATAATTGCTAGTTCTATTCCTATATAACTATTCTTAGCTATTTCAAATGCAAATTTCTTCTCCCCCAATATGGTACTGTCTCCTGGTTTGGAGATGGCATGAGTCAAATATATTACTGCAAACATTGATGCATTAAGGAAAAAAATGGCTGACTTAAAGAATTTTAAGTCAATGAAAGAAGTGATTTTATGAAAAATTTGGTTTTAGTCTTGTTCCCATATGCCAGTATTATAACAAATTGCCACAAGAGTAAGAAGACAGAGAGTGGGTAGGAAGGAGCACATTACTTTGATATTGCTGCTTCTTATTAAGTTACAATCCTGACAGTTCTATTCCTTTTCTACCTAACATTTTCATGTCATTTTCTGTTATGCTATGAGATGTTTTATTTCATTTTCAAATCTTTTTGCCTTGAATTTGTGAAAATTCAGCACATTGAAAATGTCTATGGGGACATCCTA
The DNA here is from genome assembly GCF_027887165.1 of Monodelphis domestica. Lineage (NCBI taxonomy): Eukaryota > Metazoa > Chordata > Mammalia > Didelphimorphia > Didelphidae > Monodelphis > Monodelphis domestica. Next base: position 142,705,039 of record NC_077230.1, on the reverse strand, counting down.
ATGCTTCAATAATACCTATTTCTTCAAGTAATAATATTTGTACTGCTAATGCCCAGAATGAACTGAGGTTGGTGATGAATGTTAAGGACAGTTATCTATATTTATCTTTTTCACTGTTAGCCAGACTGGAATACTGTCTCTTACAATCTCATATTCTTAGAATCATTGACTTCCTGTAAGATTCAGTGCTCCTCCTCCTCAGGATGCCTTTCCTGGTCTCTTTTGACTGCTGTTATTTTGGTCTCTAAGGCTACATTCTATCTATTCAGTATTAACATTGTATTTTTTGAAATATACCTTTTCTCCTCAAAACAGGAATGATTTTAACTTTTTCTCTTTTCCTCATTCCTTAGAAGAGTGCCAGGCACACAGGAAGTATTTAATGTATGTATAATGTTATACATCTTTGATATCCTTGGAATGTCCAGAAAAGCTGAAAAAATACATTATGTGAATATGTGATTGGATTAGGGAGAGAATATAGACTCATGCTGAGCAGGATGGTGTGAACTACCATGTTGGGGGAAACACCACAATGATAAAACCACGGATCCATTTGGGATAAGGAACTTAAAGGAAGAAAATCAGGTTGACAGCAAAGGGGAATGGAATTGGATGCACTTACACAATCAGGGGTAAACCTATTTAGAATTCTGGAAGGAAGAGTTCTGAGGATTCCAATGGTTAAACTGGGGGACTCAATTGAAGGATTGAGGGATGAAGCCAACTCTGAGAGCCAGCTCAGGGCTTCTTAGGGAGATCTCTAACTTTCCCCAAACCCCATTCCCATCCTGTTCCAGTCATGAACAGAAGCTGCTGCTGATTCCTCTCTACCATTGAATAAGTACCTGATTCCTCTCTACTTCTGCATATGAAAAGATAACCAGAGAAGGGAATAAGTTTGAACTGACTAAGGGAGCCTCTGAGAGGGTTTCATTTCAGAGGTGAACCAGACCACTTCGACTCCAAGGTTCCTGAGTTACAAGTCTGTTCTAACAAACTCTTACTCCTGAGTGGATTTTTAGTTAAGGTTAGACATTTGGCAAGGGGATCCAGAGTTAGAGAGAGCAGGGGACAGTTGCCTCAGCTTGCTAAGCAAAGAAGAGTCTTCACTGAGAAGACATAAGGGGACATCAAGGGAGCCATTTTTAGAAATAGGTATTTCTCCTTAACCCACTTTCCTAACAGCCTTCCTTGACATCTTCCTGAATAAACCCTGTTGTTCTAACACACAGTCTGATCTATTTATGTTGGCCTAGGCTGAGGGTGATGCAATCTCTGCTCTCAGACAGTGGAGAGAATAGCTCTGCTTGGAAAATCCTTGTAGACCGTCATCACAGGGCCTTTCTTCCACATAATTGAGTTACCTTGTCCACCAGATTATACTGACTTAAGACTGAGAGTATAAACATATTTACACTCTGTCTCAGAGGGAAGTACCCTGTGGGATCAGATTGCATAAAATTCCTGATCACCCATCTGTATTAACACCGCAGGGTCTCCCTCCTTTATAACACATTGGAGTTTGAGATTACATGACTTCCTCTGGAAGACCAGGGAAATAGAATCAGTGCCACAGGACTGGAGGTGGTCAAATGTCATTTCACTTTTTGAGAAAGAGAAAAGAGTGGGGTCTTCAAAGGGTAAGTTGCTAAGCTAGCCTTTGATTCCATGAAAAAGTCTAACATTTAGAAAGATTAGTCATTTCTAAAAGCAAAACAAAAGAAAAAGCAAAAATAACACAAAACCCATCCAGAATGGACCATGCTATACTAATATCATTTTCTTTTTTGGTAAAGATACTGGTAATTTATTAGGTCAGTTACTGAAGATACCCTTGATTATTAATACCAAGGCCATAGAGATTACCCATTAGCTTCCCTCTAGTCATAGTGAAGAAATGACTGATGATTTTTATCTGGTGTTGCTGGAACTATTTCCAATTCACAGGCACTATATGATTGAAAATCTGTTACCCTAAAAAAGAACTACATGTTCTAAGAGCCCACTGACTTCCTGTCATTATGTACTTCCTGTAGACAGAGCATAAAGGGCATGGGCTTTGGTGGCTCCCTCTCTCTGATATAGAATCAGCATTGAGGGTGGTGAGTGAAGTTGACTAAAAAATGGCTAACCAGCCAATAATCCAGGATAATTCTGAGGATTTATCAAAAACAATGCTTTCTAACTTCAGATAAAGAACTGTTAGAATAGAAATACAGTTGAAAATATATGATTTATCATTTGTTTATTTGAGTATATATTTTTGAGTTTTGGTTTTATGAGATTATTTTCTTATGAAAATAAATAATAAGGAAATATGTGTTGCATGATAATATATGTATAATCCAGATTGAATTGCTTGTCAGCTCCAAGAGCAGGGAAGGATAAAGGGAGGGGACAATATGGATCATATAACTTTTGAAAACTTATGTAGAAATTTGCTATTGAATTTAAAAAAAATTAAATGAACATATTTTAGGAAAAAGAAATTAAGGAGGCCATAAATGAACTTTCCAAAAATAAAGCATTAGAATTATTTGAAATAAAAGATAGAGGGGCCATCTAGGTAGTTCAGTGGATTGAGAGCCAGACCTAGAAGTGAGAGGTCCTGGGTTCAAATCTTGCTTTAATAAGAAAGAAGACCAAATGCTTTGTTTAATTAATTCTTTATGTAGAACAATATATTTATTTTTACAAATTACACATAATAAATTTCCACATAAGTTTCTGAGGTTATATGGTTCAAAAATTTTCCCTTCTTCCCTTCCTTCCTCCATCTATGAGCTGGCAAGCAATTGATCTGGGTTATATATCTATAATCATGCAAAGCATATTGTCTTACTTGTTTTTGTTAGAGGAGAATCATCTAAAACCAACAAAAAAAATTCAAATTAAATTAAAGCAAAAAATTGCAAGCTTTGATCTGCATTCAACCTCCAACAGAGTTTTTTCTTTAGGTGGATAACATTCTTTGTCATAGGTACCTCAGAATTGTCTTGGATCATTGCTCTTCGTAGCAAAGTCTGCCACAGCTGAGGATTCCACAGTATAGCCGTTACTATATATAATGTTTTTCTAGTTCTGCTTATTTCACTCCACATCAGTTCATGTAGATCTTTGCAACTCTTTTTGAAATCATCTTGTCCACCATTTCTTATGATGCAATAGTATTCCATCACTGTCATATAGCACAGTTTCTTCAGCCATTCCCCAATTGAGGGGCATCCCTTTAATTTCCAATTCTTTGATACCACAAAAAGAGTAGTTATAAATATTTTTGTACAAGCAAACCTTTCCCCTTTTGATACTCTGAAATTAAGCACTAAACATTTAATGTTATGTTATTTTTTCTTTTGTTTTAAAATATCTTGAAAAGTAGGCTGTCAAAAACAGCAACACTGTTTTGTGGGTTCAAAATCAAAGACTCACTTTAGATGAGTAAGCATGAAAAAAAAAGAAAGAGGAGATATATTGGTAGTAGAAGATGAATGAAAGCTATCAAAGTAGGAAAAATTCTGAAAGGTACACATTAATTTTGTTCTTCTAAATAGTAATTAAAATCTTTGTGGGTATGAGGTAGGAAGTAGGGTAAAAATATATGGCTTATATGATGGTATTCTCAAAAATTCAAGAGACATCAAGGTTTTGAGCAATGAAATGAAATGGTAGCTTATTTTCAATGCATTTTTAAAAATTTCTCATGTGCTTTTTCATCCTACTCTCTGTTATTCTGTGGAAATATTTCCCAGTCTCCTTTTGCCTAGCACTGATATACATTCAGTGCATTTGAAAATGTCTATAAAGATTACCCAATACTCCAATATGACTATTTCTTTGGAAAATAAAATTTCCAACATATTCCATTGCTCTCTTTCAGCTCCAATTTGGCTTTTCTTCTTCTAAACCAAGTCAGAAGTTTGTAGTCTAGATGTTTTCAATGTCCCTATAACCTAGGGCCTGCCAACAACTCAGAATACCCAAAGTCTCCCATGTTCCAGGTGCCTAACATAAAATAAGAGAGTAGCTTGTAACTGAGAGAATCTCTTCCATTATGTTGTTTAAAGTTGGTAGAAATATTCAAAATCTCTTTCCTTATTCTCAAGTATTGCCAGCAATCCCACAGGAAATGCTCAGTATCTCAAGAAGGTTTACTTATTCAAAGTTATCTGTTATAACAACAACAACAAATACCACAACCATTTATGTATTTATGAATTTGATTTTCCCATATCAGTCATTTGCTATAGAATGATTTCCTTAAATGAAAAAAGCAAAGATGATTACCTCTCTTTGTTTTGTATTTCTTTAGGATTTAAGGAACATGGCAGACATGATTTTGTACAGAAAGCTCCTAGCTTTTTCTTTCTTTCTTTTAATGCCATTATTTTACATTATGCAGTTATTTTCTCAAGATTATCCACTATTGCAGTTTATGCCTGGTGGCTAGCCTCCTAGCAACTAATGAATCTCTCTCTAATAATTAATTATTTATTGAGCACTAACAGCATTAAAAGAAGAAAATGATCTATTCTTAAGAAATTACCTTTTGGGGGATGAATCCAATCTAAATTAGGCAAAAGGAAAAGATGATCTATTTGCATTTTCTTTACTGTATCTAAGGAATGAAAAAGAAGACTGTTATCTCAGTCAGATATTAGGATCTATATCATGTTAGAAGCTTGACAAGAATTTGAAATGATTAGCATAACAATATGACAACCCTGCTACAGTGGGCTATTATGATGACTTTCTCTCATGGATCCAAGTCTCAGAATATAATACTTCACTTGTCTGAATAAAAATATGAAACTTGCATGGGAAAGGAGCTAAGTATGCTAGAAGAGATACAAAAGTTTTCTTCATATAATCTAATAAATAAATATCCACTAAGCATCAGAATTATAAGTAGAATGGGACCACTGAAGTTTTACTTAGTGTGATTACATTTTGTAAACCTTAAAATTTCTTAGACTTATGAATGTTGGAAATTTCCCCATTGGGAAATTTCATACTTAAAAAAAATCTCCTACTGATAGTAAGAACTCTATGGGAATATGAAACTCTTTGGCATGGGAGAGTCCTTCTCCTCCCTACTTAAGACTACTTTAGGACAGAAACCTTTTTGCTAAACAATGGAAAGGGCTTTGACCTATGCTTAAGCATAGAACAGGAAGTTCTTTGAGTCATGATTGATTTTAGAATTGATACAATAGAGATACTTGGAATGACAGAACCAGGTCTTGGAAACTACAATCTCCACCCTACTCAGAATAACAGGATTTAGGAAGGGCTGCAGCTAAGATCAAGATTTAATTATTTGAGAATATGACCTTCAACAGACATGTGCAAAGGGGGCAGACCTCTGGGCTGTCCTGGGTTAAGCTAGAGCCACTATTGTCACAGGGGAGACATCGACAGTGATTGGTAGATGTGAGAACTGAGGGGAGGGAACTTAGATTTTTTGCTTAAAGATAGAGAGGTCTGAGGATGGAGGGAGAGGAAGTTTGCTCTGAAGGAGGTCTGAGAGGAGGAGGTTTGCTCTGAAGGAGGTCTGAGAGGAAGGTTGATGCTCGGAAGGAGGTCTGAGAGGAGAGAGGTCCTGGGGGGAGAGCTCCTGGAGGGGTCTTGAAGGAGGCTGTGGAAGGAGAACTCAGGAGGAGTCAGGAGGAGAATTCTCTGGAAACATTTCTTGAAAGGAGGCTCTCTTGAAGGTGGAGCCTGAGGTTGGCATGAGAAGCCTTACCTAGAGAGATCTTGGGTGAGTGATAAAACCAACTGACTGATTTATCTCTTAGGACTGAGGTCTAGGCCTTATTGGCTTGAGGCCCTTCATTCTTATTCCTTTCTTACTTTCTCTCTTTCTCTATTGATTAATCAGTGTATTATAAATTAAATTTCTCTATAAAACCCAGTTGGCTTGGGCATATTCATAAATTGGGAATATATTCCCTGGTGACCATCTTATATTTATATAAAACCAAGACACAGTAGAAAACATATTTCAGCGGTCATAATTGTTATATATTTCCCTTGCTCCCAAACATTTTAATTATCACAGTTTATGGCTCCCACTCTCTTATCTACAACTATTTAACACTCAAAACTATTTTAAGTCTAACAATTTATAGGGCCACATTTCCTCTTCCAGTAAGTAATCTTTCACTTGACTTTTGCTATAACTTCCCATGTCTCTGATGTGACATTCATTGATCTCTTGTCTTAGCTGTGATGCTCTACCATGCAGAAGGGTACTGAGATGATCACTGTGACTTCCCCATCAGAGAACCCCAATTCTAGTTCCTTCCTGTAATTAAAAAAACTCTTCTCCTTTCCCTTTCTTTACATATCCCTAAACACACCATGAGGTGATCTCTTTAGCAATGGCTGGTTGTTTGAGATTTTTGTCCCATTCCTGCCTTGCCTCTTTATTGAGGAGAATGTTTCTTCCTTCTATTTGCCCTGGGTTTTTGTGTCTTGATCCAAGGCGCAAAAATTAATACATGAGCTCATTTAAGTATATTATACATTTAGGTTACTGAATGAAGAAAAATGAAAAATGTCACAATTTCTACCTGTAAAGAGCTTAACAATCTTCAAAATAGATTCAGATTCAGGCAGGTGATTTTGGATTCCATCTCTGAGAGTTACTATCTTGTGAGATTGTATAAATTACTTATTCATTTTTAACCCTCTGCTTACTTACATGTAAAATTAGTGGGTTTGACTGTATGACCTCTGAAAATTGGAGTATTAGTTCATTTTTACTCTCACAGACCTTTGAGTATCTTTTCAGATCTAGAAAAATGATTTGGTCCTACTTCGGCAGAGATGGCAAAACTTTTAGAGAATAAGTACCCAAACTACAACCTTCACAACACATGTGAGCCACCCCTTTACCCCAGACAGGGGAGGGAAGAAGCACTCCCATGGGGCTGCTAGGCAGAGGGAAAGGTCATGAGACAAATGTCCTCATGTGTGCCTGGAGATGGGGAGGAGAGAAGCCCCCTATGTGCCATAGGTTCCTCAACATGGCTAGGGCATGCTGTCTCTCTTTATACTCTATGATAGTGATGATGGACCTTTTAGTGGTACAGGTGATATGAGAAATGTCTTCAGGAACCCACAGAGAGGGGGAAGAAAGCAGCCTGGTCTCAGCTCCCTCTGAATTTCTAATAATGTACTCTGGTGAACTCTGTGCTGAGTGACAATGCACCTGCCCACAGAGAGGGCTTTGAGTGGCCCTTCTGGCACACATGCCATAGGTTCACCAGGACAGTACTAGTGGCTGGAGCACAGAATACCACATTCATGCATATAGAAGACTTAGGGGGTAAAAGAGAAATCTAGAAAAATAATTGAAGAGTTAGAGACTTCTTTAGGCTGGGAGTGTGGCAGGGAATTTTATGATGAGTCATAAAATAAGTTATATTATTATGAAGATTCATAAAAGAAAATAGGTTATAACATTCCCTAATTCCGATATATACCCATATCTTGAAATTATATGTTCTGTATTCCTAAAATAATCAAACAAAAACAAAAACCCATGAAATTTAAAGACATTATATAATTCACCCAGAGTATGTAGACAGGGCAGATTGTTACTATTCTATGTTTGGCAAGATGAGAAACTAAAGGATAGATAGAGTCAGTGTCCTCCATAAAATGACACAATAAGTCAGAGGAGTCAGTTGGGGGTAGAATTCAGGTATTCTGGTTTCTGGTTCAGTGACCTCTTCACCAGATCATTCCACCTAATGGTGTCTAGCTTTTTGAGGTGTGAAATTCTGATTCTCTGTATAGATTGTAGGAACACGTTACCCCAGTGTCCTGTCTCTGACACTTGCTACTGATAAACATTTCAGAGAAAGACATAAATGCCATGGAATGTATGTGCCTAGTTTTGACATTCTTTATTGCATATTAGAGTGCCAGGGAAAAAAGGGGGGCTTCCTTTTAAATTCAGATATTAATAAGTGTATGTTCTGAAGCATAAAACTAGATGGCCATTGTCATTTCATTTCTAGCCTGGGTTACTGTTCCAGCTTACAGTCTTATTAACTTAAATGTCTAAAGTTACTAGGTTCATTGATATTTCTGAAAAGCTGCCCTTTTTGTGCATTTCCTCTGCCTGCCAACATTAAAAAAAATGTAAATGACATTACCATCCATGAGAAAATGTGAGTTCTGTTTTGCTTCTGAGACCTAGAAGCTCTTTGAAACAAATGATGTGAGTAAATATAAATGGGGATAAAAATAGGGGGTTGCAGTCAAAGCAAAATAAGGAGCACACTAACACTTTTCAGTAATAAAAAGATACAAAAGCTAGAGGAAGAAACAATTATTATATATGGGTCTTTATATATTTACAGTGTGAGGCAATATCATTTAGTAAAAACATTCTATTTCTCCATTGCTAGGAATAAAGAGACCACTTTTCCCTTATTTCAGGAATATGCCACTTCTTTCATTCATACTGTGCCCCTAAACCACACAAATATTAACTTATAAGAAGATATATTAGGCCCTGATTTTTAAATATCTTTCCTTCTTCCTTAAAACTGATTTACTTGGGACTCAAATATATTTTGTATGTCTAAATTGTTGTTTAGTTAATGACTTCTTAAACTTAGTACTCTAAGACGAGGTAACAAGGGAACATACTTATAGATCTCAAGGAAAAATTTAACTTAGCAAAGAATTCTCTAGTGGGAAATTTAAAAAAAAATAGGAAATCCACCTGGATGCTATTCATGAAAATTGAATTTCTTATCCTTTCCTGCCCTCCATTTTGAAATTTTTTATTTTTCTCTTCCTATGGTAATGATCTTTTTTATAGAAGTCACCACCTCCCAATTCAGTGCCTACAAAGTGCAGAGCCAGTTCAGTTGACCTCTTCACTCATCATAACCATCAATGTATTTCTACTTCATTTCTTTTCATTCCCTGAAGTCACAGTGCAAATCAAGAAACTTCTTTAAAGTAATTATATGTCAGTGGGTGCAGAGGAAATAACTAGAGTGGCATGTTTTAGAGCATTAAAATTTTATAATCAATTGGACTTCTTAATCAATGATGTGATTAATCCTTTTTCAAACATCTTGGCTGCACATCAAGTTTGTATTACTCTTTCAGAGTAATGCCACTTGCTTTAAGGGACCTTTTAGAACTGCTTGTCTAAACAAGTTATCCTTCCTATGGGAAGATGTTTCTTATGGATTTTGGTGTGATGATTGAAATGCATGTATGGGTGGGATGGACAAAGACAGATGCAAGATCATGTATTGACAACTATATAATCCCATTTGGTTTATGTCAAACCCTGATGTGTAGAATTTGTAACTTTATTTTTTGGCTTTAACAATTAGTGCTCTTGAACTGTTTACCTATGGATGTCCTTCATTCTCAATCATGGTTTAGCAAGTTGGTCTTCTTAGGAATCAATGGGAGAGATAGTACACACACACACACACACACACACACACACACACACAAGCGCGCGCTACACACATACTAAATTTGGAGTTCTTGAAGTCATGTAGAAAGCTGAATGATGCCACTATTTTATAAATCTGAAGTTTCTAGCCAGACATGAAACAAAAATATTTCCTTCTTTTATACCTTTCTCCAAAATATTGCCAATTTTTCTACTTATTTGATCAGCTATAATATTAAAGATCCTTAGGGAGAGACTTTTTCTCCTTCATTTGGATTTTGATCCCCAGTATCTATCTCTGTATTTTGTGCATATTAGTTGCTCAATAAATATTTATTGAAATGATTTGGTGAACTTGAGTGTAAGTAGAATAGTTCATACAAGTTGAATTCAGAAAAGAAGTCCTAGCCTCATTGAAAATCCTGGCTTCTTGCATCACTTCTCGCAATGACTGTAGCAATGTATTCAGTTTGCAAAGAGGTCCACAACAAACACATCTTTTTATATGTGCATTTGAAGAGTATGTTTCTCAGAAAGCAATAGTTTTTAGATGAGACTGAATTTTCACCAATAATGTAAAATAGCACCCTGCAAATTAGAATCCAACATAGAGATCCTGAGCACAACGTGTAAGGAATGAAAGCACCTATTAGGAGTTTAAACCATAATACAATGTGTCCTTAGACATGCATATGAGAAGATTTTTGGAAAACTACATGAGACCATTGATTAATCAGTCAACCCAACAAGCATTTATAGAAAGCACTGTCTATGTGCCAGACATTAGGCTGAGCACTGAAGATACAAAGGAAAACACAAACATTCCCTACTGGCAAGGAACATACATTCTAATAGAATAGACAATATGCAAATGGCTAAATAAATACAATAAATATACAAAGTAGATGAAAGTAATTTGTGCAAACAGCTGTGAAGACTAGGGGTAAAGGGACTGGGAAAGCTTTCTGAAGAAGCTGTGGCTTGAATTGATTCTTAAAAGGAATTAGGGAAACCAAGAAGAAATGAGGGGCTCATACAATGAGGACAAACCTTTTAGAGACAGAATACTGGGTCCTGCCCCAGATTACTGCCGCTGTACCCCTGGTCTTACCTCAGACAGGGGAGGGAGGGAACACTCCCATTGTGCTGCTGGGCAGAGGGGTGGGTGATGAGAGGTATGTATGGAGGGGGGAGAAACATTGCCCAAGTATTATGCTCTTCTCCAACTCTGCTCCCCTCCAGCTATGTGTCATGCTGTGAGCTATGGTCCCCTCAAACTTTGCTCTCCTACAATCCCACTTCAGGAATCCTCTTCATTGCAGAATCAACAGGCTGCCATCTGTGCCATACTTTCCCACAGTATATGAACCCCACCTACCCACTCCTTACCCTAGGCAAGGGAAGGAGGAAGTGCTCCCATTGGACCAATGGACAAAGGGACTGGTGAAGTGAGGAATGCATGGAGAGGAGAATGAGAACACTTCTGCCCTGAATCCCTCTGGCTCTCTAGTAATGAACTCTGATTGGTGACTGCAGGCATACCCACAGAGAGGGCTCTATGTGCCCTTTTTGGAACGCATGCCATTGGTTTGCCATCACTGGACTAGAACATTCCAGAGATAGAGTGCTGTATTTGAAGAATTGTAAATAAGTCAGTTTTGTTAGATTTTAGTAAATTTAGTGGAAAGGTGTAAATTGTGTGTGTGTGTGTGTGTGTGTGTGTGTGAAATTGGCTTAGTTCTATATATATTTGAGAAATGAGCTCTTTATCAGAGAAACTAAAGTTTAAAAAAATGAATGCAATGCAGACAGATGAAGGACTAGCTGAAGATAAGATACTCAGTGCTGCTGTAGCATCCGTGTTGGAGACTGCCTTTTTGTCAGTGAATGAGGATTTGTATGAGTCTATGGTTGTGGTTTTTGTCCTTGTAGGGCCCAAATGTAGCATACATTAGAATTAGAAAAATAAGTAAAGATAAAATTACATTTTGGAAAAATCTCAAATTGTCTATGTAAATAATAATAACTTTTTTAATTTCTTAGAGTAATGGTATGCAATCAAAGCTCATTAGATATGACCATAGCTTTAGAATGAGAGGGGATTTGTGGGTCAAGCTCACTCATTTTATAGATGAGGAAACTAGTTTATTGACTGAAAGAGTGAAGCTCTTAGAGATCAGATAACTCTGATTAAGGTTCTTTAGTTGCTTCCTCATATTACTGATCCATATTGAACTTGAATTCCAGGGAAAATCACCTTTTTACAGATATTGCTTTCTCTCTGCAAGGCAAGGGCCTTAAACTTTTGTAGTTAGATTGCTGTACTAAAGTACTGTACTTTGCATTTATCTTTATTAAAAGTAATTTTGCTGATTGTAAAGCTGCCCAAAGATGATCGCATTGTCTTACCATATTCATCCATACTGATTCCAGGTTTTATTTTTTTCTCTACCATTTCTATTTCCAAATATATCATTTTGATTTTTTCTATAGGATAGTAAATTATAATGTGATAGAGATTAGGCAAGTATTTAATCTCAGTTGTTATCTAGCCCTGACACATCATGACATCAGAAGACCCTGATTTAGTAGAGTCTATGAGTAGAGTTCAAACTCTGGAGGGTCCTGTCAAGGTGAGAAAGCTTTAGCTGTGGGGTCATAGACAGAGATCCTAGTTGTTTGTAAACTAAACTAATTAAGATTATCAAGATGCATCAGCTGGTTGGCCACAAGGTGATATAATTTTCAACTATAGCAGCTATTGAAAACATATATAGTAAGAGGGGAAAGTGTTCAAAATAATAAAAATTAAAGATTTTAGAACTAAGTATTTACCCAGGAGAAAGACAAAACAAGGAAGGTAATGAATCCAAGTAATGACTTGAGTAGATTTATGTACTATTTTACAGGGAAAATAAGGGTAATACCTTACTATTTAATTGCTTATGTTCAGTTCCAGAAGCATCATTTTTATAGTCTCTTGATAGATAATTCATTGTCTATTTGTATTTAAGTTAAATATCTTTAAAAGCAAACTCATTATTTAGAAAATGCTAGGATTAATGTAATACATAATAAACAATATTCAGAACTAATGTGTATGTTAAAATAAGATTCCACAAATCTATCACCTTCCTTTTGAAATCCTGTCTTTATATATTGTCTGAAATTGCCATTGTTTCTTGAAACTATAATATTTTCACCCGAGACCTATATTGAGATCATCTGGAATGCTCCACAATAGTAATTAGGCCCTTCAAAATGAATATCCACTTTGAAAACCAAATTTAGAATAATTATTTTCTTTAGAGAAACTAATTAAAGCAATTTTTTTCTGTTATTTGGCACTGGAGACAAAGATTGATCTAAAAATGTCCACACCAATTTGAAGCATTTATGCCAAAGATGAGCTGAAGACTTGTACATTCTTGTTTTATCTTCAGAAGGATAATTTCTGGAGGTCAAGGATTTTGCCATGTGTACATTATTATGTTGATGAGATCTTAGGGGAATTATATAAATTTAACAAGTGAAAAAAATTAACTTACTTTTCACATTTGTAAAGATTAAAATTTAGGGGAGACTGAGGCATCTGAAATTAGTTTCTGCAAGGAGTATTATATTTTTAGAGGTTTATTAAGGATTAAAGAAAATACAGGATGAGGAAAACGTGCCTAGGCCAGAGGCCTAGACAAGACCTCACCTACATTATGGAAAGAGTCATGTCTGCTCCAAAACAGAAGTTCAAAAAGAGACCCAAAAACCTTTACCACCAGGTTAAATCCTTTCTCGATCTCAGCCCACCTCAGAATTCCTGTGAGATTACAAAGCATTTTGGGGAAGTGGAGCAAGGGCTTGTGGGGATTGAAGTCCAGAGTTCAAATCTCAATTTTACATTTCCCCCATTTGATCCTCTGGGAAGAAGTCCTTCCCCAAAGGATCATAAAAACATAATCAATTTAAAGATTAAAATAATTTGAGGATAAGAAAAAAAAAGAATAAAACCAATAATTACTGGACACATTGACAGAAAGCCAGTGAGGGGGCAGTCCCCTTTGGCATAAAAGTATACATACAAATAAATGTTCAATCAACCACACCCAAAGTTCCATTTTGAGCAACTTGTGGTCTGGAGGCTTCTTCATGGTGGCTTCTCCAACAGTTCAGTTTCTGGATTCAGAGAGGTAGCATCTTCTTTACCTAAAATTCTTTTCAAAAGGAATTTAAACTTTGCAATTTAAATAATGGTATTTTTTACATTCCCCCCATTAAGATGGTGATTTAAAAAAAAAGGATCACTGAGGGATGCATGGCTGAGGTATGAGGTATATAAATCAATTGGCAAGATATATTAAAAAGACATCAGAAAAATCCAAAAAAAGAGAAAGATTTCTGGATGAAAATATAGACTATCAAAGTCTTATGTGTAAAAATTCCAAGTAAAAGAAAAATAAATCTATAGCGGGTCCTTGAATCAGGGCCCAATTAAAATGATCTAAGCAATGATGCATTTACCCAGTCAGTGGCCGGGACTACAGAAAGGTACCACACTATAAGAGGCAGAAAAGGGGACCAGATTATATGAGCCAAGTAGGAGCCAAGTTTGGGGATACCCCTCTGTGAGTATCTTCAGAGTGAGTGTGGACACAACGAAAGCCTATGTCTAGCAATGATAAACACAGTAACTTCGAGTCTTCACACTAGGTTCAAGACCTTTGTATTGACCTAGAAGTGCATCAATCCATCCTGGATTGGCTTTTCTTTGGCTCTGTGCAATGGCTCTGTTGTGTATATCTTGTCCTGGAATCAGACAGAATCATTAAGCAAAGTCCCATCATTTTTGAATAATTAGTGGCATCATTTTTATAGTCACAAGCCTTTCTGGGCATTCTCTGACAAATGTGTTTTAAATTTATATTACTGAAAAATCAAAAGGTTAAAGAAAATCTTAATGCTGGTGACATGTACTTCAAATATAAAAAGGAGAGAAAAATTAAAAAATACTGAAATAGTATATTACACATGCAAGAAAAATATAATAGTAAAAGAGCTTTAAAAATTCAAAAATGTAGCTTATAATCATTGACACTGTGTCAGCTAAGAAAATATAAAATGCAAGGCTTTCTCACCAAAAATGAGATCCATTTCCTCTTAATATCTGGCCATGAATACTGTGAGTAGAAGGCAAATGAATTGAACAAGGTTAACAATTTTTCATTTTTAAAAATACAGTAGTACAAATATGTAGGTATCAATATCGCCCACATTCTCAATAGCCCAATCAATTACAATAGCAAACAAACACTTTCACATTTCACATAAGTTGCTGTATGGCATTTTTAAAAACCTATGAATTGATGGATATTTGTCACAAGTTTTTACAATCATAGCAATCTTTCACCCTTGGTAATTAAACATATTTTTAAAACAAAGTAAAACTCATTTTCGGTTAAGAACATAATCAAGAAATCTATATATCATTCTGGTGCAAGTAAAGTAATGAGCTGAAGAGTATAAATAAATGGATGCTCCTTTTTTGGAGGCTTATTTAGGGATACCAATACCCTGAGATTAACTGCCCCAACTTCCATTCACGTATTTAGAAATGAGGGAAGGTTGGGGGTTATAAAATATATTTCACTTCAGCTACTAGAATGGGCCTTACCTCGTGGTAGGGGCAGGCAAAAATAGCCAGAGATTGTTAAAAAAATTCCAAAAATCATATTTAAAAAACCCTTAAAATCATTTGAGATATTTAGCACATTAATTTTTCCAAAGGTTTTATACAATTGTAACCAGTTCTGAAGTACAACCATCCTCTATGTGACAAAGGCAAAAATGGAAAAAAGCTGTTTTGTTTTTTTCATATATGGACTTATTCAATAATATTTGTTCAGCACAGTTATAGGGGGAAAACAACAGAATTTTAAAACTCAGTACTTTAAAAATAAATTCAATCAACCTTCAGTGTAACATAATAATATTGAATCCAGTAATATATGAACTTAAAATCACAAAGTTAAACCTTAAACAAAGTAAATATCAAAATGCAATACAGAGATTATTTTTTATAAACCATTGGAGTCTGAAATGCCTTAGAACCTCCAGTCTTTAAGTTCCTTGGGTTCTTATCCATTTAAATGCCTATTGTCAGAAGGTAGAGTGGTAAGGGCTAGGCAATGGGGTTTAAGGGATCTGCTCAGGGCCCCACAGCTGGGAAGTATCTGAGGCCAGATTTTAACTCAGGACCTCATGTCTGTAGGCCTGGCTATCAGTTCACTGAGCCACCCATTTGCCTCCTCAAAGTTGAATCTTTGGGCTGAATCTTTCTTCTGGCACGCAGGTGAAATCAATGAAATTACCATAACAGTCAAAAGGTATCCTTTTAAACAGCCCATTGCTTAAAAGTGTATTTGAAAAGTCTGGTTCTTCTCTCTCCCTTTTCTCTCTCTCCCCTGCTACCATCCGCCGACGTGGCCAATAGTTACCAGCTGGTAGAAATGAATCCTGAGAGGTATGCTCCAAGGAGCTGGGTGATGAGCCGGCTAGGGTCACACTCGTGGGTCTGGGGAGCAGAAACAGGCAGGCAGGGCTGGGAGATCAAGTACCAGGTGATTGCAATCTTGGTTGAATCAGGTCTGGATCGAGGCTGAACTCTGGCAGGCAAAAGTGGCTGAGCCGGTTAGGGTGGGCAGCAAATGCAACAAGTCTGGATCGAGCAGCAGCTTTGCTAGGGTAAAAAAATCACCTTGGCCAGAGTGATGAGGCTCAGAAAAATTTCTAGGTACTAGATATTAAAAGTTGAACTAAAGATCAGAAAAGAAATCAGAAGATTGAGAGTTTTTTGCTCCTGAAGTGGTTATGCCAACTGTAACAGTTAAAATTTAGGGGAGACTGAGGCATCTGAAATTAGTTTCTCTCTGCAAGGAGTATTATATTTTTAGAGGTTTATTAAGGATTAATGATTAAAGAAAATACAGGATAAGGAAAATGTGCCTAGGCCAGAGGCCTAGACAAGACCTCACCTACATTATGGAAAGAGCCACGTCTGCTCCAAAATGGAAGTCCAAAAAGATACCCAAAAACCTTTACCACCAGGTTAAATCCTTTCTCGATCTCAGCCCACCTCAGAATTCCCATGAGATTAAATAGCATTTTGGGGAAGTGGAGCAAGGGCTTGTGGGGATTGAAGTCCAGAGTTCAAATCTCAATTTTACACATTGATTCCACATAATTGACAATATGCAGGTCTGATTTAATTTACCATCAGCAAAGAAATGGTCCATCTGGAGTCTGGACTGTCCTTAGTGTAAAGGGGGAAGGGGTTAATTTTAAAAGGTTTGGACTGGATTATTTAAGAGTGTGGTTGCCAGGAATTTAATTTATTAAAAAGATTTATTTCCAATTTATTTACAAAGTGTAGAAAGAGTGAATTAAGAAAATCGGAGAGAGGATAAGGTAAGATATCTAAGTCTCTCTCAAGAAGTAAATTTTTTCAATAAATCCAGCAGTTAAGGGTCAGCTTTTAACTCACCACATATCAGTTCAAAGGAAGAGAGTTGAGAACAGCCTCACCAGGAACAAGGTGTTGGGTTCCAGTCTCCATTTCCAAAGACTGAAGAACTATCTCTCACAGGAAGTGATGGCTCCTTTTAAAGACACTTCTTTTGCATAACTTCCTATGTCTTCTCCTAATTTAACATCTACCAATCACAGTTGAAGCTTTGTTTTAGGACTGCCCAGGGGCAGTTAGTTTAATTCTGATTCATCACCTAGTATTGCACACATAGGTCACAGACCTCCCACTTAATGATTAAGTGGGATGTTTACACTTTTGGTGATTAGATCTAAAAATGGGCAGATCTCCATATTATAAAATTGAAAATCTGTTACCCTAAAAAAGGACTACATATCCCAAAAGACTGATGACTTCCTGTCATTACATACTTCCTGTAGACAGAGGATAAAGAGAGTAGGCATTGAGGCTCTTCCTCTTTTTGGGCATAATGTAGCATCAGTGGTGATGATGGTAAGGTGGGGAAATTTGAAAAATGGCTAATCAGCCATGGGCATGTCATTTTTAATTTGTATCCTCTTTATTCCTTGATTTCTAATGATTGTTTAATAAACTTCTAAAATATACTTTTTACTATATAAAGATATAAATTAAAATTTTTATAATATTCAACTTTTAAGCAGGGTGTTTACACTTTTGGTGATTAAATCTAAAAAATAGGCAGGGGATAAAATTTTAATCTTCATAATCAGGGGAGAGTTAATTTTAATCTTCACATTAGTGATTAGAGGGAAGAGAATAGAATTTACACTGTATTTCTTTCAGAATCATTTTTTCCATTTACAGGTGGAATCAAAATAGTTTTATAATATAAGAACAAAGGTAGCCTTAAAAAGTTAAGGGAATTAAAGAAATCCAATCTGAAGAACCATGAATAGAAGTGAGAGGTATAGTCATACCTAGAGGAAAGGAGGTAGAAATTATAATATGATAGTTAATATTCATATACTGCTTTAAAATTATTGATAATTTTCTTCATATTGACTCTATGAAGGCTGGTAATGCAAGTATTGATATTGAGATATATATATATATATATATATATATGTGTGTGTGTGTGTGTGTGTGTGTGTGTGTGTGTGTGTGTGTATGTATGTATGTATGTTATTTATAGATGAGGAAACTCCAGTTGAGAGATTAAACAACTTGTAAGTGGTATATGGCAGAAGTAGCAATATAAGACCCAGTTACCTGATTTCAAATCCAAGATTCTATTTACCGAACCAAGGTCTGATAATCTATTTTAAAGGGCTCATTTTAAAAATATCCACATAAAATTTTCCTATTCTTTTATTTTCCTTTCATTACTCCCTGCTCCCCACTGTGAGCAGATCTACTAATCTCCATAAGTCATTATCTTAAAAAGTAGTGGCATTGTGCATCTGTTTGGAGGGATCTAGTATAGACAGCTAGGTGGCACAGTGAATAGAGATCCAGGCCTAGAATTAGGAAGACCTTGATTGAAATCTGCCCTCAGACACTTCCTAGCTGTGTGATTCTGGGCAAATTACTAAACCCTGTTTGGCTGAATTTCCTCATATATAAAATGATCTGTTGAAGGAAATGGCAATCCACTCTAGTATCTTTGCAAAGAAAACTCCAAATGGGCTCATAAAAAGTTGAACACAACTAAAATTCATGAAGAAAAACATTATAAGTAGTAATGAGCACTTACTTGGATAAGGCTTACTTGGAATGCTGGGAAAGGAGACAACAGGACATACCAGCCAGACCAAAAGCAAGGAGTGGGGTTGGGGGTAGTCAGGAAGACCTAGATTCAAACCCAAATTTAGATACTTGCATGCTTTATCATCCTGGATGAATTATTTATCCTCTTTTAGTCTTGGTTTCCTCATATGTAAAATGTGGAAAGTGAGAGAACCAGTCTCACAGAGTTGTATAAATGAAGTAGCATAGGAAAATATGTTGCAAAACTTAAAGCTCCAAAAGCATCAGTTTATACATCAACTCTAATCTTATTACAATTTTAATTTTTCCAACTACCAGATGCAAGAAACTAAACACTAACAGCTAAGCCTGTTCTATTGAAGTTCTCCAGCTGTCAGTGCTTATTCTTGTTCCTGATGCTTTACTTTTCTTAAAAGTCTCCAGGTAGGAACCAGACAGGAGATGAAAATGTCTATCATTTTTTTTCCTCTTGGCTCATGATCTTTTGGGGTAATTTACAGTTGTTCTTTGGTATTGCTATGAAGTTTATTTGTCCCTACACTGCCACAAGTGAGCTCTTCCACTATCCCTCATTCACTGAGCAAAAGGAACTTCTAACTTGAAAGGGGAAATTCTTTTTACTTATCTCTCTGAATATTCAACAAACAGTAAGCTGGGCTTGCAGGCCAAAACATTTTATTAAAAGACTATCATAGGCCCAAGAATGAAAGTAAATATTTAAAGGAATCTTACAATGCTCAGTTTCTACCCAAATAGAATAGAAAGAACTATTGAAAAGGGAAGTGAATGATCAGGCATTTAACGAGTAGATGACCCCCAGAAGGGGGATATCTAATAACCATTTTGACTTGGTTTTGTGCATGCCAAAGTTTTGGCATTCTTGCTATTCTACTGTCCTCTACTCATATTTCATCTCCATCTGATCATCAGAACTCGTTAGTCATAATCCTCAGTAATCTGAGAGTGATTTGCCCATATTCCTCTCCCTCTTCTAGTCCAATATGGCCTTTTCTGCAGCTGTTGGTTATACCTTCATCTCTTCCTTTCTCTGAATAGCCTATCCCAGATGAAGTCCAACATTCCTAGAAGCTAGGAAAACATAGGATTTTTTATCTGTCCAGCAGAAAGCTTCTTCATCCTTACTTAGTTCCCATGACAATGGCTATGGGTATACCATGTAGGCTCATACTTGTGCTAGTAAAGTATCTTGTTAGTTTTTTCACATATCCATGTGTTCCAGATAGGATGGTGTAGAGAAGGAAAGCAAGTGAGAGAGGAAGGATGAATACATATGATACATGTGTAACCCTAAGGGTTGCTATATTCAATTCATAGTTGATGATGCAGATTTAAAAAGCCCTAAATTCAGGGCAATTATGCCCTTGGAAACATAGTTATGAAATATATGCATGGCTTGCAATTATGACCTCATAAGAGCAACCTCTCTCTAATATTGGGATGGAGGTGTTAGTATTTAAGCCCTGCCCTAGTCCTTTCTTGTGATGACTTTTGCCCTTGTGGTCCTAACAAAGGATCACAAGGTAATATAGATAACTGAGATAATCTAAAGAGTTTATTAGAAATAAGATTTGTCAGAAGTGTTCTACTAGAATAAAAGGACAGGGCCAGTTGTACTTATCAGAAGGAGCCTGTATCCCTGTCCATCCTTTCATCTCCCTCTCCCCAAAGTTTCAGCCTCTTTAGTATGTGCATAGGTGCATAGAGGTATGTATATAATATATATGTGTGTGTATATATATATATATATGTATATAGTTATTCATTTCCAACTCTTCATGACTCTAAGGGCCATAGGTATTCTCAGAGTTTCCTTGGAAATATTACTAGAGTGGTTTGGCAATGACATCTTTTGTCAGGCAAAGAGAGGTTAAAGTACATACCCAGGATCACAGAGGTAGGAAGTATTTGAGGCCATATTTGAATTCAGATCTTCCTGATCTCTCAGGCCCAGTACTCTATTCACTAAACCACTGCTGCTCCCCCACCTCAATCTATACCTAAAATTATATATGTATATATATATATATGCATACATATATACATATGCACACATACATATGTATATATGCACATGATACACACATATATTTATATTATATATATATATATATATGTTAGCATTTATCCCCTTCTAAACATATCATCAATTCCATGTGTTGGGAGAAAGTACTGCCATCTTGTGTGTACATGTGCATGTGTGTGTGCATTCATGTGTGTGTATATGTGTGTATGTGTAATCCTGGTCCTCCAGTCCCAATATCCCATTTGCTTTCTATCTTCCCATGCTTGGAAGAATACAGCTGACAGGATCTTTAGTGACTCAGGTTTCCTTTCAAGGCAGCTAGTTTACCCCTTTATCAGAAGAAATGTTTCACATAGGTTAGAGACTGGGGATTTAATCATGCCCCAAAGGTGTGTTAATTCTGGCACAGAAAGGAGTAGAACTATTGGCAGCAGCTGGGACTAGAAAATCCATGAAATGAAAAGGCTTATATGGTTCTGTCTTATTTTAGTATCTCTCCTGCTCTAAAGGTAATATTTTCTTCCCCTCTCCATGCTCTCTTCATATTCTTATAATGAGCATGCTCTTTTTAAAGCGATAATACTTATTATTATAATATTGATTTATCATGCTAAGAGTACTGTGTATCAAATGCTTTATAATCATTTGGGATTATTTCTATAAACTCACATAGAAAAGTGTGGATGGGAAGAAACTGAAGCAATAAAAAGGTGAATAAATAGCAGTAGCAACAGCAGGACTAGGTTTAGAATTTGGGGCTCTAGCCCCACCCTTCTCTTATTTGCATTGAGCTAAGAAACTGAAGACCCAACCATGTGTGGTCAATTAAAATAGAATGGAACATATTGCTGAAGGAGGGGGTGTGGGTGTGTGTTAGGCCCTATTTTCTGGCCAAATTTCAAGTTGGAAATTTCTATTCCACCTCCTTAAATTTTCTTGTTTCAATATAAACAAGATGGTAGAGTGGGAATAGTACTGGATTTGGCATCAGAAAATGTGAACCAAAGTCCTCTCTCCTATTAAGCTATTTGACTTTTAGAAAATTCTACTTCTTGTGCTTCGGTTTCCTTATATATTAAACGAGAGATTGGAATAGATGATATCCAAGGTTCCTTCTAGATCAAATAATATGGTCTTCTCTACTGAGCTAGCCTTAACTGGTGTTCAAGGTTCATTACAATGAATTATTTTGGCTATGCAATTCATGTTCCTTCATAAATCTTCTGTCAGAAAAAATTCAAAGAATATGCATGGAAAGCTAAGAAGAGGTATTTGCAGCATGCCAAAGATAAAGATTTTGTCCCATGTGCATTTATACCTAATAGCTTTGAGAAAGATAAATAATGCATAAAAATACATAGAATGATAGACTTAAAAAAATAGACCTAGAAAAGGGCCTTAGAGATGACATGGTCCATTCTCACTGAGAAAAACAGATGAGGGAAGTTAAGTAACTTGTTTTACCTCATACAGAGAATTTTTTTAAAAAATTGCTAAGATTCAAGCGCAGGTACCTTGACGCAAATTATTCCTTAAAATCTAGGAAGTGGAATTGATTGACATCAAAATATCCACTTGTATTTATAAAAGTTACTATTAAATATTTTCCTCTGTTGAAATTTCCAGCATATTCCCTCTGCCACTGGTCTAAATGCTGGTCCATTGGTAGAGTTCACAAATGTATTGATGTTCTAATAGAAGTTTCAATAAATAAAAGCTGGTATGCTGAAGTGACTCTGTCTACTATAATATCAGGGAGAAATTTCAAATAAGTAAATATTTATTAAGTACCTACTATGTGAAAGGCACACTAGGAGTCAATCTAACTCACATCTCAAATTTTGCCTTTATATAACAAGACCATGTTTCAGTACTACTTTTATAACTGTTCTGCTGCAGTACATTAAACATTAACAACTGGACCAAATGTTATAAACCATTACCATCAAATGCAAAGCTATTCTATCTGGGGTGTCTATTTTTTTGAGTAGGTAAAAATATTTAACATCAAATTTCCAATTCAATTCCCTTTTCTGTTTCTTCTTCTTAATTTTCTTGTCATCTTTTTAGTGGGTGAAGCACTCAGAAACACTTGGACAGGAAAACTATCTTGACTGCGTTTTAGTACCAACATCTTAAGTGGTTTCTAGGTTGTTTTGATGGATACTACTTATTAAATAATTTCTTTCTCTGTTTAAAATACACAAAACCAAATGTTCTAGCAGAGACAGTAAAATAAATCAAATAATAAATATACAATCTTTTTCCAAATGCCAGAAAGAACCCACTACAGCAATTTAAAAAAATGACAAGTACTTTGCTGGTTTTGTCTTTTTTAAGAGCTGAAACTTTCCAAGAAGAAAATAATAGTAAAAAAAAAAAGGAAGTCTACTATGGACATTCCCTTTTCCAAAATATAGCTGGCATTAAATAGTCACTGTGAGGTAAATATTAAATGGACATATTTAAGAACACAAACCTGAATACAATTAATGGACTTCCAAGAAACAGATTATGAAATATAGGGAAAAAAACCCTCAGGAAGAGAAATTTAGTAAATATGGGTAAATGAAAGGGGGTGAGTGGGCAATATCTCCATGAATGCAAATCAGAATGCATGTATTTGAGCAAGAGACAAGGTATTGATTATAACATCTAATTGCTAATTTAAATTTAGCTTTTATCCAAACCAATAAGAAACTTAAAAAAAATAAAACCTCTTGGTTTCATAATAAAAAGTGATATAGTTGAACTTAATTCCTTATGGAGTATAAGGTACAGTGCTAGATTTCAGGAACACAAAGATGAAAATTAAACATTTTCTGATGAAATGAAATGCAAATATTTATTTAATTACATATTTGTGATGGTGTTAATATACCTTATTCTTGCTGTATTCATGTTACACCATTGCCATAGCTCAAAAGTAGCTTCTGAAAGTCTCAGGGGTCAGGGCAAATATCCTATATCTCTTAGAAAGGTGTTTAGCATTCTACTTTGTGGGTTGCCTACACAAAGGTTGTGAGGCTCAAACAATATAATGGATATAATATACTCTATAAATCATAAAATACTATATAAATGGCACTTAGTTTATCAGCAGCAATAGCAACATCAGTAGCCTTAGGTCCCTAGGTCTTCAGTCTGGGGATGACTTCATTCCCTCAATCTTCTATAGCCCCCCTGCTTGTCAAATTCTGTTTATAGAGCTGTATTGAGGAGGTACAACTTGAAAGTGAAGTAAATAGAATGCCTGGCTACAGTCAGGAAGACCAAAGTTCAGACCCAGTCCCAGACACTTTCCACCTGTGTGATGTGATCCTGGGCAAGTCGAAGCCCAGTTTGCCTCAGTTTCCACATCTATAAAATATGATAGAGAAGAAAATGACAAACCACTCCAGTATCTTCACTAAGAAAACCTCAAAAAGGATCATGATGAGTTAGATACATCTAAAGTGTCTGAACAATGATAAGGAACTGATAAATCTTCAACAACAAAAATGTATATGCACACTATTATGTTAAATGTTCATTTTTGATACTTTCTTAAGTCTAGGATTATTGATTTCTGTCATTTAAATATAATGAAAATTACCTGTGTCTCTAGTCAGTAAGAGGTGGTTTCAGGGCACTGCTAAACATGATAATTAAAAGTCTTCTTATGGGTAAAGCTTGTAGAACCTAAGAGGTGTCTTGTACTCCTAATTATGACTCTTCTTTTTGAGCAAAAAAAATAATCTCCATAGATATAAGGCAATTTAAAGGGGGAGAAATTATTAAAATGGGGGTGGTAGCTTCAGGAAGAATGTTATATCTACATTTAACCTTCAAAGATAATAATTATTCTGAAAAGAGGAGATTAGGAGAGAGATGATCCTAGAAATAGGGGAAAGTTTAAGAAAATGTATAAAGAGAGATTATAAAAAATATTAAAAGCTGTTAATTAAATTTGACTGCATTATAGAATGTAAAGGGGATTAATGTGAGACAAGCCTGAAGAGATAGGTTGGAAGCAGATTGTAGAGAGATTTAAGCACTATTCACTATTTAGTAAAAAATTGTTGGGAAAAATGGAAAGTAATTTGGTAGAAATTAGATACAGGCCAGTCTCTTACAAAATTAACCAAGATAAGATCAAAAAGGATGTGTGACATAGGCATGAATGGAGATATCATAGGAAAAGTGGTGATGGATTAGATATAAAGATATGAAAGGGACTTCTGGGTAAACATGGCATCAATCTAGACACAAGACTCTTCCTCTCTTCACCATCTACCAATACAGACTACCTCAAAAAACTCAAAAAACCCAAATTTATATGAGCAAAGGGACTCTACAGTAGGTGGCAGCATTGAAGGTACGTGGAATTTGGGCATTTCCACATCATAAGGGGTGAAAAAGCTTTGACCAAAATGTGAGCTGATCCACCCTCCCCCAACCCACCTACAGAGTCAGTCAGAGTCAGCATGCCCTAAAATCAGTAAGTGAGTGAGGGGAGGCTCTGGAGAAAGTGAGGGGAACCTCTGGGTCCTTGGTAGTTGACTGAGACCACTGAGGACCTACCCCTGAGAGCAGTTAGACCTGAGACCCCACAAGACTGAGGAGCTCAGACATTGGTACCAGCAGGGAGATAGCACAGAGAGGGGCAGCAAACAGCTGAAGCTGCAGAGACTCAGGAGCTTGCCTCAGCCAAAATCCTTTCTCTTTAGCTCCAAACACAGAGAGCCTGTCCATCTCACTCAGATTTCTAAATGGAAAGGGAAGGAAAAACCACCACAGTAATGTCAAACAGTGCCCAGGAACAACTTTCCAACACCAAGATAAAACAAGAAAAAAGGGTTGAACCTGGATAATTTTTACAGAGTAAAAACCCAGGCTTAAGAGGAAATAGAAAAGGGAATACAAATAAATGCACCAAAACCTTCCAAAAAATGGAAATAGTCTACAAGCTCTTGAAAATTTTAAATTAGAACTTAACAAAAAGATGGAAGCCTTCTGGCAAGAAAAGTGGGAAATAGTTCAAAAAGAAAATAATAGTTTAAAGGACAAGAACTCCCAATTGGAGAAACATCTGGAAGCCAAAAAAAGCAGGATAGACTAAACCAAAAAGGGAAAACCAGTCTTGAAAGACCAGAATTAGGCAATTGGAAGTCAATGATCTTGCAAAACAGCAAGAATTAATAAAGCAAAGTCTGACAAAATAGGAGAAAATATAAAATATATTACTGAAAATATGACAGATCAGGAAAATAGAGCACAAAGAGACAATTTGAGAATCATTGGTCTACCTGGAAAACCAGAACTAAAGAGAAATCTTGCCATCATACTACAAGAAATTATCCAAGAAAACTGCCCTGATGTTCTTGAACAAGGGGGCAAAATTAAAATTGAAAGAGTTCATAAAACACCCTTTACTCAAAATCCTCAAAATGTAACTCCCAGGAATATAATTGTCAAATTCAAGAGCTTCCAGACTAAGGAGAAAATTTTACAAGAAGCCAAAAAGAGATGATTCAGATATCAAGAAGCCCCAATCAGGACTACACAAGATCTGTCAGCTTCCACATTAAAGGACCTCAAAGCTTAGAATTGTAAAAATATAGATTTGAATCCAGGACTCCAATCCCCAGGAGTCCTTACTAGCTCCCAGAATGCCCTCTAATACCACTGAGATTTCCACCTGGGTGAGGTAAAAAATCTCTATTTAAACTGGCTGTAAAGGCTACTGGGACTCTTTTCCTGTTTCTGCTTGCAAGCAGATAGGTCTCTTTCATGATGTAGGTGAGATTAAATTGGGCCTCTCAGCCCACCTAGCATGTACTTCTCTTACTAGTAAATTCTTTATTCTTTAACCTTTAATAAACCTCTAAAATATAATACTTCTAACAGAGAGAAACCAATTTTAACTGTTACAGTTATGGTGACCACTACATTGGATGAGAACTTCTCAAAAAAATTTTTTTAAAGAAAGATAACCTAGATAATGATTTCTAAGCCATGTTTCTCCAAGATGCTTTTTTAGACAACCAACTTGATCAGGTCCTGCTGGCAGCCATCTGCTTTGGACTTTCTTGATTCAATATAAATCACCTGGTCACAGCCCTGACCACCCCAGCTGCCTGCTCTGGCTCTGGCTCCTGCTCCTGGCCTCTCTCTGTTCTCACCTGGTGCCCGATCTCTTGGCCCTGCTTGCCTGTGTTCCTGCCTGCAGCCATCCGCTGGCCGCTACCTGCCTGTTTCTGTGCCCCAGACCCTCCTGCATGACCCCAGCCAGCTCATCACCCAGGCTTCCAGTAGCAGACCCAGTTTCTTCAGGATAAAAAACCAGCTGGTAAAAAATGGGGGTATTGGCCTCCACGTGGGTGGAACATAGGAGGGGAGAGAGAAAAAGGGAAAGAAGAAAGTTTTTTTTTTTTTTTTCCCAAGCAGGAACTTTAAAACATGGCTATTTTACAAGGATATCTTTTAATTGCATTGATCCTTTTATTGACTTCACATGCTTGTCAGGGAAAAAAATTCAGCTCTGTACAACCTTTTAGCTAACTTTGGGGAGGCAGCTGGGTGTCTTAGTGGACTGAGAGCCAGGCCTAGAGACGGGAGGTCTTTGGTTGGAATCTGGCCTGAGACACTTAAAGGCGGTGTGGCCCTGAGCAGATCGCTTGGCCCCCAATTGCTTAGCCCTTAGCACTCCACCTTCTGAGAATAGGCATCTAAATGGATAAAACCCAAAGGAACTTTAAAGAGAGTGGAGGTTATATTTTTAAGGCATTTCAGACTCCAATGGTTTATACAAATCTTTGTATTCTATTGCATTTTACTGTTTGCTTTGTTTAAGATTTAACTTTGTGATTTTAAGTTCATATATTACTGAATTCAACATTATTCTGTTATACTGTTCATTTTAATGTACTGAGTTTTAAATACTGTTAAATTATGTTGCTTTCCCCCTATAACCATATTAGACAAATATCATTGTAATTAAGTCCATATAAAAACCAGCTTTTCTATTTTTGCCTTTGTAATTTGTCACATAGAGGATAGATGAATTTCATCAGAACTGGTTACAAATGTATAACAACCTTTGGAAAATTAATGTGCTAAATATCTCTATTGATTTTAAGGGTTTTTTTAAACATGATTTTTGGAATTTTTTAACAATTTCTGGTCATTTTTGCCTGCCCCTAACATGAGGTGTAAGGCCTATTCTAGTAGCTGAAGTGAAATACATTTTATGACCCCCGACCTTCCCGCATTTCTAAATATGTGAATGGATGTTGGGGCAGTTAATCTCAGGGCATTTGTATGCCTAAAAAGCCTCCAAAATGAGCACCTCTCATTTATAACTCTTCATTTCATTACTTTACTTCCACCAGAATGATATCTAGATTTATTGATGATGTTCTAAACCCAACATGAGTTTTACTTTGTTTAAAAATATGTTTATTACCAACGTTGAAAGATTTGCTACAATTGTAAAAACTTATGATGAATATCCATCGATTCATAGGCTTTTAAAAATGCCATACAGCAACTTATATAAAATATGATAGTGTTGTTGTTTGCTATTGTGCTTAATTGAGCTACTGAGAATTTTGGGGATATTGATAACTACATATTTGTACTACTGCTCAATTCATTTGCTTTCACTCACAGTGGATCATGACCAGATATGAAGAGGAAATGGATCACATTTTTGGTGAGAAAGCCTTGTATTCTACATTTTCTTACCTGACACAGTGTGTCAATTATTACAAGCTAGGTTTTTGAATTTTTTAAAACTCTTATTATATTTTTCTTGCATGTGCAATATAGTATTTCAGTTTTTTATTTTTCTCTCCTTTTTATGTTTGAAGCACATGTCATCAGCATTTAGACTTTCTTTGGCTTTTTGAGTTTGCAGTAATATAAGTTTTAAATATATTTGTCAATACATGCCCCAAAAGCTTGAGACTATAAAAATGATGCCAGTAATTATTATAAAAAAATTATGGGATTCTACTTAATTCTGTCTGATTCCAGGACAAGATACACACAAAAGAGCCATTGCACAGGGCCAAAGAAAAGCCAATCCAGGATGGATTGATGCACTTCTAAGCCAATACTAAGGACTTGAACCTAGTGTGAAGACTCAAGGTTACTGTGTTTAACATTTGTTACAACATAGGCTTTCCTTGTGTCCACACTCACTCTGAAAATACTCACAGATGAGTATCCCCAAACTGGCTACTACTTGGCTTCTATAATCTGGTCCTTTTTTTCTGTCTTTTATAGTGTGGTAACTTTTTGTAATCCTGGCTACTGATTGGGTAAATGCTTACTTGCTTAGATCTTTTTAATTGGGCCCTGATTCAATGACCTGTTATAGATTTTTTTTCTTTTACTTATAATTTATACACATGACTTTGATAGCCTATATCTTCATTAAGAAATTTTCTTTTTCTTTTGGATTTTTCTGATGTCTTTAATTTCTCTTGCCAATTGATTCATATACCTCATAACTCAGCCACGCATGCTAAGTGATCTTGTTTTTTTTTCAATCACGCACAACATGGGGAAATGTAAAAAAAAAATATTATTATTTAAATTCCTTTTAAGAAGAATTTTAGGTAAAGAAAGATGATACCTCTCTGAATACAGAAATTGAACTGTTGGGGAAGATACCATGAAGAAGCCTCCAGACCACAAGCTGCACAAGAATGAACTTTGGGTGTGGTTGATTGAACATTTATTTGTATGTATACTTTCATGCCAAAGAGGACTGCCCCCTAACTGTTTTTTTGTCAATGCGTCCAGAAATTATTGGTTTTGTTCTTTTTTTTTCTCTTATTCGCAAATTATTGTAATCTTTAAAATGATTATGTTTTCATTATCCTTTGGGGGGGAAAATATTTTTTTCCCAAATGATCATATGGTGAAGTGTAAAAATAGAGATTTGAATCCAGGACACCAATCCCCAGGAGTCCTAGCTAGCTCCCAGAATGCCCTCTAATCCCACTGAGATTTCTACCTGGGTGAGGTCAAAAATCTCTATTTAACCTGGCTGTAAAGGCTACTGGGACTCTTTTTTTTCTGTTTCCGCTTGCAAGCAGTTGGGTCTCTTTCATGATGTAGGTGAGGTTAAAATGAGCTTCTCAGTCCACCTAGCACATGCTTCTCTTACTTGTATATTCTTTAATCCTTAACCTATAATAAACCTCTAAAAATATAATATTTCTAGGAGAGAGAAACTAATTTTAACTGTTACAGAATATGATATTCAGAAAGACAAGAGAATTGGGTCTTAGACCTAAATCACCTATCCATCCAAAGTGACTATATACTTCCAGAGGAAAGTATGGGCATTCAACAAAATAGAAGATTTCCAAGTATTTGTAAAGAAAAGACCAGAACTAAGTGGAAAGTTTGATACACAAACACAAAGTTCAAGAGAAACATGAAAATGGTAAATAAGAGAGGGAAAAGGGGGAAAATGCTTTTTTATTCAAACTTTCTTCTTTAAGAGCTTCAATAAAATCAAATTATTTATATTAGTATGTAGGGAAAATGTTATTTGTAACTCTAAAAAATGTTATTCAATGTAATAGTAATTAGAGGAATCATCAACAGAAAGAGATTGGAGTAATAAATACTTTAGGATGATATTTATAAAAAAGAAAAATGGAGGTCATGATCAAAATTGGCACCAAGAGATACTTGAAGAAATAAAATAAATAAGATAATCCTCATCACACAAAGATACACATTGGAAAGGGAGGAGAAGGATACTCTTATAAGAAGGAGAGGAAGAGGGAGCTAATAGGTAATACTTAAACCTTACTCTCAGTGAAATCAGTTCTGAGTGGGAAGAGCATCTAGATCCATTGGTGTATTGAATTCTATCTTACACTACAGGGAAAGTAAGAAAGAAAAAAGTAAGTGCAGTAGGGGGGTGGGGAGTACAAAAAAGGGAAAGAGAGGGGGAGGGAACATAACAGATGCTAAAAAAATAAGAAGGGAACAAAAAGGGAGGGGGTAGAAGGGGAAGCTTATTAAAGGAAGGAAATTACATCCTGATAGAAGGTATTATCGACAATGAGGAAATATCAGTACTCAAAATGTATACACCAAATTGTATATTATCCAAATTTCTAAAGGAGAAACTAGTGGAGTTGTAGGAAATAGATAGTAAAATTATAATAGTGGGAGACCTGAACTTAACACTATCAAATATAGAAAAATCAAATAAAAAATAAACAAGAAAGAGGTAAGAGAAGTGAATGAAATCTTAGAAAAATTAGAGTTAGTAGATACATGGAGGAAAATAAATAGGGATAAAAAGGAATATACCTTTTCAGCAGCACATGGTACATTCACAAAGATTGACCACATACTAGGGCATAAAAACATGGCAAACAAATGCAGAAAATCAGAAATAATAAATGCAACCTTTCCAGATCATAATGCTATAAAAATAATAATTAGTAAGGGTACATGGAGAGGTAAATCAAAAATTAATTGAAAATTAATAATATGATTCTCCAAAATTGGTTAGTTAGAAAACAAATCATAGAAACACTAATTTCATTGAAAAAAATGACATTGATCAGACATCCTTTCAAAATCTATGGAATGAAGTCAAAGCAGTATTCAGGGGCAAATTTATATCTTTGAGTTCATATATTAACAAATGAGGGAGGGCAGACATCAAAGAATTAGGCATGCAAATAAAAAAAAAACTAGAAAGTAAACAAATCAAAAATCCCCAGATGAAAACTAAATTAGAGATTTTAAAAATTAAGGGAGAAATTAATAAAATCAAAAGTGAAAGAACTATTGAACTAATAAATAAGACTAAAAGCTTGTATTTTGAAAAAAACAAACAAAATAGACAAAGTACTGGTGAATCTAATAAAAAAAGAAAGAAGAAAACCAAATTAACAGTATCATAGTTGAAAAGGGAAACCTAACCTCCAATGAAGAGAAAAAAAAAGGAAATCATTAAAAACTATTTTGCCCAATTATATGGCAACAAATATGGCAATCAAGGTGATGTAGATGAATATTTTCAAAAGTATAAATTGCCTAGATTAACAGAAGTACAAATAGAATTCATAAATAATCCCACATCAGAAAAAGAAATTGAACAAACCATCAATGAACTCCCTGGGAAATAATCAACAGGGCCTGATGGATTCACAAGTGAATTCTATCAAACATTCAAATAAAAACTAATTCCAATATTATACAAACTATATCACATAATAAGCAAGGAGGGAGTTCTACCAAATTCCTTTTAGGACACAAATATGGTACTGATTCCAAAGCCAGGCAGATCAAAAACAGAGAAAGAAAAGTGTAGACCAATCTCCTTAATGAACATAGATGCAAAAATCTTAAATAGAATACTAGCAAAAAGACTCTAGTAAGTGATCATGAGGGTTATTCATTATGATCAGGTGGGATTTATACTAGGAATGCTAGGATGGTTCAATATTAGGAAAACCATCCACAAAATTGACCATATCAATGAGCAAACTGACAAAAACCAAATTATTTTATCAATAGATGCAGAAAAAGGATTTGAAAAAATACAGCACTTTTTCTTATTAAAAACACTAGAGGACTTCCGGTCAAGCTGGCGGAGTAGAAGCAGCAAAAGTTCAGACCTCAAATTTAAATAAATCAAATTAAAAAATAAATAAGAAAGAGGTAAAATAAGTGAATGAAATCTTAGAAAAATTAGAATTAATAGACATATGGAGAAAAATAAATAGGGATAAAAAGGAATACATCTTCTTCTCAGCACCACGTGGCACATTCACAAAGATTGATCATACATTCGGTCACAGAAACATGGCACACAAATGCAGAAAAGCAGAAATAATAAATGCAGCCTTTTCAGACCACTGGGCAATACAAATAATGATCAGTAATGGTACATGGAAAACCAAATCAAAAACTAATTGGAAATTAAACAATATGATACTCCAAAATCGTTGTTAGAGAAGAAATCATAGAAACAATTAATAATTTCATCGAGGAAAATGACAATGGCGAGACATCCTTTCAAACCTT
Organism: Monodelphis domestica; assembly: GCF_027887165.1. NCBI lineage: Eukaryota > Metazoa > Chordata > Mammalia > Didelphimorphia > Didelphidae > Monodelphis > Monodelphis domestica. The sequence continues at coordinate 142,672,237 of NC_077230.1, read as the reverse complement.
TTGGGATGCAGCCAAAGCGGTAATCAGAGGTAAATTCATATCCCTGAGTGCATATATTAACAAACTAGGGAGAGCAGAGATCAATCAATTGGAAATGCAAATAAAAAAAAAACTCGAAAGCAATCAAATTAAAAACCCCCAGCAGAAAACCAAACTAGAAATCCTAAAAATTAAGGGAGAAATTAATAAAATCAAAAGTGATAGAACTATTGATTTAATAAATAAGACAAGAAGCTGGTACTTTGAAAAAACAAACAAAATAGACAAAGTACTGGTCAATCTAATTAAAAAAAAGGAAGGAAGCTAATCGAAATAATCAAAAACTTTAGCTAAGTTGCAGGATACAAAATAAACCCATATAAGTCACCAGCATTTCTATATAATTCTAACACAGCTCAGCAGCAAAAACTAGAAAGAGAAATCCCATTCAAAATTATCTTAGACAAAATAAAATACTTAGGAATCTATCTCCTGAGATAAACACAGGGACTATATGAACACAACTACAAAACACTTTCCACACACCTAAAACTAGACTTGAACAATTGGAAGAACATTAACTGCTCATGGGTAGGACGAGCCAATATAATAAAAATGACCATCCTATCCAAACTTATTTATCTATTTAGTGTCATACCCATGGAACTCCCAAAATATTTCTTTACTGATTTAGAAAAAACCATAACAAAGTTCATTTGGAATAACAAAGATCAAGGATATCCAGGGAAATAATGAAAAAAAAAAAACACAAATAATGGGGGCCTAGCAGTCCCAGACCTTAAACTATATTACAAAGCAGCAGTCATCAAAACAATTTGGTATTGGCTAAGAGAATAGAAAGTAATGGACTTCTCCATTAGTGTCAATGCCATGTCCCTGAACAATCTGCAGGGACCTAAAAAAATACTATCCACAAGCAGAGGATAAATTGTGGGAGTAAAAACACCAATGAAAAGCAACAGCTTGACTACAGTGGTTGAGTCAATATGACTGAGGAGAGACTCTAAATGAACACTCTAATGCAAATACCAACAACAGGGAAATAGGTTCAAGTCAAGAACACATGTGATAACTAGTGGAATCGTGCGTCGGCTATGGGAGAAGGAAAGGTGGTGGGGGGGGAGGGAAAGAAAAGAAAATTATCTTTGTTTCAAGTGAATAATGTTTGGAAATGACCAAATAAAATAATGTTTAAAATTAAAATTTAATAAATAAATAAATAAAATAAAAGGATTTTTCTTCATGGTTGAAGTAGAAGCACAGAAGAAAAACAACTGCTTGCTCACATGACTCAAAGGGGATCTGATTGGGGATGAGGACTCTAAATGATAACCTGGTCCAAACATTAATAATATGGAAATAGGTCTTGATCAATGACACATGTAAAACCCAGTGAAATTGTTCAATGGCTATGGGATGAGGTTAGCAGGAGGGGAGGGAAAGAACATGAATCATGTAACCATGGGGAAATATTCTAAATTAATTAATTAAACAAAACTTTTCAAATGAAAAAATAAATAAAAATTAATAAATAAAAAAAGGAAGGAAGAAAAGCAAATTAACAGCATCAGAGATGAAAAGGGGGGCATCACCTCTGATTAAGAGGAAATTAAGGCAATCATTAAAAATTACTTTGCCCAAGGATATGGCAATAAATACACCAATTTAGGTGATATGGATGAATATATACAAAAATACAAACTGCCTAGACTAACAGAAGAAGAAATAGAATTCTTAAATAATCCCATATCAGAAAATGAAATCCAACAGGCCATCAAAGAACTTCCTAAGAAAAAATCCCCAGGGCCTGATGGATTCACCAGTGAATTTTATCAAACATTCAGAGAACAGTTAATCCCAATACTATACAAACTATTTGACATAATAAGCAAAGAGGGAGTTCTACCAAACTCCTTTTATGACACAAACATGGTACTGATTCCAAAACCAGGCAGGTCAAAAACAGAGAAAGAAAATTATAGACCAATCTCCCTAATGAATATAGATGCAAAAATCATAAATAGGATACTAGCAAAAAGACTCCAGCTAGTGATCAGAAGGGTCATCCACCATGATCAAGTAGGATTTATACCAGGGATGCAGGGCTGGTTCAGTATTAGGAAAACCATACACATAATTGACCACATCAACAACCAAACCAACAAGAACCACATGATTATCTCAATAGATGCAGAAAAGGCCTTTGATAAAATACAACACCCATTCCTATTAAAAACTCTAGAAAGCATAGGAATAGAAGGGTCATTCCTAAAAATAATAAACAGTATATATCTAAAACCATCAGCTAATATCATCTGCAATGGGGATAAACCAGATGCATTCCCAATAAGATCAGGAGTGAAACAAGGATGCCCATTATCACCTCTACTATTTGACATTGTACAAGAAACACTAGCAGTAGCAATTAGAGAAGAAAAAGATATTGAAGGCACCAAAATAGGCAAGGAGGAGGCCAAGTTATCACTCTTTGCAGATAACATGATGGTCTACTTAAAAAATCCTAGAGAAGATGGCGGCTTAGAGAAAGCTGAAGTTCAGATCTCCGGAAAACCCTTCCCGACCGATCTCAAACTAGAAGCTCCTAAGGCGCCGAAATTCAAAACGATCAACAGCACAGACCCTGGGAACCCTCCTCCTGGACCTGGACCCGGTTCAAAAGGTACGGCTCCCCTTAAAAGCCAGAACCCGAGATCCCTCGGACCTCAGGGGTAGGAGCGCAGAGTCCAAGGCTCCCGGAAGCGGCAGCCGCGCCGGGCTCAGAGAGCAGGGTCTGAGGAACAACAACCCTCAGGGTCTTCTACCCAAGTCCCAGTCCGGGTGAAAGTTACTGCCTGGGGCTTCCGCTGCAAAGAGCCGGGTTGGTCAAAGAGCCTGTTGGTCCGGGTGAAAGTTACTGCCTGGGGCCTCCGCTGCAAAGAGCCTGTCGGTCCGGGTGAAAGTTACTGCCTGGGGCCTCCGCTGCAGAGAGCTAGTCAAAACAACAGCAACCCTCAGGGCGGGCAAGACAGCCTCACGGGCTGGATCCTGCTATCCAAGTCTCAGTGAAAGTCTGTGCTCTCGGAGCTTGGGGAAGCGGCAGCCCATCCCCCCGCAGGCCGACGAAACAGCCTCACGGCCAGGGATTCTGAAGGCAACTTCCGGAAATCGAGCCAGGGGGAGAGTGTGGCCTCGTGGTCCGACCCTTCCATTCCAGTTCCAGTGAGGCATATTCAGTTTAACCCAGGGAACGCTCATAGAACCAACATCTGCCCAGGACTAAAGCCTCTGATCACCAGACAAAGACAAGAAAAGCCAATCCTCCACGTTCAGAGATGACAAACTCCACAGAAGCACAGAAGCCCCAAAATACCAAGAAAAATAAGAAGAAAGGGGCGACTCTGGACACATTCTATGGAGCCAAAATACAAAATACAGAGCAGATAGAAGAAGATATACAAGAAAATTCTCCAAAATCTTCCAAAGGAAATAGAAACTCTCCACAAACCCATGAAGAATTTGAATCAGAAAGGACCAAAAAGATGGAAGCCCTCTGGGAGGAAAAGTGGGAAATGATGCAAAAGAAATTCACGCATCTACAAAACCAGTTTGACCAAACTGTAAAAGAAAACCAGGCTTTAAAGCAAGAACTAATAAAGCAAAGCCAAAACACCAAGAAATTAGAAGAGAACATAAAATATCTCACCGACAAGGTGATAGATCTGGAAAACAGGGGGAGAAGAGAAAATTTAAGAATAATTGGACTCCCAGAAAAGCCAGAAATAAACACCAAACTGGACATGGTGATACAAGATATAATCAAAGAAAATTGCCCAGAGATTCTAGAACAAGGGGGCAATACAGCCACTGACAGAGCTCACAGAACACCTTCTACACTAAACCCCCAAAAGACAACTCCCAGGAATGTAATTGCCAAATTCCAAAGCTATCAAACAAAAGAAAAAATCCTACAGGAAGCCAGAAAAAGACAATTTAGATATAAAGGAATGCCAATCAGGGTCACACAAGACCTTGCAAGTTCTACGCTGAATGATCGTAAGGCATGGAACATGATCTTCAGAAAGGCAAGAGAGCTGGGTCTCCAACCAAGAATCAGCTACCCAGCAAAACTGACTATATACTTCCAAGGGAAAGTATGGGCATTCAACAAAATAGAAGACTTCCAACTTTTTGCAAAGAAAAGACCAGAGCTCTGTGGAAAGTTTGATACCGAAAATCAAAGAGCAAGGAATACCTGAAAAGGTAAATATTAAGGAAAGGGGAAAAATGTTATCTTCTTTTACTCAAACTCTCTTCTATAAGGACTACATTTATATCAACCTATGTATACTAATATGTGGGGAAAATGTAATGTATAAATAGGGGGTAAAGAAAGACCAAATAGAATAATGGTTCTCACACAAAGATTCACAGGGGAAGGGGAGGGGAAGAAAACTCCTATAAGAAGGAGAGGAAGAGGGGGGGGGGGTTACTTAAACCTCAATCTCAGGGAAATCAACTCTGAGAGGGAAAAACATCCAGATCCATTGGGATCTTGAATTCTATCTTACCCAACAAGGGTAAGGAGAAGGGAAAACCAAGGGGGGGAGGGGGAGAGGGAGAACAAAAAGGGAGGGAAAGAGAGGGGGGAGGGGGAGGGAACAAAAAGGGAGGGACTAAAAAGGGAAACATCAAGGGAGGGGACAAGGGGGACTGATTCAAAGTAAATCACTGGACTAAAAGGTAGAGCCGAAGAAGAAAAGGTTAGAATTAGGGAAGGCAATCAAAATGCCAGGGAGTCCACAAATGACAATCATAACTTTGAACGTGAATGGGATGAACTCACCCATAAAACGTAGACGAATAGCTGAATGGATTAGAATCCAAAACCCTACCATATGTTGTCTTCAAGAAACACACATGAGGCGGGTTGACACCCACAAGGTCAGAATTAAAGGATGGAGTAAGACCTTCTGGGCCTCAACTGATAGAAAGAAGGCAGGAGTGGTAATCATGGTATCTGATAAAGCCAATGCAAAAATAGACCTGATCAAAAGGGATAGGGAAGGTAATTATATTTTGTTAAAAGGGACTCTAGACAATGAGGAAATATCATTAATCAACAGGTATGCACCAAATAATATAGCACCCAAATTTCTAATGGAGAAACTAGGAGAATTGAAGGAAGAAATAGACAATAAAACCATACTAGTGGGAGACTTAAACCAACCATTATCAAATTTAGATAAATCAAATCAAAAAATAAATAAGAAAGAGGTAAAAGAAGTGAATGAAATCTTAGAAAAATTAGAATTAATAGACATATGGAGAAAAATAAATAGGGATAAAAAGGAATACACCTTCTTCTCAGCACCACATGGCACATTCACAAAAATTGACCATACATTAGGTCACAGAAACATCGCACACAAATGCAAAAAAGCAGAAATAATGAATGCAGCCTTCTCAGATCACAAGGCAATAAAAATAATGATTAGTAATGGTACATGGAAAACCAAATCTAAAACCAATTGGAAATTAAACAATATGATACTCCAAAACCGTTTAGCTAAAGAAGAAATCATAGAAACAATTAATAATTTCATCAAGGAAAATGACAATGGCGAAACATCCTTTCAAACCTTTTGGGATGCAGCCAAAGCGGTAATCAGAGGCAAACTCATATCCCTGAAAGCTCATATTAACAAACAAGGGAGAGCAGAGATCAATCAATTGGAAATGCAATTGAAAAAACTCGAAAGCGATCAAATTAAAAACCCCCAGCAGAAAACCAAATTAGAAATCCTAAAAATTAAGGGAGAAATTAATAAAATCGAAAGTGATAGAACTATTGATTTAATAAATAAGACAAGAAGCTGGTACTTTGAAAAAACAAACAAAATAGACAAAGTACTGGTCAATCTAATTAAAAAAAGGAAGGAAGAAAAGCAAATTCACAGCATTAAAGATGAAAAGGGGGACAGCACCTCCAATGAGGAGGAAATTAAGGCAATCATTAGAAATTACTTTGCCCAATTATATGGCAATAAATACACCAATTTAGGAGAAATGGATGAATATATACAAAAATACAAACTGCCTAGACTAACAGAAGAGGAAATAGAATTCTTAAATAATCCCATATCAGAAATTGAAATCCATCAAGCCATCAAAGAACTTCCTAAGAAAAAATCCCCAGGGCCTGATGGATTCACCTGTGAATTCTATCAAACATTCAGAGAACAGTTAACCCCAATACTATACAAATTATTTGACATAATAAGCAAAGAGGGAGTTCTACCAAACTCCTTTTACGACACAAACATGGTACTGATTCCAAAACCAGGCAGGTCAAAAACAGAGAAAGAAAACTATAGACCAATCTCCCTAATGAATATAGATGCAAAAATTTTAAATAGGATACTAGCAAAAAGACTCCAGCAAGTGATCAGAAGGATCATTCACCATGATCAAGTAGGATTCATACCAGGGATGCAGGGCTGGTTCAACATTAGGAAAACCATCCACATAATTGACCACATCAACAAGCAAACTAGCAAGAACCACATGATTATCTCAATAGATGCAGAAAAAGCCTTTGATAAAATACAACACCCATTCCTATTAAAAACACTAGAAAGCATAGGAATAGAAGGGTCATTCCTAAAAATAATAAACAGTATATATCTAAAACCAACAGCTAATATCATCTGCAATGGGGATAAACTAGATGCATTCCCAATAAGATCAGGAGTGAAACAAGGATGCCCATTATCACCTCTACTATTTGACATTGTACTAGAAACACTAGCAGTAGCAATTAGAGAAGATAAAGGAATTGAAGGCATCAGAATAGGCAAGGAGGAGACCAAGTTATCACTCTTTGCGGATGACATGATGGTCTACTTAAAGAATCCTAGAGATTCAACCAAAAAGCTAATTGAAATAATCAACAACTTTAGCAAAGTTGCAGGATACAAAATAAACCCACATAAATCATCAGCTTTTCTATATATCTCCAACACAGCTCAGCAGCAAGAACTAGAAAGAGAAATCCCATTCAAAATCACCTTAGACAAAATAAAATACCTAGGAATCTATCTCCCAAGACAAACACAGGAACTATATGAACACAACTACAAAACACTCGCCACACAACTAAAACTAGACTTGAACAATTGGAAAAACATTAACTGCTCATGGATAGGACGAGCCAATATAATAAAAATGACCATCCTACCCAAATTTATTTATCTATTTAGTGCCATACCCATTGAACTACCAAAATACTTCTTCACTGATTTAGAAAAAACCATAACAAAGTTCATTTGGAAGAACAAAAGATCAAGGATATCCAGGGAAATAATGAAAATAAACACATATGATGGGGGCCTTGCAGTCCCAGACCTCAAACTATATTACAAAGCAGCAGTCATCAAAACAATTTGGTACTGGCTAAGAAACAGAAAGGAAGATCAGTGGAATAGACTGGGGGAAAACGACCTCAGCAAGACAGTATACGATAAAACCAAAGATCCCAGCTTTTGGGACAAAAATCCACTATTCGATAAAAACTGCTGGGAAAATTGGAAGACAGTGTGGGAGAGACTAGGAATAGATCAACACCTCACACCCTACACCAAGATAAATTCAAAATGGGTGAGTGACTTAAACATAAAGAAGGAAACCATAAGTAAATTGGGTAAACACAGAATAGTATACATGTCAGACCTTTGGGAAGGGAAAGGCTTTAAAACCAAGCAAGATATAGAAAGAATCACAAAATGTAAAATAAATAATTTTGACTACATCAAACTAAAAAGCTTTTGTACAAACAAAACCAATATAACTAAAATCAGAAGGGAAACAACAAATTGGGAAAAAATCTTCATAGAAACCTCTGACAAAGGTTTAATTACTCATATTTATAATGAGCTAAATCAATTGTACAAAAAATCAAGCCATTCTCCAATTGATAAATGGGCAAGGGAAATGGATAGGCAGTTCTCAGATAAAGAAATCAAAACTATTAACAAGCACATGAAGAACTGTTCTACATCTCTTATAATCAGAGAGATGCAAATCAAAACAACTCTGAGGTATCACCTCACACCTAGCAGATTGGCTAACATAACAGCAAAGGAAAGTAATGAATGCTGGAGGGGATATGGCAAAGTAGGGACATTAATTCATTGCTGGTGGAGTTGTGAACTGATCCAACCATTCTGGAGGGCAATTTGGAACTATGCCCAAAGGGCGACAAAAGAATATCTACCCTTTGACCCAGCCATAGCACTGCTGGGTCTGTACCCCAAAGAGATAATGGACAAAAAGACTTGTACAAAAATATTCATAGCTGCGCTCTTTGTGGTGGCCCAAAACTGGAAAACGAGGGGATGCCCATCAATTGGGGAATGGCTGAACAAACTGTGGTATATGTTGGTGATGGAATACTATTGTGCTCAAAGGAATAATAAAGTGGAGAAGTTCCATGGAGACTGGAACAACCTCCAGGAAGTGATGCAGAGCGAGAGGAGCAGAACCAGGAGAACATTGTACACAGAGACTAATACACTGTGGTATAATCGAACGTAATGGACTTCTCCATTAGGGGCGGTGTAATGTCCCTGAACAACTTTCAGGGATCCAGGAGAAAAAAAACACCATTCATAAGCAAAGGATAAACTATGGGAGTGGAAACACTGAGAAAAAGCAACTGCCTGAATACAGAGGTTGAGGGGACATGACAGAGGATAGACTTTAAATGAACACTCTAATGCAAATACTATCAACAAAGCAATGGGTTCAAATCAAGAAAACATCTAATGCCCAGTGGACTTACGCGTCGGCTATGGGGGGTGGGGGGGAGGAAAAGAAAATGATCTATGTCTTTAACGAATAATGCTTGGAAATGATCAAATAAAATATAATAAAAAAAATAAAAAAAAAAAATCCTAGAGATTCAACCAAAAAGCTAATTGAAATAATCAGCAACTTAGGAAAGTTGCAGGATACAAAATAAACCCACATAAGTCATCAGCATTTCTATATATCTCCAACACAGCTCAGCAGCAAAAACTAGAAAGAGAAATCCCATTCAAAATCACCTTAGACAAAATAAAATACCTAGGAATCTATCTCCCGAGACAAACACAAGAACTATATGAACACAACTACAAAACACTTTCCACACAACTAAAACTAGACTTGAGCAATTGGAAAAATATTAACTGCTCATGGGTAGGACGAGCCAATATAATAAAAATGACCATCCTACCCAAACTTATTTATCTATTTAGTGCCATACCCATGGAACTCCCAAAAATTTTTTTTACTGATTTAGAAAAAACCATAACAAAGTTCATTTGGAATAACAAAAGATCAAGGATATCCAGGGAAATAATGAAAAAAAAAACACAAATGATGGGGGCCTTGCAGTCCCAGACCTCAAACTATATTACAAAGCAGCAGTCATCAAAACAATTTGGTACTGGCTAAGAGACAGAAAGGAGGATCAGTGGAATAAACTCGGGGCAAGCGACCTCAGCAGGACAGTATACGATAAACCCAAAGATCCCAGGTTTTGGGACAAAAATCCACTATTCAATAAAAACTGCTGGGAAAATTGGAAGACAGTGTGGGAGAGACTAGGAATTGATCAACACCTCACACCTTACACGAAGATAAAGTCAAAATGGGTTAATGACTTAAACATAAAGAAGGAAACCATAAGCAAATTGGATAAACACAGAATAGTATACATGTCAGACCTTTGGGAGGGGAAAGACTTTAAAACCAAGCAAGACATAGAAAGAATCACAAAATGTAAAATAAATAATTTTGACTACATCAAACTAAAAAGCTTTTTACAAACAAAACCAATGTAACTAAAATCAGAAGGAAAACAACAAATTGGGAAGAAATCTTCATAAAAATCTCTGACAAAGGTTTAATTACTCAAATTTATAAAGAACTAAATCAATTGTACAAAAAACCAAGCCATTCTCCAATTGATAAATGGGTAAGGGACATGGATAGGCAGTTTTCAGATAAAGACATCAAAACGATTAATAAGCACATGAAGAAGTGTTCTAAATCTCTTATAATCAGAGAGATGCAAATCAAAACAACTCTGAGTTATCACCTCACACCTAGCAGATTGGCTAACATGATAGCAAAGGAAAGTAATGAATGCTGGAGGGGTTGTGGCATAGTAGGGACATTAAGTCATTGCTGGTGGAGTTCTGAACTGATCCAACCATTCTGGAGGGCAATTTGGAACTATGCCCAAAGGGCAACAAAAGAATATCTACCCTTTGATCCAGCCATAGCACTGCTGGGTCTGTACCCCAAAGAGATAATGGACAAAAAGACTGGTAGAAGAATATTCTTAGCTGCGCTCTTTGTGGTGGCCAAAAATTGGAAAACAAGCGGAAGCCCTTCAATTGGGGAATGGCTGAACAAATTGTGGTATATGTTGGTGATGGAATACTATTGTGCTAAAAGGAATAGTAAAGTGGAGGAATTCCATGGAGACTGGAACAACCTCCAGGAATTGATGCAGAGTGAGAGGAGCAGAACCAGGAGAACATTGTACACAGAGACTAATACACTGTGGTATAATCGAACATAATGGACTTCTCCATTAGTGGCGGTGTAATGTCCCTGAACAATCTACAGGGATCTAGGAGAAAAAACACTATTCATAAGCAGAGGACAAACTGTGGGAATAGAAACACTGAGGAAAAGCACCTGCCTAACTACAGCGGTTGAGGGGACATGACAGAGGAGAGACTCTAAACGAATACTCTAATGCAAATATTAACAATATGGCAATGGGTTCGAATCAAGACCACATGTGATGCCCAGTGGAATCATGCGTCGGCTAAGGCGGGTTAAGAAAATAATCTTTGTCTTTAATGAGTAATGCATGGAAATGATCAAATATAATATTATAAAATTTAAAAATAAAATAAATAAATAAACCCTAGAAAGCATAGGAATAGGAGGGCCTTTCCTAAAAATAATAAACAGTATTTATCTATAATCATCTGAAATGGGGATAAATTAGATGCATTCCCAATAAGATCAGGAGTGAAACAAGAATGCCCATTATCACCTCTATTTTTAACAATGTACTAGAAATGCAGTAGAAATTAGAGAAGAAAAAGAAATTGGAGGTATTAAAATTGGCAATGAGGAGGCCATGCTGTCACTCTTTGCAGACAATATGAATGTCTACTTAAAGAATTCTAGAGAATCAACTAAAAAGCTAGTAGAAATAATCAACAACTTTAGCAAAGTTGCAGGATAGAAAATAATCCCACATAAGTCATCAGTATTTCTCTTTATCTCCAACACATTGCAGAAGCAGGAATTAGAAAGAGAAATTCCATTTAAAATCACCCTAGACAATATAAAACACTTGGGAATCGATCTGCCAAGACAAACACAGGAACTATGTGAACACAACTACAAAACACTCTCCACACAACTAAAACTAGATCTAAACAATTGGCAAAACATTAACAACTCATGGATAGGATCACCTAATATAATAAAAATGATCATCCTACCCTAAGTTATTTACTTAGTTAGTACCATACCCATTGAACTACCAAAAAACTTTTTTTACTGAATTAGAAAAAAAAAAAAACAGAACAAAGTTCATTTGAAAGAACAAAAGATCATGGATATCCAGGAAAATAATGAAAAAAATGTGAAGGAAGGTGGCCTAGGAGTACCAGATCTTAAACTATACTATAAATCAGTGGTCATCAATACAATATGGTACTAGGTAAGAGATAGAAAGGAGGATCAATGGAATAGACTTGGGGTAAGTGACCTCAGCAAGACAGTCTATGATGATAAGCTGAAAGATTCAAGCCTTTGGGACCAAAATCCACTATTTGATAAAAACTGCTGGGAAAATTGGAAGACAATACGGGAAAGATTAGGTATCAATCAACATCTCACACCCTACACCAAGATCAACTCAGAATGGGTGAATAGCTTGAACATAAAGAAGGAAACTATAAGTAAATTAGGTGAACAAAGAATAGTGTACATGTCAGATCTTTGGGAAAGGAAAGATTTTAAAACCAAACAAGAGATAGATAAAATGACTAAATGTAAAATAAATAATTTTAATTACAACAAATTATAATGCTTTTGTAAAAAAAAAACAATGCAACCAAAATTAGAAGGGAAGTAATAAATTGGGAAATAATTTTCATAACAAAAACCTAATTATTCAAATTTATAAAGAGCTAAATCAATTATACAAAAATTCAAGCCATTCTCTGATTGATAAATGGGCAAGGGACATGGATAGGCAATTTTCAGTGAACAAAATCAAAATTACTAATAAGCACATGTAAAAGTGTTCTAAATCTCTTATAATCAGAGAAATGCAAATCAAAACAACTATGAGGTACTACCTCACACCTAGCAGATTGGCTAACATGACAGCAACAAAAGGTAATGAGTGCTGGAGAGGATGTGGCAAAGTGGGTTCATTAATGCATTGCTGGTGGAGTTGTGAATTGATCCAACCATTCTGGAGGGCAATTTGGAACTATGCCCAAAGGCACAAAAAGACCATCTGCCCTTTGATCCAGCCTTAGCACTGCTGGGCTTGTATCCCAAAGAGATAATAAGGAAAAATACATGTACAAGAATATTCATAGCTGTGCTCTTTGTGGTGGCAAAAAATTGGAAAATGAGGGGATGCCCTTCAATTGGGGAATGGCTGAACAAACTGTGGTATATGTTGGTAATGGAATACTATTGTGCTCAAAGGAATAATAAACTGGAGGAATTCCATTGAACTGGAATGACCTCCAGGAATTAATGAGGGGGAAAGGAACAGAACCTGGAGAATATTGTACACAGAGATTGATACACTGTGGTACAATCGATTGTAATGGACTTCTCCATTAGTGGCAATGCAGTGATCCTGAACAACCCAGAGGGTTCAATACTATCCACATTCAGAGGAAAAACCGTGGGAGTAGAAGCACTGAAGAAAAACAACTGCTTGATTACATGGGTTGAGGGGATATAGACTCTAAATGAACATCCTAGTGCCAAAATTGATAACATGGAAAAAGATTCTGATCAAGGACAAGTGTAATACCCAGTGGAATTGCATGTGGACTATGGGAAGGGCAGGAGTAGGGGAGGGAGGGATAGAATATGATCTTTGTAACCACAGAATAATGTTCTAAATTGACTAAATAAAATTAAAAAAAAATAAAAAGGAAATGAAAGGTAACCAGACCACAGAAACACAGTATTATCCTTTGGATCCATGCTCTAGCACTCTTACAAGGTCCAGTTATTTCTAGTGAATAAACTTCCTTTGGCAACATAAAGTAGTTATGTAATCAAAATTCCTCACCAAATTAGTTTCTACTATACTGAAGCTCAAGGGTACCTAGGAGCTCTGGAGGAGGGGAACAACAAGAAGATTTCTGTATGTATCAGTGTTAATAACAGAATTAATGTCTTTAAAGGAGGAAAAATAGAGGCAGCCTGAATGTCATGACAAAATTACTACTGATGCTTCATATTTTTCCTTTGTTATTTCTTTAACTCAATTTTATTCCAACCATAATCTAGAAAACAGAGCTGAGGAGGTGACTTCATGGACAAACAGGAAGACACATTGAATGAATATTAGTGTAAAACTGAAGTTCTGTGGCTGTTAAGAGTTTTCTGTTTGAGTTACAGTATGTCGTTTTAAGTTACTGAAATGGTTCAAATGGCCTGGATGTTTCTTGTAAAAAATGAAATAAAGGGTAAAATTGCAAGAAATGATACCTTTTTTGCTTCCATCCCTTGAAGACATGTATGAACCCACTGCCAGCTTGTGAAGGTAGCATAGATTGAGCTAGAAGGAAATAAGGAATAAATAAATATAGATTCAAATAGATACAGAAATATATCTATTTAATGGTTAGGTGATTTATATTTCTTCTTTTGAAAAGTGTCAATATCTTTTGACAATATATCTGTTGGTAAATAAATCTAAATCTTGTAGTCAATTCTGAAAAGATTTTAAATGTCAAATCCTCAAGAAATATTAAATTCAATAATTTCCCAATACCAATGAATTGTATTAATTAATATTTTCCAAAACAAATGAGAAAATATTCATATCTTTTCTTTCCTTAGAGATGTAGTAAAATGGATGCAAATCCAGTGAGGTGAGGTCAATATGTTATTAGTTTTGTTTAGTTGTTTTCATTGATATATGAAAATATGTGTGATATAAAAGAAAAGTCATCAATAAAATAATAATTTATAAAAGTGCACAATATTTGTCAGAAATTAAAAATGCTGAGATTGGCTAATATATTCCTGACAAGTGTTTACCACATAGATGTGGTATAAAAAATATAACAGTCAAGGTAATAGCATATATTCAAACAAAACAAAAGATATGTCCTTTCACTTTGAGAGTTCATTGACTACTATCTTTGAACAAGTTTTATTAGCTCTGAGGGATAATTTTGTTCACATAATTGCCATATTATAAATATTCTTCTTTTACTTTGCTTTTTTCCACAATGTAAGCAAATCTTTTTTCATCACTTTATATATATTCTACAGTACAGAGAAGTTTTCTTATTAATTCATATGGCTTCTTATAATGTTCTGAATTCATTTTCATTATGGCATATAGCATTATAACATTTCATTTCATTTATTTAACAGTTATTTATCTACTCCTACTTGCTGAACATGTAAATTTCAAGATCTTTGTTATAATTAAGTTTGAAAGACTACTGTGAAATGATTTTAGTAGGTAAGTGATGGGCAACCTTTTGAGTTTGGTGTGTCAAAATTCACCAAAAAACTGAGCATAACTCAGATGGTGTGTCACTTTGAGAAAACAAACAAACAAATAAATATAATTTCACGATATTTATAGTTTAAATAACAAAAATGTATAATTATAATATATAACTGTATTTAATAAACCAACAACCAATTATTTAACTTATTGCTTAGTGACTTCTTTGTTCATCTGTCAGTCAGTTTCTTTTGTTGGTCTTGATACCATTTAACTTCTGTGGTGTATGGTGAACTAAGATAAGAGGCGGAAGGGGGATTCTTTAACATACTGCCTATTAGTGCCTTTTTTGTTGCTGAATTTCATTGTCTAAATCTTCAATTGAAGGTTGGTACTTTGTATACTTCAAGCCCAAGCAAGCACTACTAACTTCATCTGTCAATCTGCTTCTTTTGTTGGTTTTGATATTATTTAACACTGCGAATGAGGTCTCACAAAAGTATGTAGAAGGAAAAACTGTGAGTAAGCCATTGCTATATTTTTCAAGGTGCTAAAAGTGTCTGGTAATTAGTTCCAGGCACCCCTCAGTTGCATGTGGGCTGGAGTCCCTCCCAGTCTTCTGTGCTGCCTCACTCCCTCCCCACCATTCCCCTCTCTATCCAGGTGGCCTCGAGGTGTTGTGAGAGCAGTGGCTGCAGCTTGTCAACCTGCCTGCCACTTGCCAGCCTGCCTGCCTGCCCTTGCTCCTTCTCCCCACCCCAATGGGAACCCCACAGACCCCCAGTCACCTTGCACACCAGCTCACCCCCACAGCCAGCATGTGGAGTAGCCCTCCCCCTGGGCCATTTAGAAAATGGCCAAGTGTATCAGTTCTGACATGTATGTCATAGGTAGTAGCTGATCACGATAGTAGCTGATTCTCAGCTACTATCTACTATACTACAACAGACTATGACCAGTTTAGTAGCTTTCCTTATATAATTTTAAAATTATTTCCAAATGATTAAATCAATTTAGATCATAATTAATTAAGAAATTTCTTGGGCAAAAGACACTCCAACAATAAGATTTCTTATCAATGCCAAATTATTAAGTACAAAGTTTTAATATAGTTTATATTTTTCTTTGAAAAAAAGGTATCCTTTATGTACATATCCTTTTGGAGCATTTGTCTAATTGTAGTAGATTAGTGTTAATTTTAACAAATTAACAAAGATTTTGAATGTCAAACACTTTTCAAAGATGCTAAATGCAATGATTTCCCCCAAATATATATCTATTTTTTCTCATTTTAACTGCATTTATTTTTTATGCAGAGAAAATGTTGAATTATATATAATCATGATAATCTTCTTTTACTCTTTTTGATTTCTTTGGTCAATGCTTGGTCATTGTTTCTTCTCATTTCCATAATTATATTATTCTAACTATTTAAATGTATAATCAATCTATCCTTTGATAATATAAATTTTCTGAGAATGAAAACTTTCCCAAATGACTCATGGATTGGCATTCTTAAAATTGTTATAAATTGTTTTTAATATATTTCTCTGATATATTCTTTGTTTTGCCTCTTAGGATTCCATTATTCAGTTTTCATTGAAGTATCTACATGTTTATATTTACTTTATAGATTACAATTTTATTGCAGTATGGTCGGTAGAAGATGTACTTAAAATGTGTTCCTTATTGTATTTGTTTGTAAGTTTTATTCCTTAACATGTGATGAATTTATAAAAAGTCTTTTATAATGTTTAAAGGTATTTTCCATTTAATATCCAAGAATCTCTTTTAAAAAAAAGACATTTACCTTCTATCTTAGTATGGATAGATGAATGGCAAGGGCTAGGCAATTTAAGATTAAGTGACTTTCCCAAAGTCTCATAGCAAGGGAGTGTCAGGTCAGATTTGAACCCAGGTCCTTCCAACTCCAATCCTGCCTCTCTATCAACTGTGTTACCTAGATGCTTCCTATCTCAGATTTTGTTTTTTCTAACATACTTTATATGTTCTTATTTACTTTTATTACATCTGTTTATGTATGAAAGGAGAATATTGGAGTCATCTAAAAGAATTGCTTTTCCTACTTATGTCTTCTTGAAATTAATCTTTCTTTTACTTAAACATTTCTAGTAATTTTACCACATATCATGTGCATATACTATTTATATAGATATAGATATATATTATATGTATATAAAATATGCATATATGTGCAAAAATAGATCTGTTTTTTGATCCATATAGGATACTCCTAGTTAGGAAACAGCATTTATTCAGATCAGAAATTATGATGCAATGAATAGTTCTAGAAAATTTCCTGGGGAGCATTAAGAGTTTAAGTAACTATATATATGTACAAAAGTGTATGTGTACTGAAGGGAGTTACTATTGGATTTATACCTAATCTAGTTGATGAATATTATGTATCATGAAAAGAATTCAGTGTGTCACTTTCAAATTTTGAGTAGTCTCTGATTGATCCATTTATATTTTGAATAAGGACTTTTATTTTAGAATTTAGTTGATCATTTACACTTGAAAAATCAAGGAAACTTACCTGAAGATTAGCAATTCATTAGACTTGCTCAGGGCAGGTACACCTTTAATATAAATTTCAGAGCAGAAGAATTCAGCTTTGAAGAAATTTGAGAGGAAAATAGATATGGAAGAAAAGACCTACCTCTTGAGATTTATTCTTTACTTTCCCTAATATTTCTTCATGCAACAAGTGAAGTGAAGGAATGATTTCTCTCTAGTTCTTGCTGAAACAGCAAAGGAACTGTGGATGAGAGAATGGGAAAAGCTTGCAGCAGATCTGGAAAAGCAAGACCTGCAGAACTGTCAGTCAAGGAAAGCATTCTAAATGGAATGGTGACAAGGAAGGATCATTGAAGAAGGAACAGCCAAGCTGAGCAACTTGGTCTCTTTGCCCTTGGGACAGAAAAGAGTAAGGACTGAAAGATCCTGCTCCCTCTGGTTTCTCTCTACAGGATTCGAGTGATTAAATCTTCAAACCTGTTAGCCATTTCCCCAAATCTAAACTCTATTTCACTATCCTTCAACTTAAGAGTAATATTAGGATTAGGGAAACTCAAACCCTCTCTCCCCTCAACGTCTTTAGTTTTCCCCTTCTCCTAAATAAAACCCCTTTGTTGAAAGTTAGCAAAGAGAGAGTTATCTGCCTAATATATCAAGATACTCATTCAGAGCTGATTTCCAGTGATACCAACAGTAGAACTAATTGATGGGAGAAGGGAAGAGGGAGGAAGGAAAGGGTGGAGGAAAGAAGAAGAGGGAGTAAGGAAAGAAGGGAGGAGATTGGCTGATCTTATCTTTCCATCAACATAACCTGCATTTAATTCCCCTAATACAGAACTTGCCTGACAGTATATCACTCTGCTATATATGCATTCTACCCATCTACTGTGTTCTAGTATTATTCATCAATAGTCAAATCGTGATTACCCATTATGTGAATCTGAATTCTGGTGTTCCTAAACTTTTACTATTGATGCTGTTGTCAAGTCCCCAAGGAAATGCCAACATTTTGAACACAATAGGTAGTAGGAGATAATATGATGAATTCAAATATAGATCTGGGAATTTTTTTATATACAAGAAGGCAATGAGGTTTACTTAAAATGAACCCAGTAAAGATGTTAGGAAATGTTTGAAGTTACTCTCTTCACAGGACATACAGGAGTGGGAGTGATAATCTCTGAGATAACTGGAGGTAATTACACTAGTGGGAAGGGAAGAAATTGGGTTGGGATGATATGGAAAATCAGGCATCTGTCATGAGAAAGAGATTGCAAGTAGCTGAGAATGTGGCCAAAGATGGGAAAATAATTTCTTGGGTTCGTGCCAAACTTCTCTCATCAGCATTCAACACCAGTGTGAAAGCAGAAATAGGCAGAACACATTGCGATTTCAAGAGGGAGCAGGGAAAAGACACATTGAAGATGAAGAAAACATTTTGAAAATCTTTTCAACAACTAGTTAGGCTAAGAAAATGGATCTGTGGCACAGCTGCACAGTTGTGTACATTTAGACACAGAACAAAACCTGAATCAAGATCTCCATAAAATAAAGGAACTGAGATTTAAAAATGTTTGGTCCCTTTATAGACCAGGTTAGGCAGATATACAGAGATATTTCTTATTCCATTCTGAGAAAGATTTTTAGACTTTAGCTTTAAAGGAATTATTAGTAGACTTCCTAACGGAAAAATCTGATTTCATCCTTTATGTTCATTTCATAGGGCTTACCATGGTCCCTGGGAGAGAGCACATGATTAATAAATGCTTCTTGATTTACTAAAAAGCAAACAAAAATTCTATAGACTATAAAAATCAGGTATGAAAATATACAAAAAATAATTTTATCCAACATACTCACTTAAACTTTTTTGGCTTACCTTTCTTTATTCATTTTTTAAAATTAGTTTATTTAGTCAATTTAGAACATTATTCCTTGGTTACAATAATCACATTATTTCCCTCCCTCCCCTCCACCCACACTTCCCGCAGCCAACATGCAATTTCATTGGGTATTACTCCTATCCTTGATCAGAACCTATTTCAATGTGGTTGATGTTTGCACTAGGATGTTAATTTAGCATCTACATCCCCAACCATATCCCTTCAATGCATGTATTCAAGCAATTGTTTTTCTTGGGTGTTTTTACTCCCACAGTGTTTCCTCTGAATGTGGATAGTGTTTTTTCTCATAGATTCTTCCAAGTTGCCACTAATGGAGAAGTCCGTTACATTTTATTGTACCACAGTGTATAAGTCTCTGTGTACAAAAATTTCCTGGTTCTCCTCTCACTCTGCATCAATTCCTGGAGGTTGTTCCAGTCCCCATGGAATTCCTCCACTTTATTATTCCTTTGAGCACAATAGTATTCCATCACCGACATATACCGTAATTTGTTCAGCCATTCCCCAATTGAAGGGCATCCCCTCATTTTCCAATTTTTGCCACCACAAAGAGAGCAGTTATAAATATTCTTGTACATGCATTTTCCTTATTATATCTTTGGGGTACAAAGCCAGCAATGCTGGATCAAAGGGCAGACAGTCTTTTATCACCCTTTGGACATAATTCCAAATTGCCCTCCAGAATGGTTGGATTAATTCACAACTCCACCATCAATGAATTAATATCCCAACTTTGTCACATCCCCTCCAACACTCATTACTTTCCATTGCTGTCATGTTAGCCAATCTCCTAGGTGTGAGGTGATATCTCAAAGTTGTTTTGATTTGCATCTCTCTAATTATAAGAGATTTAGAACACATTTACATGTGCTTATTAATAATTTTTATTTCTTTGACTGAAAATTGCCTATCCATGTCCCTTGCCCATTTATCAATTGGAGAATGGCTTCATTTTTTGTATAATTGATTTAGCTCTTTATAAATTTGAGTAATTAGACTTTTGTCAGAGGCTTTTGTTATGAAGATTGTTTCCCAGTTTGATGTTTCCCTTCTAATTTTGTTTACATTGGTTTTGTTTGTACAAAACCTTTTTAATTTCATGAAATCAAAATTATTGATTTTACATTTTGTGACTCATTCAAAATCTTGCTTGGTTTAAAAACCTTTCCCTTCGTAAAGGTCTGACATGTATGCTATTCTGTATTTACATAATCTACTTATAGTTTCCTTCTTTATGTTCAAGTCATTCACCAATTCTGAGTTGATCTTGATGTAGGGTTTGAGTTGTTGATCCAAGCCTAATCTTTCCCATACTGTCTTCCAATTTTCCCAGCAGTTTTTATCAAATAGTGGGTTTTGTTCCCCAAAACTGGAATCTTTGGGCTTATCATAGACTGTCTTACTGAGGTCATTTACCCCAAGTTTATTCCACTGATCCTCCTTCCTGTCTCTTAGCCAGTACCAAATTGTTTTGATGACCACTGCTTTATGGTATATTTTAAGATCTTTGACTGCAAGTCCTCCTTCCTTAGCATTTTTTTTCATTATTTGCCTGGATATACTTGATCCTTTGTTCTTCCAAATGAACTTTGTTATGGTTTTTTTCTAATTCAGTAAAAAAGTTTTTTGGTAGTTTGATGGATGTGTCACTGAATAAATAAATTAAGTTAGGCAGGATTGTAATTTTTATTATGTTAGCTCATCCTAACCATGAGCAATCAAAGTTTTTCCAGTTCTTTAGATCTTTAATTGTGTGGAGAGCGATTTGTAGTTGTGTTCATGTAGTTCCTGTATTTGTTTTGGCAGTTAGATTCCTAAGTATTTTACATTGTCTAGAGTGATTTTAAATGGAATTTCTCTTTCTAATTCTTGCTGCTGAAATGGATTGAAGATACATAGAAATGCTGATGACTTGAATGGGTTTATTTTGTATCCTGCAACTTGGCTAAAGTTGTTGATTATTTCCACTAGCTTTTTTGCTGATTCTCTAGGATTCTTTAAGTATACCATCATATCTTCTGCAAAGAGTAATAGTTTGGTCTCCTCATTGCCAATTTTAATACCTTCAATTTCTTTTTCTTCTCTAAATGTTACTGCTAGTGTTTCTAGTACAATGTTAAATAATAGAGGTAATAATGGGCATCCTTGTTTCACTCCTAATCTTATTGGGGAGGTTTATAGTTTATCCCCATTGCAGATGATTTTTGCTGATGGTTTTAGATATATACTGTTTATTATTT
This sequence comes from Monodelphis domestica, assembly GCF_027887165.1. NCBI lineage: Eukaryota > Metazoa > Chordata > Mammalia > Didelphimorphia > Didelphidae > Monodelphis > Monodelphis domestica. The sequence continues at coordinate 142,650,755 of NC_077230.1, read as the reverse complement.
TTAGGAAAGTTCCTTCTATTCCTATAATTTGTAATGTTTTCAATAGGAATTGGTGTTGTATTTTATCAAAGGCTTTTTCTGCATCTATTGAGATAATCATGTGATTTTTGTTGGTTTGCTTGTTAATATTGTCAATTATGTGGATGGTTTTCCCAATTATGAACCATTCTTGCATTCCTGGTATGAATCCTTCCTGGTCATAGTGAATAACACTTGTGAAGACTTGCTGGAGTCTTTCTGCTAGTATACTTATCCTGTTTAAGATTTTTGCATCTATATTCATTAGGGAGATTGGTCTATTATTTGCTTTCTCTGTTTTTGACATGCATGGTTTTGGGATCAGTACCATATTTGTGTCATAAAATAAATTTGGTAGAACTCCCTTTTTGCTTATTATGTCAAATAGTTTGTATAATATTGGGATTAGTTGTTCTTTGAATGTTTGATAGAATGCATTTGTGAATCCATCTGGACCTGGGGATTTTTTCTTAGGGAGTTCTTTGATAGCTTGTACAATTTCTTTTTCTTATATGGGATTGTTTAGGTAATCTATTTCTTCCTCTGTTAGTCTAGGCAAATTATATTTTTGTAAGTATTCATCCATATCACCTAGATTACCATATGTGTTGCCATATAATTAGGCATAATAGTTTTGAATGATTGCCTTAATTTCCTCTTCATTAGAGGTCAGGTCTCCCTTTTCATCTTAGATACTGTCAATTTGGTTTTCTTCTTTCCTTTTTTTTTAATTACACTGACCAGTACTTTGTCTATTTCATTTGTTTTTTCAAATTATCAGCTTCTAGCCTTCTTTTTTAAATCAATAGTTCTTTGACTTTCAATTTTATTCATTTCTCCTTTGATTTTTAGCATCTCTAATTTAGTCTTCATCTGAGGATTTTTAATTTGTTCTTTTTCTAATTTTTTCATTGGCATGCCCATTTCATTGATATTTGCCCTGCCTAATTTGTTAATATATGAACTCAATGATAAAAATTTCCCCCTGAGTACTGGTTTGGCTGCATTCCATAGGTTGTGAAGGGATGTCTCATTATTGTCATTTTCTTCAATTAAATTATTAATTGTTTCTATGATTTGTTCTTTTACTAACTGGTATTGGAGAGTTGTATTATTTAATTTCCAATTAATTACCTCTCCAAGTACCCTTTTAATTATCATTTTCATTGCATTGTGAACTGAGAAGGTTGCATTCATTATTTATGCCCTTTTGCACTTGTTTTCAATGTCTTTATGCCCTAATACATGGTCAATTTTTGTGAATGTACCATGTGCTGCAGAAAAGACGGTATATTTCTTTTTGTCCCTATTTATTTTTCTCAACAGATACACTAACTCTAATTTTTCTAAGATTTCATTCACTTCTCTTACCTCTTTCTTATTTATTTTTTGGTTTGATTTATCTAGTTCTGTTAGAGGAAGGTTCAGGTCACCCACTAGTATAGTTTTTCTACCTATTTCATGCTTGAGCTCCACTAGTTTCTCCTTTAGAAATTTGAATTCTATACCATTTAGTGCATACATGTTGAGTACTGATATTTCCTCATTGTCTATACTGCCTTTTATCAGGATGTAATTACCTTCTTATCTCTTTTAACTGGATTTATTTTTACTTTGGCTTTGTCAGATATCATGATTGAGACTCTTGCCTACTTTTTATCAGTTGATGCCCAGTAGATTTGACTCCATCCTCTTATTTTCACCCTATGCATATCTATCTTCCACGTGTGTGTTTCTTGTAAACAGCATATGGTAGGGTTTTGGATTCTAAACCATTCTGCTATTTGCTTGTGTTTTATGGGTGAGTTCATTCCATTCACATTCAGAGTTATGATTACTAGCTGTGTATTTCCAAGCATTTAGATTTCTACTCCTTGTCCTGCCTTTTCTTCTTTCACTATTTCCTTCTACACCAATGTCAAATTTATAGTCGAATTTAATGGACTTCTCCATTAGTGGCAAAACAGTGATTTGAACAAATTGGAGGGATCTACAAGGAAAAACACTATCCACATTCAGAGGAAAAACTGTGGGAGTAGAAACACAGAAGAAAAGCAATTGTTTGAATACATGGGTAGAGGATATGGTTAGGGATGTAGACTCTAAATGAACATCCTAATGCAAACACCAAAAACATGGAAATAGGTTTTGATCAAGGACACATGTAATACCCAATGAAATTGCACTCAGCTGTGAGTGGGGTGGTGGAAGGGGAGGGAGGGAAATAATATAATTCTTGGAAACAAGGAATAGTGTTCTAAATTGACCAAATAAATTAACTTAAATAAAAAAAAGATATAATTTCTGTCCTCCGGTGGGGGGGGGGAGGGTAGTTGACTGGATTAGAAACAAAATTCTACCATATATTGTCTAAAGAAACAATGGGGCAGGTCAACAGACACAGGATAAAATTAAAAGGATGGAGCAAAACCAATTGGGCTTCAAATGAGACAAAGAAGGTAGGAGTCACCATCATGATATCTGACAAAGTAAAAGTAAAAATAGATCTGATTAAAAGAGATAGGGAAGGTAAATACAGATTGATAAAAAGCAGTATGGAAAATGAGGAATTATTAGTGTTCAACATGTATGTTCCAAATGTTTTAGCATCCAAACTTTTAAAGGAGAATCTATTTGAGCTTAAGGAGGAAATAAATAGTAAAATTACATTATTTGGAAACCTAAACATTACTTTATCAGATCTAGATAAATCAAACCAAAATTAATAAGAAAGAGGTAATAGATGTGAATGAAATATTAGCAAAATTAGAGTTAATAGATAAATGGAGAAAAATAAATAGGGACATAAAGAAATATATCTTCTTTTCAGTAGCACATAGTACATTCACAAAGATGAAATATGTCCTCTGGAATAGAAGACATTGCAAACAAATGCAAAATAAGACTAAAATAATACATGCAAATTTATAAATCATAATACAATAAATTACTAATTAATAATGGTGCATGGAGAATCAAATTAAAATTTAATTGTAAATTAAATAATATGATTCTCCAAAATTGGATTGTTAAAGAACAATTCATAGAAATTATTAATAATTTAATTTAAAAGAATGACAATGAGGAGACATCATAACAAAATCTGTGGGATTCAGCCAAAGCAGTACTCTGGGGGAAATGTTTTTGAAAGGAAAACTGAAGCAAGTTTTGGACTTTCTGCCACTCAAGTGGAGCAAACAGCAGTTGGAATTTTAGAGAGAAGATATTGACAAGAAATACAGTTGGTGGGGGAGGGGTACTTGGAGAGTGACAGTTGATCTCGAGGTAGCAGAGTTTCATGAAATGGGCTTGATACAACAAACAGTACCCCTGGACTACAATTTGGATATCATCAAACCAGGAAATAAAGTATACTTTAAAAATTCCAATAGAAAATTGGTCACCGACATAAAATGGATTGGACCACATAAAGTATTGCTTACTACCACAACAGCTATAAAAATGTGGGGAAAGACTCAGGGTTGCACTTTTCTCACATAAAATCAGAAAAATCCAATAGCACTCTAACAAATATAGAAGATGAAGATGGCTACACAAAAGATAGAACTGTGACATGAAAAGAAGAAAAGAAAACAAAAACTGATTAACATCAAAAAGTACACCATAAAGAAACAATAGTGACACATAATGTTTGAGGCAACAAGATCCCAGCAGTCAAACATGCCACAGCAAGCAGAACGCAACTTTCCAGCCCAGAGGAAAAGCATCCCAGAGGAAAAGATTTTATAACAGCGCAGTGGAAAAGATTTTAAACCAGTCCAGTGGAAAAGATTTTAAAGCATCCCAGAGGAAAAGCATCAGGAAAAGCTTTTAGAGAGAAACAAAGAAGAAAAGCTGAAATGGACAACTATGTCTTTGAACTTTGTAAATTTGTTTAATAGCTACTAGAGAGAAGAAGCAAAGAGAAAAAGCTGAAATGGACAGTTAAGACTTTGAACTTTCTAAATTTTTTTGTATAAGAAAAGGACAGACAGAAAACAGGACTTTTATATAAGGCTGAGTGAGGCAAAAGCATAAAACAAATCACTTTCACATATTAAGGAAATAGCATGCAACACTACATAACTTGGAAGAAAGAAGAGATCCATCACTCAACATGAGAAGTGGTAATCTGAAGAAACTTGATAAGCATTCATTCAATACAACACTACTAGACACAAAACACAAAATCACAAACTGACTTATATTGGGAGACCTCATGTAAATAAACAAGTGTCTGAAACTGTATTTATGTAAAATGTAAATATGTATGTAGTTAATTCCATAAGGTCTTAGGCAAATAGAAAAATCAATGGATACTTCTTTTTGATTGACATCAAAATTAGGGAAACATGTATATTATTGTGTTATATGTAAATAATCTCTATAAATAACATATATACTATAATTAGGTTAGTTACATAGTGATAGGGTCTATAAATATGTAGCATAGTATGTATATATATTGTACATAAGATTAGGTTATAGATTAGACTAGGGACTTAGAGAATAGTTATAATAAGTGGGGAGTAGTTTAGGAATAAATTAAATTAAACATAGCATAGACAGTCATATTTAGGAATAGATTTAAGATGCATTTGCAGATAGTAAACTTTTAATTGTTTATTATAAAGCTGATGCTGAAAATGTGTTTAATGGAAATATATATAGATAAAATAGTTTGCAAATAATTATAGATAAGTAAAGTAAGAAAATTGTTTGTATTAGTTTAACTTAGCAAGAGTAAGTAGTATTAGCACTAAAATTTAAATTTCTTTGTGATGGTTTTGTTCAAACATTTATTGAACTGAATTTAATGTAAAACCCCAAAACTACCCTTACCCAAAACTTTCCTGAAAAGAATTCCTTAGATTAGAGGTATCCTTAGATAAGATTAGCATATAATACTGATAGAGTAATTGAGGTAAGTTTATTATTTTGGGGGGAGTAGTTAGAAAGTAGATTTAGTAGCTTAGTAAGTATAATAAATTTAAGTGACCTTGGGAAGGTCACAACAAAAAAAAGGGGATGATTGTGGAAAGAAAAATTGAAGCAAGTTTTGGACTTTTGCCACTCAGGTGGAACAAACAGCAGTTGGAATTTTAGAGAGAAGATTTTGATAAGAATGACAGTTGGTGGGGGAGGGGGTACTTGGAGAGTGACAGTTGGTCTTGAGGACTCAGACTCTTCCTGGACCTGGGACTGGAAGGAGTGCTCTCTCCCTGTTTCAGGAAAGAAGTCCCTCTATTCCTGGATTGTTGTGAACTGTGTGCTCTAATTGGATTCCTGTGATCATGTCATCAAACAAAAAGATTTAAGGGGAGTGGTTTGAACTGTAAGGCTGGACTTTAGGGGCATCCGCCCAAAGAGACAGGCTCAACCAGCTGTGAAAGTCAGAACCTTTTCTCCCTCTTGCTGTCACCTGCTAAAAACTTTGAACTTAAGAAGAGTTAGTACAGATTAGGATAGGCAGGAATAAAAGAAACCCTCCACCAGCCTATGAGGCCTGGTCTCAGCTCAAAAGCTGAGAGAGACTCAAATCCAATCTAGAGAAATCCCAATTCCCTCTTCCCCGAAACCTCCCAATCCAAACTTGCTATTAAAACCCATCTTTATTAAATAAACCACAGTCAGATACGAGAAGTATCATTGCAGGTGAATATAGAGGGAGCTGAACCTAAGGACAGCCATTCAACCATAAAAGGTCCTTATTAGACCCCTGCTGGGCAACATTGTTCTGGGGAGAGACTTGTCTCTTTGGGGACATTTGTGCTTACCTTCTCAGGATATCATCAACATCAGTCAATAGAGAAGACATTCCCTCAGGCTATCATAGGTGACCCATTTCTCAGCAACCCCAAATTTTCAAAGGTACCCTCTCATCAGGGGGAATTTCTCTACTTTTACCTAACAGGCAGCCATATTCCCTCTCTCTCTACCTTCAACCCCTCCATTCCCTGTTATAAACTTTCTTTATTCCCTGTACTTCTTCAATCCTCTATACATTTTCATTAAATGTTACAATGTATATGCCTAGAGTATGTATCAACAAATCAGGGAGGGAAGAGATCAATGAATTGGTCATGCAAATTAAAAAAAAATTAGAAAGAGAACAAATTAAAAATACACAGATAAAAACTATATTTAAAATTCTAAAAATTAAAGGAGAAATAATAAAATTGAAATTAGTTGAATTAATAATACTAGGGCCTACTACTTTGAAAAAAGAAATAAAATAAAATACTGGTTAATTTACTATAAAAACAAAAGAAAAAAACAAATTAATGGTATTAAAGATGAAGAGAGAGACCTCACCTCTAATATAGAGGAAATTAAGGCAATCATTAAAAACTATTATGCCTAATTATATGGCAACACATATGGCAATATAGGTGATATGGATGAATACTTACAAAAAAAAATTTGCCTAGACTAACAGAAGAAGAAATAGATTACCTAAACAATCCCATATAAGAAAAAGAAATTGAACAAGCCATCAAAGAACTCCCTAAGAAAAATCCCCAGGTCCAGATGGATTCACAAATGAACGCTATCAAACATTTAAAAAAACAAAACAAAAAACTAATCCCCAAACTTTACAAACTATTTGATAAAATAAGCAAAGAAGGTTTTCTAACAAATTTCTTTTATGACACAAATATGGTACCAATTACAAAGTCAGGCAGACCAAAAACAGAAAGAAAATGAGACCAATCTCCTTAATGAACATAGATGCAAAAATCTTAAATATTGTTAAATTTATGGTTGGACTGAGTATATTTAATTGGTTGCCAGGGATTTAATTTCTAAATCCCCAAAATAAATTACTGAAGTCAAATGGAATTTATGGTAGTTTATTTTACAACAGAGGGAAGAGCCCCAGACATTTGAAAGGAGTCTCAAGACAATTGGTCTTTTCCAAGAAGCTGATACTTCCAGAAGGTCAAGGAAGGAAGTCATTCTTTACATTCACCACATGTCAGTTCAATCAGCAGATTCTTTATCAGCCTCAACTCTAACAGGCTTCACTCCAAGTATTTCTCTTCACTCCAAGTCCCTCTGTTCACTCCAAGTTTCTCTCTTCACTTCAAATATATCTGTGTGTGTCTGTGTTTCCACTTTTAAAGAAAATTTTCTCTTGTGTCACTTCCCCTAAATTATAACATCTACCAATCACAGTCGATGCTGCACTACAGGACTGCCCACTTTTTCACACTTGGGTCACAGACCTCCCACTCAATGTGTGAAATGGGTGTTCACACCTTTTTGTGGTTAAAATCCAAAATGTGTAGATCTCCATACTCATCTTTAAGTACTATGCTTACATTTTTGGGGATTAAAATCTAAAAATAGAAAGGGGATTATAATTTAATCTTCACAATCAAGGAAAAGATAAGTAACTTCGTTGTTATAATCAGGGAGAGACAAATCCAACCTTCACAATAGAGTACTAGCAAAAAAGACTCCAGCAAGTGATCACAAGGATTATTCATTAAAATCAGGTGAGATTTATACCAGGAATGCAAGGATGGTTCAATATTAGGAAAATCATCCACATAATTGACAATATCAACAAGAAAACAAACAGAAGGCACATGATTATCTCAATAGATGCAGAAAAAGCCTCTGACAAAATACAACATTCATTCCTATTAAAAACACTAAAAATATAGAACTAGGAGGGCCTTTCCTAAAAATAATAAACAATATATACCTAAAACCATCAGTAAGCATTATCTACAATGGGGATAATTTAGAAGCCTTCCCAGTAAGATCAGGAGTGAGACAAGGCTGCCCATTATCCCCTATATTATTTTACATTGTATAAGAAACACTAGCAGTAGCAATTAGAAAAGGAAAAAAGAAATTGAAGGAATTAAAATAGTCAATAAGGAGACTAAGCTAACACTCTTAGCAAATGATATGATAGGCTACTTAAAGAATTCTAGAGAATCAATTAAAAAAGCTAGTGCAAATAATCAACAATTTTATGAAAGTTACAGGATACAAAACAAACCCACATAAATCATCAGTATTTCTATATATTTCCAACACATCCAAGCAATAGGAGTTAGAAAGAGAAATTCCATTTAAAATTATCCTATATAATATAAAATACTTAGGAATCTATCTGCCAAGACAAACACATGAATTCTATGAACACAACTACAAAACACTTTCCACACAATTAAAACTAGATCTAAACAATTGAAAAAACATTAATTGCTCATGGGTAGAATGAGCTAGCATAATAAAAATGACATCCTATGCAAACTATTTCACTTATTCAGTGCCATACCTATGAAAATACCAAGAAATGTTTTTACTGAATTAAATATATATATATATATGTATATATATATATATATATATATATAACTATATTCATTTGGAAGAACAAAAGATCAAGAATATCAAGGGAAATAATGAAAAAAATGTAAAGGAAGGTGGCCTAGCAGTACCAGATCTTAAACTGTACTATAAAGCAGTGGACATCAAAACAATATGGTACTGGTTAAGAGACAGAAGGGAGGATAAATGATTAGAGATGCAGTAAATTATGTCAGTAAGCCAGTGCATGATAAACCCAAAGAGTCTATCTTTTGGGACAAAAATCCACTACATGACAAAAAATGCTAGGAAAATTGGAAAACAATTGTGTAATTGGAAATCTTGAACTTTGAACTATATTTCCCATGTGCCACTAGCTTCCTGTCATTACATGCTGAGGTAGACAGGAAATAAATTGGGTGGTCTTTTGTGGCTAGCCCTCTTTCCTTCCTGGATCAGGACATTGGTGGAACGAGTTGTTTGAATAGCTAGATTAATTTGGCCCATGGTTTTATTTTGTTACTTCTAGTGATTTTTAATGAATCTTATAAAATATAATATTTGAAGTTATTGTATGTTAACTTTAATTTTTATATTCATAGCAACCACTGAAGTTGGGAAAAACCCTCATTATTTTTAAGATAGCCAAGAAAAATCATGCAAAGCTCCTCTTTCTGGTGCCCTGCTCCTGTTGTTTTTTTTTTCCCCATTTTCCATGACCCCCTGGCTGATTTAGTTTGAGTGACTTAACTGGGGACTCTTGGTGGAAAAGGGATAAACCATTTTTCTCACCCATCCATTTTGCTGCCAATCCAGACTCCTGCTCCTAACTCCCAGCTACATACTTCTGCCACTTCTGTTCCTGCTCCCACTGCTGCTGCTACTGCTTCTACTGCCACCACTATCTGTAGCCAGGTGTGCCCGCAGCCTCCAGATTGAGTAGACACTGCCTAGGTGCCTTTGCCATTTCTTTGGTCCTTGTTGGACTGCCCAAGGGTTTGATAGCCATTTAGAAGCACCTTTTTTTTTTTTCCTGCGGAGGGTGAAGTATAAATCCTTTTTCCCATCCACAATGTTTTTCAAGCCGGCCCAAGCCATTTTTCAGCAGGGGAACACATACACACCTAACACAGTTTAACTAACCCAGATAGGCTTCCATGCTCTGCCTTTGGGGGAGAGGACTGAGGTAGCACGTGGCCTCTAGCATTTTACACGTGGGGGAAGGGGAAGGAAGGTTACTCTTCCAAACAGGAAGTAGAATTGCTAACATGGTTCACACTATAAAAGAACACTACATTACCTATTTCAAAGAGATCCCAATTTTAGGATGTATTTTCTTCCTACAATTCCTGGGTGTACTGGTCATTGTGATTATCTTTCATAATATTCAGGGGAGAAATTCATCTCCCTACAACCCCTTGCCATTTGGGCCTGCTCAGTCTCGAAAATACATCCAATTTGGGATTCCTCCACACTTTGTTCAGTGTGGAATTCTCCCTCACTATGAGAGATCCAAGAGGTGTGACAAAAGGAAGCTAAATGGATAGGGAAGGAACTTGAAAGAGTCTGGAGGTGAAATTTTTAAAACTTTTCAGACTCCATCATTTTATGAAAATCTCTGTATCTTATTGTATTTTGCTGATTGCTTATGATTTAATTTTGTTATTTTAAGTTCATATATTAATTTGATCAATACTATTCTGTTATACTGAATCATTTTAATCTACCATATTTTGGCTATTATTTTTCTTTGTACCTTTCTCCTATAATTGTAGTGAACAAAATATCATTGTACAAGCCTATAGTCATCTTGCAAAAGCCCTCTTTCATGGCAAAAACTATAGGTCCTTAGGGATTCTGAGCTTGTCACAAGATCCATTGAGGTCACATGTTGCTTATACAGCCTTTTCTGCCATTTTGCCTTTGTTAATTGTCACATAGATGATGGATGTACTCCATCAACCTGGTTAACATCCTTTGGATAATTTCATGAGCTAAATATTTCAAATTGATTTTAAGGGGTCTTCAGACATAATTTTAGATAGCTTGTTTTTCCCCCCACCCCAATAGCTCTGATTGATCTCTTTCCCTGACTCTGAGTTATTTGTAACAAGAGGTAAACTATCCATTTAGTAGCTGAAGTGAAGTGCAATTATAATTCCCACCTCAGTATTTATAAAAATGTAATGGATGAGACATATAACTCTCATAGGAGAGTAGCTTAGAAGTTATTCTAAGGGTATGGTATCCCTGAATGGTTCTCAAAAGGAAGCATCTCCCATTTGTAACTCTTCAGCTTACGCTATCTTTCCACCAGAATGATCTAGAATCTTGGTGACATTTTAAACCCAAAATGATCAGCAATTCAGAGGTCTGTGTTGTTGTTGTTGTTGTTGTTGTTTTTCTGAGCTCCTCTGCCACATTTTGGAATGATAGCAGTAATAGACTTTGTTAAAAATATCTCAGCCAAGGTTTTTGATTTGCCACACCTGTACAACTTGCAACAAATATCCATTAGCTTCTAAGATTTTTTTAATGTCAACCAGCAACTCAGATGAATCTTAATGATAGTGAATTTGTTTAATGTTGTTGTGGGCTATTATAATTTTAGGGAATTATGATACTTTCTTTGAAAGTGCATTATCTATTGTACTACTATTTTATAAACCTGTTACTTTGTAAAAAATAATTTTCCCCTATACAGTGATCACGACCTTGGAAAAGGAAATGTATCTCATTTTTGGGTGAAAATCCTTTGTATTCTACTTCTCCTTTGCTGACACAGTGTGACACTGATTGTTAACAATATTTTTGATTTTTAAAATACTTTTATTATTATTTTTCCTTGTTTCTGCAAGATAATATTTGAGTTTTTACTTTTTTCCTCTCCTTTTTTGAACTAGAAGCACATGTTATTGATATTAAGAAGATTTTATTTTGCACTAGGATAATTTTTAAATGTCCATTAAGTTTAATGTTAATGCATACTCTAAAGTTTTAGACTATAGAAACCTGCCATTGATTGTTTAAAAAATTATGGGACTTAGCTTAATGATTGTGTCTGATTCCAAGAGAAGGGAATATAAAAAAAAAAACCCTGCTGCACAGTGCCAAAGAAGCACAAAGGTAACCTGCATAGTGCCAATCAAGTACAAGGTCAAAAAGACCAACCAATCTCAGTGGGATTGATGAAATTTTGAGCTAAGACAAGAGGACTAGAACTTGTTTGGGGTTCAAGGTTGTGGCTGTTTTGACATATGTCAGAGGCTGGTCTTTCCTGAGTCACATTCTACCAAACAACTCACTTTGTCTACTATCCTGTTTTCAGTATCCATGAGAGATAAGACAAAATCAGACCATAAAATGTTATTTCCCAATTTGCTTCTGAAATCTAGTTCCTCTTCTGTCTTTCATAATGTGGCAAACATTCTATAGTCCTGACTGCTGATTGGATAGGTGCATAATTGCTACTTCAGGCTTATGGGACATAAATCACTTTAATTGAGCCCTGACTCAAGGACCTCTGTTACAGGTTTACTTTTCTTAACTTAGAAATTTTACAAATAAGACTTTAATATTTTATATTTCATCCACAAGTTATTTTTTCTCTTTTATTTGGATTTTTTAATGTTTTGAATTTCTCTTCCTAATTGACTCACATACTTCATAATTCAGCTATACTTTGCTGAATGATCCCTTTGTTTGTCACCATCCTCCTCAGGGGAAATGTATTATTATCCTATAATGCAAAGTTTAAATATTTTTGAGGATAATTTTACAATAAAAGAACAAACTCCCTCCCCTAATCCAGAAAGTAAACTGTTTGGAGAAGGCTCCATGAAGTTGCCTGCAAAGACCACACACTGAACCAGAAGATCCACATTGAATTTAGGGATATGGTGATTTGAACTGTGGGGGATTGAATGCATTTGTTTTGTATGCTTACTCTTAGGTCAAAGGGGATTGCCTCCTAATTCTCTTTTTGTCAGTGTACCTAGCCATCACTGGTTTTGTTCTCTTTTCCTTTTATCCCCAAATTATTGCAATTTAAAACTTTACAAGATTGTTAGGTCAGACTAGTCTTCCAAGAGATCTCAGAAGAGAATGTATAATTGGAAATATTTTGTCTTTGAATGACATTTCCCAGGAACCCACTGACTTCTTGTCTTTATGTGCTGATGTAGACAGGTGATAAATTGGGTTGTCTTCAGTGGCTAGCCCTCTTGTCTTCTGCAGTTGGGACATTGGTGGAGCAGGCTTTTGAAAAACTAGATTAGTTTGGCACATGATTTTATTTTGTTACTTTATTTTGTTCCTTCTAGTGATTATTAATAACTCTTATAAAATATATTTGAAGTTAATGTATATTAATTTTAATTTTTATACTGTATGGCAGATGTTAGATTTATATCAACATCTCACACCCTAAACCAAAATAATTTCAAAGTGAGTGAATGACTTAAATATAAAGAAGGAAACTATAAGAAAATTATGTGAGTATAGAATAGTATACCTGTCTGAGATATGGAAAGGGAAGATTTTAAGACCAAGCAAGAGATAGAAAATATTATAAAATATAAAAAGAATAATTTTGGTTACACTAAATTTAAAAAGTTGTATAAGCAAAGCTACTGCAACCAAAATTAGTAGGGAAGCAAAAACATTGGGAAAATTTTATAACAAAAACCTCTGACAAAGGTCTAATTACTCAAATTTATGAGGAGCTAAATCAATTCTACAAAGAATAAAGTCATTCTTCAATTGATAAAGGGGAAGGCAACATGAATAGCCAATTTTCAGATAAAGAAATCAGAATTATCAATAAGCACATGAAAAGTGTTCTAAATAATTTATACTTACAGAAATGCAAATCAAAACAACTCTGAAGTATCACCTCACACATAGCAGATTTGCTAAAATGACAGCAAAGGAAAGAAACGAATGTTGGAAGGGATGTGGCAAAATTGGGAAACTGATGCATTGCCGGTGGAGTTGTGAATTGATCCAACCTCTCTGGAAGAAAATTTGGCACTATGTCCAAAGTACTTTAAAAGACCCAGCCTTAGCACTTCTGGGTTCATATGCCAAATAGGTCATGAGGGAAAAAACTAAGACTCTTCATACAAAAATATTTATAGTCATTCTCTTTTTGGTGGCAAAAAATTGGAAATGAGGGAATTCCCTTCATTTGGGGAATAGCTAAACAAATTGTGGTATCTGTTTTGTGATGGAATACTATTGTGCTTAAAGGAATAATGAACTGGAGGAATTTCATGTGAACTAGAAATCCCTCTAGGAATTGATGCAGAGTAAAAGAAGCAGAACTAGGAGAACTTTGTACACAGATACTGATACACTGTGGCACAATTGAACTTAATGGACTTCTCTACTGGCAGCAATGCGATGGTCCAGGACGATTCTAAGAGACTTATGAGAAAGAATACTATCCATATCCAAAAAAATAATTGTGAGAGTAGAAACATAGAAGACAAACATTTCCTTGATCACATGGTTCAATGAGGATATGATTAGGGATATATACTCCAAATGATCACCCTTGTGCAAATATTAATAATATGGAAATAAGCCTTGACCAATCACACATGTAAAACCCCGTGAAACTGCTCTTTGGCAATGGGAGGAGGTGGGAGAAAGGGATTGAATGAGCATGAATCATGTAATCATGAAACAATATTCTAAATTAATTAATTCATTAAATAAAATAAACTTAATTTTAAAAATATCAGAGAGCTATAATTAGGATCAAACAATATTTCAGAACTTCCATGTCAAAATATGGAGGTCATGGAATATGATTCTCTATAAGGAAAAAAGTCAAAGATTTTCATCAAGAATAACCTATCCAACAAAACTAATTATAATATATGGAGATATATATATATAACATATATATATATATAATATAATGGAGAGAAAATAATGATCTCTGGAAAAATTGAATGGGAATTGAAAGCAATATATCTTATTCTCCACAGTATATGGAAATATATCCCAAAATTGGCTATGTGTTAGGGCATAAAATTCTCACAACCACATTCATAAAAAAGCAGAAATATATATCCTATTCAGATCACAATACAATAAAAATACAATAAGGGGCTATAGAAAGACAAATTTAAAATTAATTGGAATCTAAATAGTATAATTCTAAAATAATGTATATTTCATGAGAAAAAAAATAGAATCAATAATTTTTTGAAGAGAATGAAAAATTCCAAATCATTCATGACAAAAACAATATGCACCATCATAGAAAAAATAGATTGAAATTTTGAAAAGTATGATTCTTCACTTTATTAAATCCATGAATTTTTCTCTAGTGTAAGTAATATGTATATTGTTTCACAACATGCTGATCATGGAAGTATGTTTTATATTATAATGTATCTACTATCTATTTCATATTGTAAAATTATATTTTAATAAAAATATTATATTTTAGGAGGTTTATTAAATATCATTAGAAAATCAATGAATAAAGATGATACAAAATAAATATCATATGCCCATGGCTGGTTACCCATTTTCATAATCCCCACTCACCACCAATACCACTGGCTGCATGCTAAAAAAAGAGGAAGAGACTCAATTCCCATTGATTTTATCCTCTGTCTACAGGATGTACATAATTACAGGAAGTCAGTGGGCTCTCAGAAAATACAGTTCGTTTTTTAGGGTAACAGATTTTCAATTATATATTCCCCACTTAAGACCTGTGGAAGACTAGTCTCTCCAGTGGGTCTTGTAAACCTACCCACTTTGAAATTACAATATTTTGAGAATAAGAGGAAAAGAGAACAAAACCAATGATTGTGAAGCACATTGACAAAAAGTCAACTAGGGGACAGTCCCCTTCATCATAAGCATATACATAACAAAACAAATGCATACAACCTCACACAGTTCAAATCACCACATCCTAAATTTCACTCTGGATCTTCTGGTGCAGTGTGTGGTCTATGGAGGCATCTACATGGTGCCTTCTCCAAAGAGTTTATTTTCTGGATTCAGAGAGGTAGCATGTTTCTTAACCTAAAATTACTCTCAAAAAGAATTTAAACTTTTCAACTTAGAATAACAATAATTATACATACTCCTCTGAACAGGGTAATTGAAAAACACAGGGATCACTTAGGGATGCATGGGTTATGTTATGAGGTATATGAAACAATTAGCAAGAGAAATTAAAAATATAAAAAAATTCAAATAAAAAAGAAAAGATAAATTCTGGATGAAATATAGACTATCAAAGTCTTACATGTAAAAATTCTAATTAAACAAAAAATAAATCCATAAAAAGTCCTTGAATCAGGGCCCAATTAAAGTAATATATGTAATTATGCACTTACCCAATCAGTAGCCAAGATTACAGAAAGTTGCTACATTATGAAAGACAGAATAAGGACTGTGTGATAGGGAAGTGTCATTCCTTGGTCTGATTGTTTGTCATTTCTCAGGGATAGGAGAGCTAGAAAAGCCACTTGTTAGATACTTTCATAGAAATTATTTTACAAGGAATGTGGTTCAAGGAGTCATGTGTAAAATGGAGACTTAAACCCCAGACTTCAATTCGCAGAAGTCCTTGGTAGTTCCCAGAATTCCCTAAAATCTCACCAGAGTCCTCACCTGGGCCGAGAACAAAATGGGTATTTAAACTGACTGTACTGCCTACTGGCCCCCTCTCTCAGCTTCCACTTCTAGGCACACGTGACTCTCTACTTAGCAGGCAAGATGTAGGTTGCACACTCTTTCTTATTGTGTATTTTCTTTATTTCTTAATCTTTAATAAACCTCTAAAATATAATACTTTTAGCAGAGAAACTAATTTTAATTTTAACAGTTTTGGCAAACCACATCAGTTGTGATAAAATACCCTCAATTTTCTTAAGTTTCCTAAATCTTTACTAAATTCAGTTTTTAATAGCTAGTGCCTAGATATTTTAAGCCAAATTCCTCCAAGAATTTTCAGAAAAGCCTGAAGATATCCTGCCTGCAGCCATCTGCTTCAGCAATCCATACCTATTTGACCAAGATCTCAATCACTTGGTAATGACCCTCCCACCCAACCCTAGCAAACTCTAGCCTCGGAGCAAATCTCTTATTGCTCTAGGCCCAGGACTCACTTCCACCAGCTGGTAAAAAAATGGGGGTGATTCTCCCTAGGATACGATTAGCCTCCTCATGGCAAGGGGTAGAGGATAGCAGAGGGGGAGAAAGAAAAGAAGGAAAAGACTTTTCCAAACAGGAAATTAAAGCATGACTACTTTAAAAGGATATCTTTTAACTGTATTGATTCTTTCACTTGGCTCACCTGGGAGTCAGGGAAAAAATTCGGCTCCCTGCAACAATTTAGCCAAATTTGAGATTCCTCTCTATGGGGAGGCAACTCGGTGGCTCAGTGGCTTGAGATACAGGCCTAGAGAAGGCAACTCCTGGGTTAAAATCTGGCCTCAGACACTTCCTCGTGGTATGGCCCTGGGTGGGTCATTTAACCCCCATTGCCTACCCCTTACCAATCTTCTGCTTTCTGACAATAGGCATCTAAATGGATAAAAAAACCCAAGGAACTTTAAAGAGACTGGAGGTTATATTTTTAAGGCATTTCAGACTCCATGTTTAATAAAAATCTCTGTACTCTATTGCATTTTACTGATTGTTTTTTTTAAGATTTAACTTTGTGGTTTTAAGTTCATATATTAATGCATTCAATACTATTCTGTTACACTGAATCATTTTAATGTACTGGGTTTTAATTACTGTTAGATTCTGTTGCTTTTCCCCTATAACTGTGCTGAGCAAACATTATTGAGTAAGCCCATATAAAAACAGCTTTTCTATTTTTGACTTTGTAAATTGTCACATAGAGGATAGATGGACTCCATCAGAACTGGTTACAATTGTATAACAACCTTTGGAAAATTTAATGAGCTAAATATCTACAATTGATTTTAAGGGTTCTTTAGACAGGATTTTTAGAATTTTTTTAACAATCTCTGATCATCTTGCCTGCCCCTAACATGAGGTAAAGACCATTTTCGTAGCTAAAGTGAAATACAATTATAAACTCCAACTCCAACATTTATAAAAATGTGAATGGAAGTTGGGAACTTAATCCCAAGGCATTGTACCCCTAGAAGCCTCCCCCCCAAAAAAGGGAGCATCTCTCATTTATAATTCTTAAGCTTACTACTTCCACTAGATTGATATCTAGAATTCTTGATGATGCTCAAAACCCAAAATAAGTTTCACTGTTTAAAAATATGTTTACCACGGTTGAAAGATTTGCTACATTTGTAAAAATAGTGACAAATATCCATCAGTTCATGGGCTTTTAAAAATACCATGTATCAACTAATGTGAAGTATGATAGTGGGTTTGTTTGTTATTGTAATTAACTGGACTATTGAGAATTTTGGGGGATAATATTTGTAATACTATACTTTATTAAAAAAACTGTTACTTTGTAAAATTCGTTTGATTATACTCACAGTGGTTCATGGCCAGATATGAAGAGGAAATGGATCTCGTTTTGGTGATAAAGCCTTGTATTCTATATTTTCTTAGCTGACACAGTGTGTCAATTATTATAAGCTACATTTTTGAATTTTAAAAACTTCTTTATTATAATTTTCTTGCATGTACAATATATTATTTCAGTATTTTCTCTCTCCTTTTTATCTTTGGAGCACATGTCACCAGCATTAAGATTTTCTTTAACTTTTTGATTTTGCAATAAGTTTAAAATACATTTGCTATAATGTCAATACATGCCCCAAAAGCTTGAGACTATAAAAAATGATGCCACTAATTGTTTAAAAAAATATGGGACTCTGCTTAATGATTCTGTCTGATTCCAGGGCAAGATATACATAAGAGCTATTGAACAGGGCCAAAGAGAAACCAAGAAGTATTGATGTACTTCTAAGGCAATACAAAGGACTTGAACCTAGTGTGAAGACTTAAGGTTGTGAAGCTTAACATATGTTAAGATGTAAGCCTTCCTTATATCCACACTCTTTGTGAAAATACTTACAGATGAGTATCCCAAACTTGGCTCCTTGTACCTGGCTCCTATAATCTAGTCCATTTTTTTTGTCTTTCATAGTGTGGCAAACTTTCTGTAGTCCTGGCCACTGACTGGGTAAATGCATGATTGCTTAGATCATTTTAACTGGGCCCTGATTTAAGGATCTGTTATAGATTTACTTTTTCTTTACTTGGAATTTTTACACATAAGACTTTGATAGTCTATACATTCATCCAGAAATTTTCTCTTTTATTTGGATTTTTCTGATGTCTTTTTAATTTCTCTTTCCAATTGATTCATATACCTCATAACTCAGCCATGCACCCCTAAGTGATCCTGTGTTTTTCAATCACCCTCTTCAAGGGGGAATGTAAAAATATTATTATTTGAAATTAAAAAGTTTAAATTCCTTTTGAGAAGAATTTTAAGATAAGAAACATGCTACTTCTCCAATCCAGAAACTGATCTTTGGAGAAAACACCATGAAGATGCCTCCAGACAATAAGCTGCATGAGAAGATCAAGAATGAACTTTGGGTGTGGTTTATTGAACATTTATTTGTATGTATACTTTCATGCCAAAGAGGACTTCCCCCTAACTGGCTTTTTGTCAATGTGTCTAGCAATTGTTTTTTTTTTCCTTTTATCCTCAAATTATTGTAATCTTTAATTTGATTATGTTTTCATGATCCTTTTTGGGGAAACTTCCCAATAACTATCAAATGAGGAAAATGTAAAATGCAGATTTGAACCCCAGACTTCAATTTCCAGAAGTCCTTATTAGTTCCCAGAATTCCCTAAAATCTCACCAGAGTCCTCACCCGGGCCGAGAACAAAATGGGTATTTAAACTGACTGTACCGTACCACCTACTGGCCCTCTCTCTCGACTTCTGCTTCTAGGCCCATGTGGCTCCCTACCTAGCAGGCAAGATGTAGGTTGCACACTCTTTCTAATTTTGTATTTTCTTTATTTTTTAATCTTTAATAAACCTGTAAAAATATAATACTTTTAGCAGAGAAACTAATTTTAATTTTAACACATGCATCTTAACACGTCAAGTGCTTCAATCTCGAGTCTCACATTAGGTTTGAGTCCTTTTGTATTGATTTAGAAGTTCATTAATCCCACCTGGATTTGTTTGGTCTTTTTTGACCTTGAGCTCAATTGGCATTATGTAAGTAGCTTTTTTCTTCTTTGGCACGGTGCAATAGCTCTTTTTGTATTCCCTTCTCCTGGAATCAGAAAGAATCATTAAGCAAAGTCCCATAGTTTTTTTTTAAACAATCAGTGGCATCATTTATATAGTCTAAAGCTTTTTGGGTATGCATTAACATTAGGGCAAATATATTTTAAACTTATATTACTACAAAATCAAAAAAGTTAAAGAAAATCTCAATAATGGTGACATTTGCTTCAAATACAAAAAAGAGAGAAAACATTTAAAAATTGAAATACTATATTGCACATGCAAGCAAAAACAATAATAAAAAGTTTTTTAAATATATAGCTTATAATCATTGACACACTGTGTCAACTAAGAAAAAGTAAAGTATAAAGGTTCCTGACCCAAAAAAATGACATCCATGTCCTCCTTCAAACCTAGTCATGATCCTCTGTGAATGCAAGAAATGATTTTCACGGAGTAACAATTTTTTTTATAAAGAACAATAGTACAACATGTAATACACATTCAAGAAGTATCAAACCCCCCAAATTATAATAGCCCATTTAATGACAATAGCACACAAACCCACTATCGTATTTGACATGAATGTCCTGTATGAAATTTACAGAAAAAAAAAAAACTTAGAAGCTAATGGATACTTGTCACAAGTTTTTCAGGTTTAGCAATATTTCAACTCTGGCTTAAATATATTTTTTTAATTCTATTACTGCCATCATTAAAAAAAAGTGTCAGAGGAGTCTAGAGAAAAACAATCCTCTGTACTGTTACTGTTGGGTCTAAAAAAAGCCACCAAGAATCTAGAGATCATCCTGGTGAAAGGGTAAAGTGAGTTAAGGTGTTATGAATGAAAGATGCCCTTCTTTTGGGAGGCATCCAGGGTACCAAGCTCTGGGATCAACTTCCCAGCTCCTTTGGTGTGGGACTGGAATGTTCCATCCATTCACATTTTTACAAATACAGGAGGTAGGAATTATAATTGTACTTTGCTTCAGCTACTAAAATGGACCTTACCTCTTGTTACAAATAACTAAGAGGCAGGCAAAATGATCATTCAGAGTTGAGAAAAAATCTATAATTCATGTTTGAAGACACCTTAAAATAATTTTAATATATTTAGTTCATTAAATTTACCAAAGGTTGTTAACCAAGTTGAAGAAGTCCATCCATCATCTGTGTGACAATATACAAAGCCAAAATAGAAAAAAAGGGCTCTTTATGGGCCTTTACAATATTTTGCAGTATTTTGTTCAGTAGTCATAGGAGAAAGGTAACAGAACATAACAGTAGTTAAAACACAGTAGATTAAACTGATTCAGTGTAACAGAATAGTATTGAATACATTAATACATAAACTTAAAACAACAAAATTAAATCCTAAACAAAACATTCAGAAAAATACAATAAGATATGGAGTCTGAAAGGGCATAAAATCTCACCTCCAGACTCTTTAACGTTCCTTCATCTATGCGTTCAGATTCCTATTGTCAGAACTCTTGAATCTCTCATAACGAGGGAGAACATAGGTTTTAGGATTCTCAAACTGGGCAGGCCCAAATGGCAAAGAGTTACAGGGATATGAGTTTCTCTCCTGTATCTCAGGCAAGATAAGTAAAAGGATCAGTGCATTAATGAATGGGAGAAATTGTTTGAAATAGGCAAGGTGCTGCTCTTTCATAGAATACTCCATGCTTGTAATCAGCTTCCTGTTTGGAAGAATAACTTCCTTCTTCCCTTCCCCCTCCCCATGATCCCTTGCCACATGGAGGCTAATTGTTGCCTAAGGAAAGAGCACTCCAGTTTTTACCAGTTGGTTTGTGATTTCAAAGACACAGTGGCAGCTACCAGCTGCCTGGACCTGACACTGACACTGGGACTGGGGCTTGATAAGAGATCTGGGCCAGAGATTAGGAGCAGAGTTGCTGGTGAGCTGGGGCTGGGAACAGGGGTCCAATTAGCGATCAGGGTTGAGAAGGTCTGGAATGGATGGCTAGGACAATCCATAAGATAGGAGTAGGCAGCAGGAGCAGGAGCAGGAGCAAGAGTAGAAGCAAACCACTGGGATTTAGCAACAAGAGCAAGAGGAATCAGGAAAAGTAGCTCATCTATTCTCTACCAAGAGACCCCCAGCTAAAAATAGCCTGATCAGTATGGAGAGCAAGCAACTGGGCAAAAAGTAGGAAAAGAAAAGGGCAGCAGCTCCCAAGAGAGTACAAGTTCTTTCAGAGTTTGTGAGGGTGTTTGGGTGGGGTGAGCAAAATGTCTTGGCATGAGAAATGTGACTTAAAAATTATCTAGGCTATCTTAAAAATTGAGAGTTTTTTCTCATCCCTTCTGGTTGCCAACTATAAAAATTAAAATTATATCTTAATAATAGAAAATATTATATTTTGGGAGGTTTATTAAAGATCATAAGAAAATCAAGGAATAAAGATGACACAAAATAAAGATCATGGGCCATAGCTGGTTAGCCATTTTCAAAATCCCCACTAAACACCAATACCACTGGCTGCATGCCAAAAAAGAGGAGGAGCCTCAACTCCCACTGACTTTATCCTCTGCCTACAGGAAGTACATAATGACAGGAAGTCAGTGGGCTCTCAGGAAATGTAGTTCTTTTTTTTTAGGTAACAGATTTTCAATTATAAAATATTATTTTCATTCTTGAGGATGGGAATAGTGGTAGTCTCTCAGTGTCCGAGAATGACGATTGTCTTTGTGCATTATCATCTATTGATGTACCCTCATGTGGCTTTGAAATACAAAGACTGAGGCACAAAGTTTAAGGCACATGGGGCATGGAACACCAGTTGTTACGAGAGGTGCAGTTGTGGCCTGGTATTGGCGTTCACATGCAGTGGCAAGATGTCGATGTTTTTCATCTTCAAAGGTAGTGGCAGCATGGTTAATGTGGGTTCGCCAGCTGCTTCTGACAGAAGCAGCAAGTTCTAGTTGCTTTGGTGTAATGCCAGCCCACTTCAAGTTTGACGTTAGCTGATCCTTGAATCTTTTCTTTGGTCGAACTTGTTTCCTGAGTCCAGCTTACAGTTCACTATAGAATATCTGTCTTGGTATTCGCTGTGGGTCCATGTGGATGACATGTCCAGACCATCGTAGCTGGGTTTTGAGGACCATTACTTTGATGCTGGTGGAGTTGGCTCTGTTGAGGACTTCCTGGTTTGTGATTCGGTCCTGCCATCAGATCCTCATGATTGACTGGAGGGAGTGTTGGTGGAATTGCTCCAACTGCTTCATGTGCTTCCAGTACAGTGTCCATGTCTCACAACTGTACAGGAGCGAGCTGAGGACCACTGCATTATACACTTTGAGCTTCATCGCAGTGCTTACACCGCTGTGTTGGAGGACTTTGCAGTGCAGCAGCCCAAGTGCCTGGCTGGCATTTTGGATCCTGGCATTGATCTCATGGTCTAGGGACCCATCGTTGGCGATGGTGCTGCCCAGGTACTTGAAAGTGTTGATGTTAGAAAGCTGCATGTCATCGATTGTAATGCACGGCTGGTTAGTTGGCCTCCCTGGTGCAGATTGGAACAGCATCTCTGTTTTGCTGAGGCTGACAGTCAGGCCAAACAGTTTTGTTGCGGTGGAGAACCTGTCCACAACAGTTTGAAGATGATTTTCTTGGTGGTACATAAGATGTCATCTGCGAAGAGAGCTTCCAGGATAAGTCTCTCTGTTGTCTTTGTTTTTGCAGTCAGGCGGCGAAGGTGGAATAGTGAGCCATCCAGTCGGTATTTGATGTAGACACTCAGGTCTAGATCAATCACAGCATGTCGTAATATTTGGGTTAAGGATAGGTTGAATAGTACCAGAGCAAGGACACAGCCTTGTTTCACGCCATTGGAGATGTTGAAGCAATTGGAAGTCTCTCCACCAGATAGGACTTCCCCTGCCATGTCGACATGAAAGAGCTGGATCAGTTTGACGAATTTTGCTGGGCAACCAAGCTTGCTGAGGATCACCCACAATGCATCCCTGTTCACTGTGTCGAACGCCTTCGTTAGGTCTATGAAGACAATGTAGAGACTCAGGTTCTGCTCAAAGCATTTTTCCTGCATTTACCTCACCGTGAAGACCATGGTGCTGAGATCTGGTCGGAAGCCACATTGTGATTCAGGCAGGTTCTGCTCTGAAACAGATGACAGGAGTCTGTTGAGTATAACACTGGCAGGGATCTTTCCAGCAGTGTAGAGTAGTAAGATGTCTCTGTAGTTGTCACAGGCTGCTTGTGTGCCTTTGTTCTTGTAGAGGGCTACGATGGAGGAATCTCTGAGTTCTGGGGGAATGCCTTCCTCTTCCCATATGCTGATCAACACTATGTGGAATGCCTGTAGTGCCTTTCCATTTAAGGTCTTGTACACCTTGGTTGGGATCCCATCTTTACTGGGTGCCTTGCCTGCACTCATTTGTTTAATGGCTTTTTGGACTTCCTCTATTGAAGGAGGGATGTCAAGTTGTTCAATGGTGCAGTTTTGGGGAATCTATTCAAGGGCACTTTGGTCAACTGAATAGGGTCAGTTGGGAAGCTGACTGAAGTGTTCTTTCCACCTATTGCTGATGCCTTTTTTATCTTTTATGTGAGTGTCACTTTCAGAGGATAGCAAGGAAGTGGTGGTGGGTTTTAATGGCCCATAGACAGTCTTGAGGGCACTGAAAAATTGTTTGTAGTTTTTTGTATCAGCAAAACGCTGGATTTCTTTTCCTTATTTTTCCCACCATCGGTCTTGCATCTTCCTGATCTCACACTGCGCCATGGCTTGAAGAGACTTGAATCTGTCCTTTCTGGAGCAGAGTGTGAGTTATTTTGCCACTCCAAAAGAGGATTTTTTTTTTGTTCAATAGGTCTTCAATAGCAGTGTTGTTCTCGTCGAACCAGTCCTGGTTGTTGTGTTGTTTGGGGCATAGGACTGCCTTTGATGTTTCCTTCACTGCATCTCTGAAGTGGTTCCATTTCTCGGTTGAGCTTCCAGTGAGTGGTCCTTTGACAGACAGCATGTTGTTCAGGCAGGACTGGAATGTTTGCAAATAAGATGGATCTCTAAGGCAACTCACGTTGTAAAATGCGTGAACTGTCTGGACGCATTTTGGATGGTGAGGCGCAATGTGCATTTGAAGAGTCTCTCTAACCAATCGGTGGTCTGTCTAGCATTCAGCTCCTCTCATGGCTCTGGTGATCTGTACATCTCGGATGTCTCGTCGGCGTACAATGATGTAGTCAATGAGATGCCACTGTTTTGATCATGGGATGGGATCGTGAGGATAGGAATAATGTTGAGGTAAAGAATTGGAGGAATGGAGAGAAAATGGATTGCAAAATCTCAGAAAGTAGATATTAAAAATTATAATGACATTTAATCTTGAAAATAAATAAATGTTAAAAAATAAAGAGAATGACCACAAAGGGACCATATAACAGATTTTATGGGGTGCAGTCAAAGTAGTACTTAGGGAAATTTTTCTATCTTTAAATACTTAAATCAGTAGAATAGAGAAAGAAACAGAACAAAGAGTTGAATATGAAACTAAAAAAATAGACAAATTATGATTTAAAAATTCCTAATTAATTACAAAATTCAAAATCCTGAAAATTAAAGAGAAACAAATAAAATAGTAAGAAAACCATTGAGCTAATAAATAAAATAAAGAGAAGCTATTATGTAAAAAATGACAGAACATTACTTAATTTTATTTTCAAAAAGAAATAATTAAAAAAAATTTCCAGTATCAAAAATGAAAAGGGAGAATTCGCCACCTATTAAGAGCCAATTAAAGCCACATCCAATATTTATTATTGTCCTTTTGTGTTATATTGGTCAATTTGCTAGGTGTAAGGTAGTGCCTCTGAGTTGTTTTAATTTACATTTCTCTAATCAGGGGGGTATTTAGAACATTTTTGCTTATGATTATTGATAGCTTTGATTTCTATATCTGAAAACTACCTCTTCATATACTTTTGACCACTTATCAACTGGGAAATGACTTAGAGTCTTATAAATTTGACTTAGTTCTTTATATTTTTATGAAATTAGACCTTTATCAGAGAAATTTGTTTAAATTTTTTTCTCTTAGTTTGTTGCTTCCCTTCTAATCTTGATTGCATTGGTTTTTGTTTGTATAAAATTCTAATTTAATGTAACTAAAATATTCCTTTTATATCTTGTAATGTTCTCTATCTCTTGTTGGGACTTAAATTCCTCCAATCTACAAAGATTTGACAGATAAACAATTCTATGTTCCCCTAATTTTGTTATAATATCACTCTTTATTTTTAAATCATATACCCATTTTGACCTTATCTTGGTAAAAAGTGTGAGATATTGATCAAAACCTAATTTTTGTCACCCTGGTCTCCAATTTTCCCAGCAGTTTTTTTTTTTTTTTTGTCAAACAGTGAGTTCTTATCCAAAAAGCAGGAATCTTTGAGTTTATCAAACACAAGATTTCTGAGGTGATTTTTCCCTAGTCTATTCCATTGATCCACCCTTGTATTACTTAGACACTACTAGATTGTTTTGATGATTACTATTTTATAGTATAGTTTAAGATCTTGTACTGGTAAGCCACCATCCATTACATTTTTCCCCATTACTTCCAGATGAATTTTGTTATTATTAATTCTATTTCTTTTAAGTAGTTCTGGTAAGTTGATAGATATGGCAGTAAATAGGTAATTTTATTTCGGTAGGATTGTCTTTCTTACATAAGTTCAGCCAATTTGTGAGCAATTAATGTTTTTCCTATTATTTAGATCAAATTTTATTTGTGTGAAGTATTTTATTTTTGTATTCATATAATTCCTGAGTCTGTCTTAAGAAACAGATAGCAAAATATTTTCTATTTTCTAGAGTGATTTTAAATGGAGTTTCTCTGTCTAACTATTGCTGCAGAGTTTTGTTGGAAATACACAGAAATGCTAATGATTTTGTGGATTTCATTTTTATCCTGCAACTTTCCTAATGTTATTATTTCAACTAGTTTTAAGTTGATTTCCTAGGATTCTCTGAGTATACCTTTATATGATCTATAAAGAATGATAATTTAGTTTCCTCATTGTCAACTTTAATTCCTTAAATTTCTTTTTCTTCTTAAATTGCTAAAGTTAGTATTTCTAGTACATTCTTTTTTTTTAAAATATATTTTATTTGATCATTTCCAAGCATTATTCATTAAAGACATAGATCATTTTCTTTTCCTCCCCTCCACCCCCCCCATAGCCGACGCGTAAGTCCACTGGGCATTAGATGTTTTCTTGATTTGAACCCATTGCTTTGTTGATAGTATTTGCATTAGAGTGTTCATTTAGAGTCTCTCCTCTCTCATGTCCCCTCAACCTCTGTATTCAGGCAGTTGCTTTTTCTCGGTGTTTCCACTCCCGTAGTTTATCCTTTGCTTATGAATGGTGTTTTTTTCTCCTGGATCCCTGCAAGTTGTTCAGGGACATTACACCGCCACTAATGGAGAAGTCCGTTACATTCGATTATACCACAGTGTATTAGTCTATGTGTACAATGTTCTCCTGGTTCTGCTCCTCTCGCTCTGCATCACTTCTGGAGGTTGTTCCAGTCTCCATGGAACTCCTCCACTTTATTATTCCTTTTAGCACAATAGTATTCCATCACCAACATATACCACAGTTTGTTCAGCCATTCCCCAATTGATGGGCATCCCCTCGTTTTCCAGTTTTGGGCCACCACAAAGAGCGCAGCTATGAATATTTTTGTACAAGTCTTTGTGTCCATTATCTCTTTGGAGTACAGACCCAGCAGTGTTATGGCTGGGTCAAAGGGTAGATATTCTTTTGTCGCCCTTTGGGCATAGTTCCAAATTGCCCACCAGAATGGTTGGATCAGTTCACAACTCCACCAGCAATGAATTAATGTCCCTACTTTGCCACATCCCCTCCAGCATTCATTACTTTCCTTTGCTGTTATGTTAGCCAATCTGCTAGGTGTGAGGTGATACCTCAGAGTTGTTTTGATTTGCATCTCTCTGATTATAAGGGATTTTGAACACTTCTTCATGTGCTTGTTAATAGTTTTGATTTCTTTATCTGAGAACTGCCTATCCATTTCCCTTGCCCATTTCTCAATTGGAGAATGGCTTGATTTTTTGTACAATTGATTTAGCTCATTATAAATATGAGTAATTAAACCTTTGTCAGAGGTTTCTATGAAGATTTTTTCCCAATTTGTTGTTTCCCTTCTGATTTTAGTTATATTGGTTTTGTTTGTACAAAAGCTTTTTAGTTTGATGTAGTCAAAATTATTTATTTTACATTTTGTGATTCTTTCTATATCTTGCTTGGTTTTAAAGCCTTTCCCCTCCCAAAGGTCTGACATGTATACTATTCTGTGTTTACCCAATTTACTTATGGTTTCCTTCTTTATGTTTAAGTCACTCACCCATTTTGAATATATCTTGGTGTAGGGTGTGAGGTGTTTATCTATTCCTAGTCTCTCCCACACTGTCTTCCAATTTTCCCAGCAGTTTTTATCGAATACTGGATTTTTGTCCCAAAAGCTGGGATCTTTGGGTTTATCGTATACTGTCTTGCTGAGGTCGCTTTCCCCCAGTCTATTCCACTGATCTTCCTTTCTGTTTCTTAGCCAGTACCAAACTGTTTTGATGACTGCTGCTTTGTAATATAGTTTTAGGTCAGGGACTGCAAGGCCCCCATCATATGTGTTTTTTTTTTTCATTATTTCCCTGGATATCCTTGATCTTTTGTTCTTCCAAATAAATTTTGTTATGGTTTTTTTCTAAATCAGTGAAGAAGTATTTTGGTAGTTCAATGGGTATGGCACTAAATAGATAAATAAGTTTGGGTAGGATGGTCATTTTTATTATATTGGCTCGTCCTATCCATGAGCAGTTAATGTTTTTCCATTTGTTCAAGTGTAGTTTTAGTTGTGTGGCGAGTGTTTTGTAGTTGTGTTCATATAGTTCCTGTGTTTGTCTTGGGAGGTAGATTCCTAGGTATTTTATTTTGTCTAAGGTGATTTTGAATGGGATTTCTCTTTCTAGTTCTTGCTGCTGAGCTGTGTTGGAGATATATAGAAAAGTTGATGATTTATGTGGGTTTATTTTGTATCCTGCAACTTTGCTAAAGTTGTTGATTATTTCAATTAGCTTTTTGGTTGAATCTCTAGGATTCTTTAAGTAGATCATCATGTCATCCGCAAAGAGTGATAACTTGGTCTCCTCCTTGTCTATTTTGATGCCTTCAATTCCTTTATCTTCTCTAATTGCTACTTCTAGTGTTTCTAGTACAATGTCAAATAGTAGAGGTGATAATGGGCATCCTTGTTTCACTCCTGATCTTATCGGGAATGCATCTAGTTTATCCCCATTGCAGATGATATTAGCTGTTGGTTTTAGATATATACTGTTTATTATTTTTAGGAATGACCCTTCTATTCCTATGCTTTCTAGTGTTTTTAATAGGAATGGGTGTTGTATTTTATCAAAGGCTTTTTCTGCATCTATTGAGATAATCATGTGGTTCTTGCTAGTTTGCTTGTTGATGTTGTCAATTATGTGGATAGTTTTCCTAATGTTGAACCAACCCTGAATCCCTGGTATGAATCCTACTTGATCATGGTCAATGATCCTTCTGATCACTTGTTGGAGTCTTTTTGCTAGTATCCTATTTAAGATTTTTGCATCTATATTCATTAGGGAGATTGGCCTATAGTTTTCTTTCTCTGTTTTTGACCTGCCTGATTTTGGAATCAGTACCATGTTTGTGTTGTAAAAGGAGTTTGGTAGAACTCCCTCTTTGCTTATTATGTCAAATAGTTTGTATAGTATTGGGATTAACTGTTCTCTGAATTTTTGATAGAATTCACAGGTGAATCCATCAGGCCCTGGGGATTTTTTCTTAGGAAGTTCTTTGATGGCTTGTTGGATTTCAATTTCTGATATGGGATTATTTAAGAATTCTATTTCCCCTTTTGTTAGTCTAGGCAGTTTGTATTTTTGTATATATTCATCCATTTCTCCTAAATTGGTGTATTTATTGCCATATAAAAGGGCAAAGTAATTTCTAATGATTGCCTTAATTTCATCTTCATCGGAGGTGCTGTCCCCCTTTTCATCTTTAATGCTGTGAATTTGCTTTTCTTCCTTCCTTTTTTTAATTAGATTGACCAGTACTTTGTTTATTTTGCTTGTTTTTTCAAAGTACCAGCTTCTTGTCTTATTTATTAAATCAATAGTTCTATCACTTTCAATTTTATTAATTTCTCCCTTAATTTTTAGGATTTCTAATTTGGTTTTCTGCTGGGGGTTTTTAATTTGATCGCTTTCGAGTTTTTTCATTTGCATTTCCAATTGATTGATCTCTGCTCTCCCTTGTTTGTTAATATAAGCATTCAGGGATATGAATTTACCTCTGATTACCCCTTTGGCTGCATCCCAAAAGGTTTGAAAGGATGTTTCGCCATTGTCATTTTCCTCGATGAAATTATTAATTGTTTCTATGATTTCATCTTTAACTAAAAGGTTTTGGAGTATCATATTGTTTCATTTCCAATTGGTTTTAGATTTGGTTTTCCATGTACCACTACTAATCATTATTTTTATTGCCTTGTGATCTGAGAAGGCTGCATTCATTATTTCTGCTTTTTTGCATTTGTGTGCTATGTTTCTGAGACCTAATGTATGGTCAATTTTTGTGAATGTACCTTGTGGTGCTGAGAAGAAGGTGTATTCCTTTATATCCCTATTTATTTTTCTCCATATGTCTATTAATTCTAATTTTTCTAAGATTTCATTCACTTCTTTTACCTCTTTCTTATTTATTTTTTGATTTGATTTATCTAAATTTGATAATGGTTGGTTTAAGTCTCCCACTAGTATGGTTTTATTGTCTATTTCTTCCTTCAATTCTTCTAGTTTCTCCATTAGAAATTTGGGTGCTATATTATTTGGTGCATACATGTTGATTAATGATATTTCCTCATTGTCTAGAGTCCCTTTTAACAAAATATAATTACCTTCTCTATCCCTTTTGATCAGGTCTATTTTTGCATTGGCTTTATCAGATATTATGATTACCACTCCTGCCTTCTTTCTATCAGTTGAGGCCCAGAAGGTCTTACTCCATCCTTTAATTCTGACCTTGTGGGTGTCAACCCGCCTCATGTGTGTTTCTTGAAGACAACATATGGTAGGGTTTTGGATTCTAATCCATTCTGCTATTCGTCTACGTTTTATGGGTGAGTTCATCCCATTCACGTTCAAAGTTATGATTGTCATTTGTGGACTCCCTGGCATTTTGATTGCCTTCCCTAATTCTAACCTATTCTTCTTTGGCTCTACCTTTTAGTCCAGTGATTTACTTTGAATCAGTCCCCATTGTCCCCTCCCTTGATGTTTCCCTTTTTAGTCCCTCTCTTTTTGTTCCCTCCCCCTCCCCCCTCTCTTTCCCACCCTTTTTGTTCTCCCTCTCCCTCTCCCCCCTTTGGTTTTCCCTTCTCCTTACCCTTGTTGGGTAAGATAGAATTCAAGATCCAAATGGATCTGGATGTTTTTCCCTCTCATAGTTGATTTCGCTGAGATTGAGGTTTAAGTAACCCCCCCCCCTCTTCCTCTCCTTCTTATAGGAGTTTTCTTCCCCTCCCCTTCCCATGTGAATCTTTGTGTGAGAACAATTATTCTATTTGGTCTTTCTTTACCCATTATTTATACATTACATTTTCCCCACATATTAGTATACATAGATTGATATAAATGTAGTCCTTATAGAAGAGAGTTTGAGTAAAAGAAGAAGATAACATTTTTCCCCTTTCCTTAATATTTACCTTTTCAGGTATTCCTTGCTCTTTGATTTTCGGTATCAAACTTTCCACAGAGCTCTGGTCTTTTCTTTGCAAAAAGTTGGAAGTCTTCTATTTTGTTGAATGCCCATACTTTCCCTTGGAAGTATATAGTCAGTTTTGCTGGGTAGCTGATTCTTGGTTGGAGACCCAGCTCTCTTGCCTTTCTGAAGATCATGTTCCATGCCTTATGATCATTCAGAGTAGAACTTGCAAGGTCTTGTGTGACCCTGATTGGCATTCCTTTATATCTAAATTGTCTTTTTCTGGCTTCCTGTAGGATTTTTTCTTTTGTTTGATAGCTTTGGAATTTGGCAATTACATTCCTGGGAGTTGCCTTTTGGGGGTTTAGTGTAGAAGGTGTTGTGTGAGCTCTGTCAGTGGCTGTATTGCCCCCTTGTTCTAGAATCTCTGGGCAATTTTCTTTGATTATATCTTGTATCACCATGTCCAGTTTGGTGTTTATTTCTGGCTTTTCTGGGAGTCCAATTATTCTTAAATTATCTCTTCTCCCTCTATTTTCCAGATCTATCACCTTGTTGGTGAGATATTTTATGTTCTCTTCTAATTTCTTGGTGTTTTGGCTTTGCTTTATTAGTTCTTGCTTTAAAGCCTGGTTTTCTTTTACAGTTTGGTCAAACTGGTTTTGTAGATGCGTGAATTTCTTTTGCATTATTTCCCACTTTTCCTCCCAGAAGGCTTCCATCTTTTTGGTTATTTCTGATTCAAATTCTTCATGGGTTTGTGGAGAGTTTCTATTTCCTTTGGAAGAATTTGGAGTATTTTCTTGTATATCTTCTTCTATCTGCTCTGTATTTTGTATTTTGGCTCCATAGAATGTGTCCAAAGTCGCCCCTTTCTTCTTATTTTTCTTGGTATTTTGGGGCTTCTGTGCTTCTGTGGAGTTTGCCATCTCTGAATGTGGAGGATTAGCTTTTCTTATCTCTGTCTGGTGTTCAGAGGCTTTAGTCCTGGGCAGATTGTCGGTTCTATGAGCTTTCCCTGGGTTAAACTGAATATGCCTCACTGGAACTGGAATGGAAGGGTCGGACCACAAGGCCACACTCTCCCCCCGCTCTCGGAAGTTGCCTTCAGAATAGCTGGCCGTGAGGCTGTTTCGTTGGCCTGCGGGGGGATGGGCTGCAGCTTCCCCAAGCTCCGAGGGCAGGGACTTTCACTGAGACTTGGATAGAATGCCCTGAGTGTTGCTGTTGTTTCAGGGGGAGCTCTGAGGGCAGGGACTTTCACTGAGACTTGGATAGCAGGATCCAGGTGAGGCTGTCTTGCCCACCCTGAGGGTTGCTGTTGTTTCAGCCCTGCTCTCTGCAGTGGGAGCTCCAGGCACTCACTTTCACTGGGACTCGGATAGAAGGCCCTGAGGGTTGTTGTTCCGAGGACCCTTCTCTCTGAGCGGGGCAGGGCTGCGGCTTCCCAGAGCCTTGGACTCTGCGCTCCTACCCCTTAGGTCCGAGTGATCTCGGGTTCTGGCTTTTGAGGGGAGCCGTACCTTTTGATCCGGGTCCAGGTCCAGGAGGAGGGTTCCCAGGGTCTGTGCTGTTGATCGTTTTGAGTTTTGGCGCCTTAGGAGCTTATAGTTTGAGATCGGTCGGGAAGGGTTTACCGGAGATCTGAACTTTAGCTTTCTCTATGCCGCCATCTGAACCGGAAGTCTCTAGTACATTCTTAATTAATAATGTTGATAATGGGCATCCATACTCTATGTTCCTAACCTTAATAGGAAAGTTTCTAACTTATCTCCCTTACAGATGATACTTGATGATGGTTTTAAATAAATACTGCTTGTTATTTGGAGGAAAGACCCTTTTATTCCTATACTTTCTAGTATTTTAAATAGAAATGGGTGTTGTATTTTGTCAAAGGCTTTTTCTGAATGTATTGAGATAATCATGTGATTTCTGTTAATTTGATTATTGCTATGATCAATTATGCTGATGGTTTTCCTAATATTAAACCAGGCTTTCATTCCTGGTGTAAATCACACCTGGCTTTAGTGAATAATCCTTGTCATATATTGCTATAGTCTCTTTGTTAGTATTTTATTTAAGATTTTTGCATCTATGTTCATTAACAAGATTGATCTGTAATTTTTGTCTCTGTTTTTGTCTTGCTGGGTTAGATATCTGTACCATATTTGTGTCATAAAAAGAATTTGGAAAGACCCCTTCTTTGCTAATCTTATTCAAGTAGTTTGTATAGTATTAGGATTAATTGTTCTTTAAATGTTTTATAGAATCCACTTGTGAATCCATCTGGCCTTGGGGATATTTTCTTGGAGCATTCATTGGCTTGTTCAATTTCTTTTTCTGAGATGGGACTATTTAAATATTCTATTCCTTCTTTTATTAATATAAGCAATTTAAATTTGTGTAAATATTCATCCATTTCACTGAGATTATCAGATTTATTGTCATATAATTGGGCACAATATCTCCTAATAATTGCTTTTATTTCTTCTTCCTTACAGGTGTAATCATACTTTTCATTTTTTATACTTGTCATTTGATTCTCTTCTTTCTTTATTTTAATCAAATTTACCTATATTATATCTATTTTATTAGTTTTTTTTCATACAACCAACTTCTAGTCTTATTTATTAATTCAATATTTTTTTTACTTTCAATTTTATTAACTTTTCCTTTGATTTTAAGGATTTCTAATTTAGCCTTTAAAAGGGAATTTTTTTCTTTTTCAAGTTTTCTTTTTTTAATTACATGCCCAGGTCATTGATCTGTTTTTTCTCTATTTTATTGATAGAGGGACTGAGGGGTATAAATTTGGACTTTGAGGAATTCAATGGTAGGTCTGAAGTACTCTTTTGTTGGTGTAGCCCAAGTCACAGGATCCCAAAGATGGCCTATGACCAGGTCTGGAATCTGGTGAAGTAAATGGAGGGTGGGGGTTAGTCAGCACTCTTTTTGTGTGCAGTTTTACTTCAGCTTTCCCCTTATCCGTTGAAAGTCAACTCTCTCTGCCTACCCCTTAAGTTGTGTTCAGTAGGAGAGCCTTGTCTCATTGTCCTGCTTTGACTCGTCTTTTTGAGGAAACATCTAAAGAGTACTTTGGAAGGATTGTGAAAGTGGTTTCTGCTTTTGCTGCTACTAAGCTACCATATTGGCTCCATATCCCCTCACTAGTCCTTGGTATTTAATTCTTTTATCAGATATTGTATAAACTTATAAATGGCATGCTTATCCAATTTTCAGATAATCAAAGCTGGGAGGGATTGATAACACACTGGATGACAGGAACAACATCCAAAAAACCTTGACTGTCTAAAGTATTGGTTTGAAAATAATTTTAAGAAATCTTATATGGTATATACAAATTCTTATACTTGAGAATAACTTCATGAGTACAAGATGGGAGAAGTATTGGGAGAAGTATGGTTAGATAGGGTTTATCTTTTAAAAATGGGTTTTAGTTGACTGAATTTAATTTTAGTCAAAATTGCTAGATGTAGCAGTCCGCACCTAGCTATGGACAAGGGAAACAGTTAGAATGTATAGAGTGGCTTAGAAGAGAGCATGCTCAGTCTTGTGCATGGCTAGGAAAGCCTCTGACCCTTGATCCCAGCTTCCCCCAGGTTAGGCGCAAAAACAGGTTTCTTTGTGTTCACCTGGCTAAGATAAACCACACCTATACCTTGTAGTAATTTACAATTACCCAATGGCAATACACTATGTAATTCATCAATATGTATTGGGTACATTTGCATGTCAAAGTCATTAAAAGCAGCCACAGCAGTCACCTCCCTCTCTTGGATCATACCTCTCACCTATGTCTCTCTTTGCTGGAGCTTGGCCTCTGGCCAAGCTCCATCCTTAATTCCTTTCCTTCTCTATCTCTTTCACCTGGGACCTGG
Source organism: Monodelphis domestica (assembly GCF_027887165.1). Taxonomy (NCBI): domain Eukaryota; kingdom Metazoa; phylum Chordata; class Mammalia; order Didelphimorphia; family Didelphidae; genus Monodelphis; species Monodelphis domestica. The sequence goes on along the minus strand of NC_077230.1, from coordinate 142,615,454 downwards.
CCTTGGGCCAGGCACCTTTCTTTTCCAATGCTAATACCTAGCTCTTTCTAATTCATTCCATTACCTGCACCCTATTCTCTCAGCCGTAAGGTTCCTGTTTGGCAACTGGCTTAAAGAACCTAGGCTAATTCTCTCAGCTAAGTTCTCTGTCATGTCTCCGACCTGTGTGGTATTAATTTTGGATCACTGGATGGTTCATGCCTCTGTGTGGTCCAGAGATCGGAGTTCGCTGTGGCTCCATTGTAATCAATACGGCCTGGTTTCTGACTCATTTCTGCCATCTCCTACCTGGCTACATCACGCCCTCCGCAGAATCCTATCTACTATCCTTTCTTTCTCTTTCTCCTTGAGGCATTTGCAGAGACTGCCTCACTAATGAAGCCTTAAGTCATCATCATCAGAGCTCATGCAGAATAATTTGCTCATTTCTGGGCATTACATTTTTAAAAGAACATTGTTAACTTTAATATTGTCATCAATAAGACAATCAAGCTCATGAAGGGTATTAAGTTCATATCACATAAGAATCAATGAAGAAAATGCAGACATTTCTCCTGAAGAAGATCAAACTCAGTGATAGACAACAATAGTATTCAGATTATCATGGAAGGGCTTTTGTAATAAGATATGTTTAAATTTATCCTACTTGGTCACAGAAAGCAAAACTAAGATTAACTGGTAGAAGTTTTCAAAGGAACAAATTTAGGTTTGATGTCAAGAAGAACTTCCTAATAATTATTATTATCCAAATTAGCATGGATTGTTCCAATACAGGATGATTTCTTCTTAGAAATTATCAAAAAGAGGCTTGATTACCACCTCTTATATGTATTATAGTATGGAGACTACAATAATATCTCTATGTGCTTACTCTTGGCTATAGGTGAGGGTAGATGACCTATGATTCCAGAATTCTTGATTCTGTAATACCTAAGGCCCTAAATATCATTAATATTTTATGTTTCTATGATTCAATAAAGCAGTTTCCTCCTTCTAGTTGGTCTTTAAGGATGACCCTCCTACTAATTCATTATTGGTGCCCCCAATATACTTTAAAGCAATTTAGCGCTATATTCTAAGGTCTATAACATTGTATATCCTTTGATTCAGTAATAGTACTAATAGGTTTGTGTCTGAAAGAGATTTTTTTAAATGGAAAGGAATGAGGGCAGCTGGGTGTCTCAGTGGATTGAGAGTCAGGCCCAGAGATGGGAGGTCCTAGGTTCAAATCTGGCCTCAGACACTTCCCAGCTGTGTAACCCTGGGCAAGTCACTTAACTCCCATTGTCTAGCCCTTACCACTTTTCTGCCTTGGAGCTATATTGACTCCAAAACAGAAGGTAAGTGTTTCAAAAAAAATGGAAAGGAACTACTTATACAAAAATATTTATAGCAGCTCTCTTTTTTTGGTAGAAAGGAATTGGAAATTGATAGGATGTCCATAAATTAAGGAATAGCTGAAGAAATTGTGATATATGACAGTGATAGAATACTATAGAGCTGTAAGAAATGATGAACAGGGTGATTTCAGAGAAACAAAGCAAAGCAAAACTAAAAATTTGTAAATTGCTTCATAGTTAAATAAGCCAAACTAGTAACAGTAATGTGTAAACCTTAAAATTTCTTAGACTTATAAATGTTGGAAATTTCACCATTGGGAAATTTCATACTTGAAAAATTTCCTATTGATAGTGGGTCTTGGCTATTGGAATGTGAACCCCATTGGCATGGGAGGTTCCTCCTCCTCCCTTCTTAAGATTACTTTAGGACAGAAACCTTTTGCTAAACAATGGAAAGGACTTTGACCTATGCTTAAGCATAGAACAGGAATTTCTTTGAGTCATGATTGATTTTAGAATTGATACAATGGAGATACTTGGAATGACAGAACCAAGTCTTGGAAATTGCAATCTCCACCCTACTCAGTCCTAACAGGATTGAGGAAGGGCTGCAGCATAGATCAAAATTTAATTATTCCAATCTCTACCCTACTCAGGGTAACAGGATTTATGAAGGACTGTAGCAAAAGATCAAGATTTAATTATTTGAGAATATGACCTCCAACAGACATGTGCAAAGCCACAGACCTCTGGGCGGTCCTGGGTTAAGCTAGAGCCACCATTGGCACAGGGAAAATGATGGACAGTGATTGGTAGATGTGAGAACTGAGGGGAGGGAACTTGGATGATTTCCTTAAAGATAGAGTGGTCTGAGGACTGCAGGGGGGTGGGAGAGTTTTGGCTCTGAGTGGTTGGAGAGGTGCTCTGAGAAGCTTGCTCTGAAGGAAGCTGGAGGTGGAGGCCCCGGAGACTGTTTCTCCATTTTGGTCACGTGAGTAATAGGGACTGATCTCCTTTCTTTGCCCCAGCTATCTAAGGGCTTGGGCCTTTTGGCCCAGCCTAAACAGAGGGGGTATTTAAGCCCTATTCCCTTCTCTCCCCTTTCTCTCTCTCTCTCTCTCTCTCTCTCTCTCTCTCTCTCTCTCTCTCTCTCTCTCTCTCTAATTCCTTTCTTCCTCCTGTTTGTAATTAAACTCTATAAAAGGCTGACGGCTGACTTGAGTTTTCATTTAGGAATTACATAGCTGAATTCCTTGGCGACCTTAAATTAATATATATCAGTCTTTTAAAGTGATTTCCTTGTCACAAATGGTAATACTGTAGAATGAGCAACTGTGAAAGATTTTGCTTCTGTAAGTAATATAATGATCTAGGACAATTCTGAAGGACCTATGACAAAGAACGCTATACAGCCAAAAAAAAAATAAAAGAACTGTTGGAGTCAGAATGCAGACCAAGACATACTGTTTTTCACTTTAATTTATTTGTATTCATATTTGGGGATTTTGGTTTTATATGTGTATTATTTTACAAAAATGACCAATATGCAAATCTGTTTTGTATGAACATAACATATATCCCAGATCAAATTGCTTACTATCTATAGGAGGGGTTAGGGAATGGATGGAGTGAGATCATTTTTATTTATAATTTCAGATAATATTTTGGATTTTAACTTCAGAAAACATGTGGAAAATTATCATTACATGTAATTGGAAACAACGTATCTTTAAAAATGATAAAATGTAAATGACAGAAAAAAGAATGACAATCTCATATTATGGAATCCACTTTAGTTATAATTTCTCTCTCTCTCTCTTTATTTGTCTGTCTTTCTTTTGGATTGTCCATCCATCCATCCATCCATTCACATGATTTCCTAAGATAAACAGAATGGCACAGTGAATCAAATGTTGGTCTCTAAGTTAGGAGAACTCATCTGAATGTCATCTCTTGCACTGAGTAGTTATCTGTCCATTGCTAAAACAGGTTTTCTGAGCTACTACTACCTCTTTTATAACACTACAACAATCATTCCAATAATCCTGTTTTCATTAGATTCTTGTTAGGCTCAAATGCTATGAAATATGGAAAGTGTTTGGCAAATTTTAACACATGTAAGTAAAATTTTTTTTGGTAGACTAATGAATAGGGGAGAAAAGGACATTTGTGTTAGATATCAGTGGCAGGATATTTAGTATAGCAACCTTTACGATATAGGTTGAAGGACTTTTGATCAAAGAAATATAGTACTCTTTTGCAGAATCCCTTTGCATGAGAGCTTTAAGCTGTTAAAATATTCTAGATTCATGTTCATATGAAATGTAAATATGTAATAAATTAATTTCCTGGTTTTTTAATGAGTTAATACAATGTTTATATAATCAAGATGTGTTATATTCTTATGTGTTTTAAAACATAACTATTTATTCTACTGTCTGCCATTCCAGACTATTAGATATATTGTATTTTAAAGTAAAAATTTAATTGTTTTCTTCCTAGATTTTTTATTAGAAAATACGGTCAACTCCTACAACAAAAATAGTGACCTTAATTATCACAGGGCTGTATCTTTGTTTTTATTTTTATACTGATTTTTAATGAGTCATTTTAGGTTTCAGAGGGTTCAGTAGTCACAGTATTTGCTTATGTCAGCATCCTCTCAGCTGCAAATATGTGATAATAGATCAATACCACCTAATGGATACAGTTGAGCTACCTTGACCATTATGGATGCACGTAAACTTGATCTCACCTTATGGGGAAAAGGACTATTTTCAGGGCTTTAATTCAAGAGATGAGAATGAAAATTTTCTAGCAATCAAAACTATCTTCCTAATGTTCAGCAGCAACACAGTGCTGATCAAGGGGATTTTCACAATAGAGAATCAAGGAAGTGTGCCTCTTTGTGATATATCTTTTATCTTAGAATGTTTAAGTATTTTGTCTTCCTTAGAGAATCAGTTAGTATGACCAGATACCTAGGAATTGTGGATATATTTGAAGTCCAGAGAAGACTAGCATTTGGAAAATATCACTAATTTTACCTCTACATGTCTGCCAAAGTGATTTTTGAAAAACCCCTTTCTTATCATGTTACTCTTACTTGATGAAATCTAATGATGTTGCCTCTTGGATAAAATTTTACTCTGCTTTTGATTTCAGAAATTTTTTTAGCTTTATTACACATGATTTCCTGTCACACAGCTTATGGTCCAACCAAAGTAGATTTTTTTTGGTATTTCATTGCTCATTTTTGTAGCTTTATTGTTGAGTCCATTCATTACTTTAATGACATCTCAACAACTTATTCCCATCTCTTAAAAAAAAAAAACACCCTACTTTCCTTTGAGGATCAGTTTGTGTACAATCTTTCTTCATTTTCCTGTTTCTCTCAGATGTCATTTTGTTCTGCAAAATTTATTGTGTATCTTTTGGCATGTATAGTACTTACATACTCACAAATCTCCCCAGGAGAGTTAGCAAACATTTTAAGGAAGAGACCTTATCATTTTCTATCCCCTAGTTCTTAGAATATATTGACATATAGTGAGTGCTTAATAAGTATTTCTTGATTGATTGGTTAATTAGTATATAAGACCACCAAAGTTCTCAGGGCCCAATCTTCACCAAAATCCTTCAATTCTAATCAATGTACTGTCATCTTGGTGATACTCATCTCTGACTACTGAAAGAAAATGAATAACTAGGAAAAGAAAAACTCACAACTTGTCCAGGAAACACACATTTTGTAAATATATGAGTGTGGTCACCAGAAATTATTACTCAAGTCAGAATGACTTTTTATGGTAGTTTATTTACAAAAGGAGAAAGAGTGAAAGTAAGGAAATCAGAGAGAGTAGATATTCACTATAGCCTGGTGCAAACCAGGTCTGGCTTCAGAGGCCCCAGCAAAGGGGTCCCAGATGTAAATTAAACAAGGGTTTAGGTCATGAGGCCTTCTCCAAGATGAGGGGTCTCTCTGGAGGCTAATACCTTCAGAAAACCAGGAAAAGGAAGTCACTCACCGACATGATAGTTCTATGGGAAAATTCAAAGCAGTCTGAAGTCTCAGCCAGAGCTCCTCCAGGGTCAAGTTGAAAATGAAAGGCCTTGTCACAGAAAGTTCTTGCCATTTTTAAAAGCCATTCCTTTAATCACTCCCTATGCCATCCTCCCACTTTACACTGATCAATTATGGTTTACAAATTTTCTAGGACTGCCCAAGGGGCAGTCAGTGGGTTCTGATTCATCACCTACTTTCACTCACATGGGTCACAGACCTCCCCATACTTAAAAATAAGTGGGGTATATATATATATATATATATATATATATATATATATATATATATATATATATATATATATATATATATATATATGTATATACATATATATATATATATAGTATATACTTCTGGAGATTAAATCTAAAAATGGGCAGGAGAGAGTTAATCCCATCTTCACAGTAGGGAATATTAGAGATGTATTTACTCACTTTCTATGGATATGTCCCAAATTAAATACAGCTTCAAGTTTCAGAATTAATGTATCAGAAAAATATGATCAACTTGATGGCAGGGATTACATTTGTATCTCTTAGACTGAGCATAACTTACACATAATAGGGAGAATTGAGGAAATGAATGAATAATAGAAGGTGTGAAATATATGTGAACATTTAGAAAGTTGTGTTGTTTGGTAAGTATCATCAGTATATATTAAGACTAGACCATGATAACTAGAGAAATTTTATTTATTTTTTTTACAAAGTAATTATATCAAAATGGTGGATAGTATTATAGTAAAATAGTCGGTAAAGTCCTAGTTTACACTTTTGAATCACATAAAGAGATATGTGTCAGGTGATACCACAAGTTTATAACTGGTTGCATGACAGTACCTAAATATCAATCATTAATGTCTTAGTATCAATGTAAAAAATAAATCTCTTGTGGAGTGCTTCAGAAATATGTCTTTGGGTTTATACTATTTAACATTTTTATCAGTAATTTGGATGAAGAAATATTTGTCAAATTGACAGATGAAAAAAATACCCTGAATAAGTAGCAGAAGCATAAGAGATCTAAACAGATTTGAACAAGCTAAAATAGAGATAAATATATTATATATTTATATATGTATAGACATATATATGTGTGTATATCTGTGCATGTGTATACATGTACACACATAAAAGTATAATTATTCATCAGTTATGAAAGTACAAGATAGATAAGTGCTGGTTAGACTACAGTTGCCATGCCTGGGATATTTTAATGTACCACTAACTCAATGTAAATCAATAATGACGAGGTAATCAAAAACATATCTATTTCTTTCTATTCATTAAAAATAGTTTTCTAATCTAAATAGATCTGTTCACTGTCCTATTTAGGTCATAGCTAGAGTACAATTTCCAATGTAGGTGTCTCATTTTATGAAGGATATAAACAAGATAAAGAATGTCTAAAGGATGATTGACAGTTAACATTAGAAAAAATTGGGACTACTTTGGAGAAGAGAAATTGCAGAAAGATATAGTAAAAGTTTTGTTTATTTAAAGAGCTACCATATGGAAGAGGGATTTGACTTTTTCTGTATAGCTCCAGAGATCAGAAGCTAAAATAATTAGTATAAATCGTGGAAAGGTATATCCAGACTTTAAGTAATGTATATTTCTAACAATCAGAGTGGTCCAAAAAGGGAATAGGCTATTATAGAGTGTACTTATTTTTGATTGGAATTTTCTGAGTGGCCAATCAACAGAGATATTTTAAAAGGGATTCATGATCAGTTATGGTTCAGTCCATCTATGAACTTTAAGAGTACTTCAGATTGTGAGTTCTTATCATTCTATGAAATTATCAAACTCAATGGACCTTAATATATCATCTGTATTCAGGAATATATGTATACATATATAGATATATATACACACACATACATATATGTTGTTTTGTTTGACAATGATTACTTGTTGCAGGGGGTTTGCTTTTAGTTTAAAAGGGTTTGGGATGGAATGGGAGAAAAAATAATTTTTATTAACTAAAAGATTTAAATTATTGAATTTTATATTGAAAAATGTTGATCATTTATAAAATCATGATTTACAATTTACAATGTACTTTTTAAAAAATCAGCCTGTGAGGTAAGGTTGGTATAATCATCTCTTTTATATATAAGGAAATGAGGACCACAGGAGTGAAATCATTTATCCCATGCCACACAATTAATGTGTGGCAAAGCCAGGGGAAGAACCAAGGCCTTTTGGCTTTTTGTGTGGTTTTCTTCCTCCATACAATACTTCTTTACATGGTCTTTCTCTAAGATATCATTGAGCTCTGAAATGCTAAATCTTTATGTAAAATAAACAATTTAATGTGAGTAAAATAGGGCCATTTAACTACATCAAGAAAAATATTATTGCTACTAACAAAGTTTTATTAATTCAGCTTGATTGACTGCTATTCAATATAGTTTACATAATGATTTTAATTTCTGTCCCGGCTGTCTTTTTTGATTAATACATATTACCTCAGCTTCTAAAGTAACTCAGCCATGATTCTCAGTATTTCATCTCAATAAAATTGACAGGCTTCCCAATGAACTTTATTTTAATAAACTAAAGTATTTTTAAAGTTAAGAATGCTTTCAGACCATTAGATAATAAACCCACTCCACTCCCATTATGTATCACATATAATTCACCAGTAAAAATCTGTTCTATTGTTTCAGTATACCTAGCAGAAATGTTGAATAAAAAGCATGAAAAGCCACCAGTCTCATCATTTGTTCATTTAAGTTTGTAAACCTCAAAATTTCTTAGACTTATAAATGTTGGAAATTTCACCATTGGGAAATTTCAAACTTGAAAAATTTCCTATTGATAGTGGGTCTTGGCTATTGGAATGTGAACCCCATTGGCATGGGAGGTTCCTCCTCCTCCCTTCTTAAGATTACTTTAGGACAGAAACCTTTTGCTAAACAATGGAAAGGACTTTGACCTATGCTTAAGCATAGAACAGGAATTTCTTTGAGTCGTGATTGATTTTAGAATTGATACAATGGAGATACTTGGAATCAATCTCCACCCTACTCAGTCCTAACAGGATTGAGGAAGGGCTGCAGCATAGATCAAAATTTAATTATTCCAATCTCTACCCTACTCAGGTTAACAGGATTTAGGAAGGGCTGTAGCAAAGGATCAAAGATTTAATTATTTGAAAATATGACCTTCAACAGACATGTGCAAAGCCAGAGACCTCTGGGCAGTCCTGGGTTAAGCTAGAGCCTCCATTGACACAGGGAAATTGATGGACAGTGATTGGTAGATATGAGAACTGAGGGGAGGGAACTTGGATGGTTTCCTTAAAGAGAGAGGGGTCTGAAGACTCAGGGGGGGGGGTGGTTGAGGAGTTTGTCTGAGTGGTTGGAGTGTGCTCTGAGAAGCTTGCTCTGAAGGAAGCTGAAGGTGGGGGCCTCTGAGACTTTTTCTCCATTTTGGTCACGTGAGTAATAGGGACTGATCTCTTTTCTTTGCCCCAGCTATCTAAGGGCTTGGGCCTTTTGGCCCAGCCTAAACAGAAGGGGTATTTAAGCCCTATTCCCTTCTCTCCCTTTTCTCTCTCTCTATCTCTAATTCCTTTCTTCCTCCTGTTGTAATTAAACTCCATAAAAGGTTGACTGCTGACTTGAGTTTTCATTTAGGAATTACATAGCTGAATTCCTTGGCGACCTTAAATTAATATATATCAGTCTTTTAAAGTGATTTCCTTGTCACAAGTTTCATTACGTATGATAGTTTTGGCTTTTTGTTATAGTTTGTGTCTTACAGGTACTTAAGTTTATATGTTTCAAAGGTAAATAGTTCAAGAGGCTAAGTATATAAGTGGATAAACATAACACATTCAGAAAGAGAATATTAAAATCTCAAAATTATTTTATGGTAGTACAATAACATTTCATAACTTTAGCATCAAACATTGTAAAAGGGTTTGTTATTCACATGTGTTAGTGACAAAAATATGGTCCCTGTGATGATCTGAAAAATGAACCATAGGCATTTGGAGATGTAAAAACTGAATCAGTTTTATAAAAGTTGAGTGGTATAATTGCAGGTTTATTAAAAGATTTGTTTGAGAGGGGTAGGTTATTGTTAGTAATTTAGGAAATGAAATTAAAACAAAATATATCATTGAAGTAAGATTTTTTAAAATAATTTTTGCTCAAAAATATTTAACTTTTTCTAAAAGAAAGCTATGGACTTAAATTCTCAAGTATGATAAATGACTAGAAAGAAATTTCTTGATGATCTGACTCCCTCACTTTACTGATGAGAAAATGAAGGCCGTGTAGTTGAATAATCTTATCCCAGGACACAGAAAAAGTAAGTATCTGAACCATAGTTTCAGTTTGGATTCTCTAATGTGTCTTTTCCACAATACCAGCAATTTAAAAATGTCCAGGGATCCCTGTAGATCCCCCAAACCATTCATGGGATCTTTAAGGTCAAAAGTATTTTCAATGTAATACAGTAATGTCAATAAATATAACCAAGGGTATGCTGAAATCAGTTCAAAGTGGCTGTTGATAGCCAATTTTTATAGTTTCTGTTTGAACATTTTACACTTCAGAAATTGACAATGAGTAGAAATAGGGACATAATTTATTATTGTTTTTTATTGTCTAAAATGAAAGGAATGGAGAAAATGTTAATCCTGTTGATCAAACTTAAAAATGAGTCATGTGTACTCTTTTGTTCTTCTAGAGAACCAGTTATTAAACATTTACCAGCATCTGCCTGTATATAACACACATAAACAAAAGTTATTTCTGGGATTGATTCTTAGTCATTTTTAAGAATATAAGAGTCTTGAACACAAAATGTTTGAAAAAATCTACACTATTTTATGTTGCCTAATTCAAATTCTTTTCTTTGGATAGGCACTGAAGAGTTTTGTTTAAAATTTGGATATTAATCTACAGAAGCATGAATGTAGTCCACTATTATTAGCCATGGATAACTTTATTAATCAGATTTATTAACTAGCTAATTATCTAGTGAGTCAGTAGATAGTAAGCATTTTGAAGTCAAGGATGATTACATTCCTTTGCATCTCCAGCTCCTAGCACCCTACTCAGCACTTAATAGGAGCATAATAAATTCTTTACAATTGATTGAATAGACGAATATAGGTAATTGTGGCAGCGTGGTAAGGATACAGGGTACAGAACAGAGCAAGAATGATGAACACATTGAAGGAGAAAGAATTGTCCTGATCAGAGAGCATCATATGGTCTTGGATACTTTGCTTTGGAATTGAAAGACACTAAAAAGAGTGAAACACAATAGAAAAAAGTTAACTTCCATATTTTCCTCTCCAGTCTGCAATGAAAGTTTAAAGAGAAATGTCATATTGCAGACTGGTGTATCAAGGAGAAAGATCAACAGGGATAAATTCTGAGGCAACAGTGAGAGAAAAGAAAAATATTTCTTTCTAGACTACTCAGAAGTTTGATGGCAACAGAAGCTCTTAGGAAACAGAAGGTCATGGGAGTCCATGATTCTAAACTGTATTTAAGGAAAAACATTTTAACAGACTTAGGATTGCAGAGAAAAATACAACTGAAGGAAGAAAAAACCCAACTTTTGAATGCAATATTTAATTTAAAATAGTAATTTCAGGCTGTGGGTGTGAAGGTATTCACCTTGAACTTGGCTCCAATTAATGTAGATTACAGAGAGGGTTACTTCACCTCTGAAATTTAGAGCACCCAACACAGCTGTGAAGCTTTAACTTTTGTGGTAGTTTCTAGGGCAGCAGCTGGTGAGGTCTTGAACAAAGAGGATATTTCCAGGGCTCAAGAGGCAAGCTTATATTGAAAGGCACAGCTAATTCTCCTTATGTCATATGAAGGAAATGATTTTTTTTAAATCTGGAAGTAATCAGCATTTTAAATCACTTTGCCATTTTCAAGATAGACTGAAAAGTTCAAGTTCTTCATCTCTTCTAGTTTAATTACTGCCATTCACATGTCATGGTTATGTCAAATTGTCAGCTTGCCTCATTTGCTGAAATGGGCAATGAAGTGCATTACAATATTGAGGGGTAAAGACTATAACAGGTATTGTGGTTTAGAATTGAACCTCTGAGAATTTGAGTATAATCTATTCTGGGTAGCACTGGATTCATGAAGAAAACAGAGCCTTTATACCTAAACCATTTTTTTTTGTTCTTCCTCACCTTTCATTAATTTGTCCTTTAGAGTTGAGATTATCTAAGAAATTGTATTTCCAGTTCTTAGCATAGCGGTTTACCTCTAGTATGTACTTTATCTGTTTGTTGGGTTAAATTAATTAGAAGAAAAGAAAATAATTTTTAATTTGATTAAAACAAGAAAATAGTTTAAGTTATAAATTGGACTACTGATATGAAAGTTATTTTTCATCTAATCTCATACATCTATTTTATTGCAATCATTCAACAACCAAATGCCTGCTATCAGAGAAGTTCTATGCTACATTTTGTGAATGAAATACAGATACTTCATCCTTATTTCTATTACTCCAAGATGCTCTAATAGCTGAATTCAGAACCTCTTTAAACAAAGAACTAAATGAGGAATTTTTAAAAAGCATATATTAAAAACTTATTCTATGGAAAGCACTGTCTTAAGGGCTGAGGATACAAATGGATAAGTGAAATACCTTGTGGTTTCTAGGTACTAATGGCTCTGTCCTATTGTTAGGTTTGGTTTTCTATTCCCCTTAGATCACTTTGTTTTTGCTTGGTGTGGAAGGATTTTCACAGAGGAATTGATTTTTCTGGTTTCTAAGCCACCATCTTGACTCCCCCCCCCAGTTCCTTTATGTGATACATACTGGGTGGCATGATCCAGGACAAATCATTTAACCTTTCAGTATTCTAGCTACCTCTCTAACTATAAATTGCAACAAAAGATAGTGTCTTGCATTAGTAAAAAAGGATTTCTTCACCTGGGAATTTCTCTTACTTTTGAAAATATATATAATTTCCCTATTACTTTTATCTCATATTTTTTCAAATTTATTGTTTATTTAATTTTAATATTAATTTCTCTTAAAATATTGAGTTCCAAATTCCCTCTCTCTTTCCCACCACATTCTCCATTCAATGATAAGGCAAACAACTTGATAAATGTTGAAAGTTATACCTGTGAAATTATGCAAAATATATTTCCATATTCTCCATACTGCAAAAAAGCAGGAAAAATAAAGTAAGAAAATACTGCAATTTGTACTCTGAATTCACCAGTTCTCTCTCTGAGGTTGGTTACCATCTTTTCTATTCATGAATCCTTTAAAACTATCTTGAGTCATTGATTTGATCAAATTAGCCAAATTTGTCACAGTTGATCATTACAACATTGCCAATATTATGCCTTTTTCCCTTTTTGAATTTTTTGGGATAAAGGTATAATAGTGGTATTGCTGGGTCAATTGTTATACAGTTTTATGACTCTTTAGACTTGTTTACAAATTATTCCCCATAATGGTTGGACAATTTCACTATCCTACCAACAGTTTATAAGTATTCCTACATTTCTCTCATTCCCTCCAGCATTTGTCATTTCTGGTACATGAGAGCTGGTAACTCAGAGTTGTTTTATTTTTTCTTTCTTCAATAAAGAGAGATTTAGAACATTTTTCATTTGACCTCTAAAAATGGCCTTCAACCATTTATCAACTGAAGGATGACTCTTATTTTTATTTGTCAGTTCTGTTCTCAGTGTATATATATGAGAAATTAGACTATTGTTGAAAACTTACTGTAATTTATTTTAATAGTAGTTTAATGTCTATGGTACCTTTTAGGGAATTGAGTAATTCTTAAATTGTCTCTCCTAGATTTAATTTCTAGGTCAGTGTTTTTTCCAATGAAATACTTGCTATTTTCCTCTAACTTTTCATTCTATTGATTTTATTTCATTGTTTGCTGATTCTTGTAAAGTCATTATCTTTTATTTTCCCAATTCTAATTTTTAAATAATGAATTTTATTTATGATCTTTTGATCATCCTTTTCCATTTTGTCAATTCTGTTTTTTAACAAACTCTTTTCTTCATTGTATTTTTGTGCCTCTTTTCTCCTTTGATCATTTTTTCTCTTTAGACTGTTATTTTCTTTTAGCATTACTTTCATTTATTTTTCCCACTTTTCTTCACATTTTTCTTCTACCTATCCTATTTGATTTTTTAAACTTTCTTTTTGAGATATTCCTGAGCCTGATACCAATTCTCATCTCTCTTTGAAATTTTTTATGTGTTTGCTTTGATCTCAATGTGCTTTGTTCTTTGTCTCCATAGAAATTTTCTAGAGTTACATGTTTCTTTTGCTGTTTATTCATTTTCCCAGCTCTTTTTTTTTGCCTGTGGATTAGGAGTTTGGAAGCTGATACTGTCTTTTCTGCTGATTGGTTTCAGGTCTCAGGATTCAAATGAGTGAGGAAAGTTCTCCTTCTCCCTCCCACCCCCTTCTGGGTAACACAACCAGTGTGGACATGTTTGAGTCTACATGAATCTACATGAGTTTGCATCTCCTAAGTAATGGAGCATGGGTAATGAGGCTGTGGCTTATACACTTGATCTAAGATATGATCCTAAGATATGATAAGGATGATCAAACCAGATGTGAAAGGAGAGGTCAAGAAGCAATAATTCAGGGAGTCAGGGCTCTCTATCTCAAGTTACTTCTTGAGGGAACTGCTATGGTGGACATGTTGAGACCACCTATATGACTAGATAAAATAGACTTTTTCCTTTCTATCACTAACCAGGTAACTAATAGATTTTATGAAAAATAAGGACCATAGTCCTAATTTGATTCTTACATAGATCTATTTTGCCTTGGGGCTAAGGACTTCACCACAGTGCAGGCTTGAAAGGGCTAATAACTATGTATTTTTGGGTCTCATTGCAGTCTGATTCCAGTGCCTGGGATTTCAAGGAGTTATTATGAGGTCTGGAGTATTCTATTGGTGGTGGTATAGGCAGAGTCCTGGGATCCAGAAGTTGGCTTATGGCCAGGCTCAGAACCTGGCTCAGTGGGGGGTGGGGGTAAGGGGTTGGACAACACTCCTCTGTTGCAGTTTTCCTTCTGTTTTCCCCTTATCCAATTAAAATCCCATGAAAATTGATTTGTTCTCTCTTTCAAATTGCATTCAATGGGAGAGCCTTTTTACTCTGTCTTCTTGTTGGTTTTTGATTCCTGTTATTTTGAGGGACTTTTTAAAGATTGTTTTGAAAAAAATTGTCAAAGTAATTTAAGCTTTTTCTGTTAGGAAGCCAAATCTTGGCTCCATCTCCCATGGAATCTTTATCATACCTTTTAGAAAAAAATGTAGTATCCCTTATTCTCTCATTTAATTATGCTTATTTTTAGTTTTTCTTTGCCTGAGATCATGTTGGCTATCCATTTTTTTAGTGCAACTGAAGTATACCTGAAACAGAAAGGCAAGAATACTTAAAATAATAGACCCACATTCATGCTTTTTGTCTATGTAAATCATCTTATCTGTCCTAGAAATGATAAAGCTCTTAGGAGTTAACCTTTTCATCATCCCATAAAGGAATATAAACAGTTTACCTTTATTGAAAACCTAGAGATAACTCTTTCATGTTTACTTTTTTAGCCTCTCTTGAATCTTGTATTAAAATATTAAATTTTCATTGAAAGTAGATATTTTTAACTTTTATATTTGAGACAGAGCAGTTTTACATTATAATTTCTCAGCATATGATATTTTCTTTTTTATTCGATCATGGTTTTTGCATGGTACAATAATTCTTAGATTATACTTCCTTGATCTATTTTCTAGGTCAGTTGTTTTATTGATAAGATTTTTTTTTTACATTTTCTTCTATTTCTAATTTTGTTTTGTTGTTTCTTAATGTTTAATGGATTTATTAGTTTCTCCTTGACAAATTATGATTTTTCCAAGAATCATTTTCTTCAGTGAGATTTTGTACTTCTTTTTTCATTTTGCCAATTTTTAAAAGAATTCTTCAGTGAATTATTTAATCTTGTTTTCCATTTAACTTATTCTTTTTAAGTATCTGTTCAGTGTATTTTGTTATTCATTCCATTAGACCAATTTTATCCTTTCATTTATAATTTTCTTTAGAGATGTTTGTGTGTTTGTTTTGCCAAGCTGTTAATTCCCTCTTCATAATTTCTTGTGACTCCCATTTCTTTCCCCATTTTTTCCTCTATCATTCTTATCAGTCTTTTTTATGTCTTCAAGTAGTTTTTGTTTGACTTGAATCTAATATTTTTCTATGAGGCTTTATTTATAGCTATTTCCACATTATATTCTTATTCTGAATTTATTTCTTGGTCTTCTCTGCCACCATACTATTTTCTTATGGTAAAGTTTTGGTATTGTTGTTTACTTATTTTTTCCAGTATATTTCTTGATTTTCAACTTTATTTTAAAGTTGGGATCTCCTCTTTTTGGAATGTATTGGGATACACTATTCTAAGATTTAGGCTTTTTTTGTATTTTTTTCAGAGATAATTCTGGAGAACTGCAAATATTTGGTGTATCCAAGGAGAGGTTATCTTAGGAGAGTGGTGCTCACTATTCTTCTGTTTGGAAGTTTGGTCTTTACCAGAGAAAGGTTCCTGGTTTACTACAGTCCCAAACACTAGCACTCCTTTTGTATAGAAATTGTAACCAGGGACTCTGCTTCCATAGAAATGTCCCTTATCCCTTCTCTCAGCCCTAGAACTTTGACCTAGATTTGCATAGGGATAATAAATTGTTAATCAATGAAAGGCACACCAAGTGCCAGCAAAAAGTCCCCTGTAATCTCTTTCTGACCAGTTATCTGATTTCTCATCATTTCCAGCCTGATAGTTCCTCAGTGTTATTAGTGTGACTCCAGACAGACCTTCACCCTGGTGTCACACACTTCTGTCAACCTCTTCAGTATTCTTAGGACAGAAAAAGTCCTATCCTGTTCTTTTGTTGACTCTGCTTCTCCAAAAACTCATTTGATAAATTATTTTAATGTTGTTTATAGGGGAATGTTAAGAGTTCTTCTGGGTTTCTTCTAATGCAACACCTTGCTTCCCCTATAACTTTTATCTTCATTTTTCAACTATATGGCATTCTTTACTTCTAGTCTCTGTCTGTCCATAACTTTATCTTTCAATACTTTCTTTCCTTTTCCTTTACTTTCTTCATCTCCTAGTTAACTAATCCAACCATATATTCTCTTCCACCTTTGAATGCCTTACTCCCTTAGTTTTCTTTCATTTTCAGTTTCCCATAATCCTTCAACTTTGGTTAGTCTTCCACTCTCTTCTCTGTTCCTACTCTTGATGTACTAAAATGCCATTTGAGGAAGCTACATAGCCATGTAATTTGTACTTTCTACCAATTCATATTATGGAATCTCACCTGATCCCTCATTACCACACAGCAAAAAAATTAGATTATCTGAGGGAAAAGTGACTTCTCATATTCTATCAAAGATTCCATCAAAGATATGGATTCGTCACATCAAGTGAGAAAGCTGAATTCAAATGAAGAATAAAATAATGGTTCTTGTTGATTTCCCATTGAATGATTCTGAGTCAGGTATTTGTTCTCACCTAAAATTCAAGCTTTTCCATAAGAGGAATATGGAAAAGTTTCCATACTTGTCAAAGCTGATAACCACTTGTGAAATGTGATGATTAATGTGAGAATAAATTATATTTGCAAAAGTATACTAGAAAGTGTAATTAAGGATCATGATATTCTGAATAAGAAATTAAAGGAAGGTTTTTATGGACAAAAGTGATGCTTTTGCAATTGCTAATGGTTAAATAGAGGGACTTTAAATGAGAAAGAATAGTGTGTGAAATAAATAGCTGGCTAAGAAGGTGGTATCTGAGAGCAAATGTGTATTTCTGAACTATAGAATAACAATATAAAGCAGTTGCCACAAACAAAAGACCAAACAGCCCTTTGCCACAACTATTTACTGTGCTAAAAGCTCAGTTTCTAAGAGCAACTGAACAATGATTGCTGTATTTATTCTAGGCTCTGTCTTTTCTTGCTATGCCATTGCTGTTTTACTTAGCTGCTTTTGATTGGCACATCATTAACACATTCTTCCTAAGTCCTTATGCTAACAAAAAAGTATACCATGCTTTCCTCTAGGAATTAAATTACCAGTAATGTTTTTTTCTATCAATTTTTCCTTCCTTACAATTTTCCTAGTGAAGTTCAGATTATCTTATTGTGTTTCTCTGACTACTTCAGTCCCTGAATCCACTGAAGGGAAAGTTAATTTTATTGTTGGTTCTCCTCTTATCTTTTAATCTATAAGTACAAGTTCTTTCTGCTGATATGATTATCATTTGGATATTTCTAGTAAGCCCTAATACAAATAGACTTGCTTTGATCTGAACTGTACAAATTAAATTACTAGTAAATTTGTATCTAATTTAAATCCAACCAACAAAGTTTTCTTAGTTTTTCTGGTTTTCCTGGAAAAGCTTACATCTTAAGAGCAGATCATGAGCAAATAGATCTAAATTTGAAAGAGAACTTGCAAGGTATAGAGGGAAACATCAGCCTTCATTTCCTGTTAAGGAAATTGAGACCTAGGAATGTTCAAGGTCACAAAGATAGAAGAGTAGAAGAATTTTAATCTAAGTGCTCTGCCTCTTAAACTATTATTCTTTCCATTATGAAACTTTTCACTTTCTACCTCTTCATTCAGTACACATACCAAAAAAGAAGATTAATATATTGGTAAAAGTCTTAGTGAAGCCCCAGTGTAGTATCACTGGGCTCTTCTTTGATACTCTTTTGTTTGACATATTTTCATTCAACAAAATAATGGCATAGGTGACAATCAACATGAAGAGAAATTGAAATTTTAATATGTGTTGTGATAGATGTAGGACCTCAAAATCTCAACAAATTAGAACAATGTAAAATACAACAGAATATAATTTATCTGGAATAATATTTTTACTTTTATATTTTGATTCTATAATTCAAACAGTAAAATAGAGTATTGTGGATTAATAGAAGAGGAAAAGACATTATTTTAGCATGCTACAAGCTATCATGCACATAAGTAGTGCATGATAGTAGTCACAAAAGGCAGTACAAGCTGAGATTGCCTTACGACCACCATGGGACCCAAAATAAGGGTATATATTCTCATATATACTGGTCAGACCAAATCTTTCTTAGTGTGTGCAGTTCTCAGTGATGCTTTTAATAAGTCTTTTGGAAATAGAAGTAGAGTACAGCCCTTGTGTCTGCAGTGGCTATGCTTTTAGACCCACCTTGGATGGTGGAAACTTGTATATAAGCGAACATCTTCTGACCATATATATATAATGTGATTTTCTTCTACATATGTATGTATAATGAATTTTAATTAATGAATTACACACAGAGTAAGATATCACTAAAATCAGATACAGTAATAATAAAGTATATTAATATACATTCTTATGCAGTACTTTATTCTCATGGTGTGTAAATCTTTAAGGAGGATTTGTACCTCTGGCATGAGGGTTTGTTGAGGCCTTTCCAAGGATGCTCATTCACCTTTGGTGTCCAATAGAACTTGTGGCACTAAGAAACTATAGAACATTCAGTAACCACATCCATTAAAATATCTCAGCACATGGGCTAAACCAAGTTTAGTGTTACCTATGGGTCACAAAGCCATTGGTAAGTTAGGGGGTTGTTTTCTACCCCAAGCATGTAAAGATTCCCCCAATGAAATGAGAATTTAGAAAAATTTTATTCAAATGCCCATGAAAGCAGTTGAAACAGGTACTGTGGAGCACTTAGAGCTTGGTTAGACATGGAAGATGACCAGATTATGTACTTCATCCCAGGCCATCACCAGAAGTCCTAACTTTTGTATTGTCACTGAATTTCAATGACTTTGTAAGAGAAATTGAGGCTAATGAATTCATGCAACTCTAACACTTTTAAATCCATTTTTCCCCAGTAGTTAATCACAGATAACTGAATCAGTGGATACTGAACCCTATTGCATTTCCAAAGAAAGGCAAATAGAGTATTAAAGGAACTAGAAATCATTGCAAACAAACATCAGGTGCAGAAACTGAGGTTGTATAGATTGAAGAATATGAATTTTATGTGAGCATAATTTAGCTGTCTTCATGACTTTGGATAAATATCATATGGAAGAAAAACTTGACCTATCCTGCTATGTTCTAGACATTAGAACTAGAAATTAAGAGTAGAAGTTGCAAAGAGCAGATTTGGCTTAATAGATGGACATTTTAAAAATTGTTAAATTTAGCATGAAATAGTAATAGTTTGACAAGGGATAAAGGATTTTTACTTATTAGTGCTTTCTTATCAGAGGTTGGAATTGAGAGAAATTTCTGTTCAGGTGTAGTTTGGGCTAGATGAATTCTAAAGTACCTTTCAATTCAGAATTCCTATGAAAAAGTTTTGTCACTTTCCTTCCTTTATTATTGTTACCACATTCATAGAATTGCATGGATTGCACAATTATATATTTTGTTTTCTGATATTGCATGTAGGTTATATATAAATATAAGGATAGACTAGACTACTGGAGTAAGTAAGAGTTAATTTAAAAAAAAACAGGCCATGGAAATGTTTGTGTGTCTGGGGAGGGGAGTGGAAAATGAAGAAGAAATTTTGCTACATTTGCTCTTTTTATAAATTAATGAAAATCTATGGAGTACAGAATTTCTCAGAAACCAAGCAAAATTCATGAAGAGTAGGTTTCAATCTCTAAAAGAGCAAACTAAATTTAAGATATGAAGCTTCAGATTTTCTTAACTTTTTCTCTTTTACCCCAGAAGCAATTATAATACTCAAAGATCTCTAATACTTGTGTGAAATTAGATGAAATATGGATTTGTAGCAGATTGCTTCCCTACTAATTATTTCTGAATAATTGAACAACTGTTACCCTAAAAAAGAACTACATATCCTGAGAGCCCACTGACTTCCTGTCATTATGTACTTCCTGTAGACAGAGGATAAAGGGAGTGGGTGTTGAGGCTCCTCCTCTCTGATGTAGGATCAGCAGTGATGATGGTGAGTGGAGATTTTGAAAATGGCTAACAAGCCATGGGCACATGGTTTTTATTTTGTACCCTTTTCATTCCTTGATTTCTAATGATTTTAATAAACCTCCATAAAATATATTTTTTATTATGGAGATTTTAATTTTTACAGTTGGCAACCAAAAGGGATGAGAAACTCTCAATTATTAAAAGATAGTCTAGATAATTTTTAAGCCATGCTTCTCCTCCCAAAGCTTTTAGCCCACCCCACCCACCTTTGCAAAGTCCAACTCTCTGGAGCTGCTGACTTTTTCTTTTCCTACTTTTTGCCCAGTTGCATGCTCTCCCTACTGACCAGGCTATTTTTAACCAGGGGACTCTTGGAGCAGAAGAGATAAACTGCTTCTCTCACCCAACTGATTGAGTCCTTTGTTCTTTGTCCCTCCTTCCTTCCTCATTCCTTGCTGCTGACTCTGGTGTTGCTGATAATGCTACCTCCAGCCCCTGTTCCCAGTCACTCATCTGGCCCCCAGGCCCAGGGCCCCAGTGGCTCTGCTCCTAAAATCAGCCTCCAACCAGACCCTGACCCCTACTTCCTTCACTGATTGCTGCCATCAAGAAGCTAGGAGACAGGGCAGATGGTAAAATCTGGGAAGTTCTTTCCTTGGGTAACAATTAGCCTCCACATGGCAAGGAACCTGGGATGGGAGTGGGGCAGCGAGGAGAAGGAAGAGACTTTTCCAAAGAGGAAGATGATTACAAGCATGGTGTATTCTATGAAAGCAGTGCATTGCCTATTTCAAACATCTTCTACAATTCATGAGTGCATTGATCCTTTTACTTATCTTACCTGAGATACAGGGGAGAAATTCATCTCCCTGCAGCTCTTTGCTATTTGGGCCTGTCCAGTTTGAGTTTCCTAAAACCCATGTCCTCCTTTGATATGGGAGGGCCCATAATACTGACCAAAGGAATCTCAACAACAACAACAACAACAACAACAAAAGAAACTTTAAAGAGACTGGAGGTAAAATTTTTAGGCCTTTTCAACTCCATTTTTGTTTTATAAAATCCTCTGTATTTTATTGTATTTTGATGATTGTTTTGTTTAAGATTTAATTTTGTTGTTTTAAGTGTATATATTAATGTATTTGATATTCTTCTGCTACACTGATTTTTTTTAATCTGCTATGTTTTAACTATTAGATATGTTCTGTTACATTTCTCCTGTGGCTACTGAATAAAATATTGTAAAATATTGTAAAAGCCCATAAACAGTTCTTTCCCCCATTTTTTATTGGGTAATTGTCACATAGATGATGGATGGACTCAACCTGACTAACAACCTTTAGAGAATTTAATAAGCTAAGAATTTAATGGTGATTCTAAGGGATCTTCAGAAATAATTTTAATTAACTAGTGGTTTCTGCATGGATGAGTTTTTTTTTTAATTTATATTTTAAAGAATGCTGTATTAAAGGTAGATAAACAAAGAAATGTTCCTACAAAGGTATTTCTATGAATCAGGAAGCCAAAAAAAGAGCTCCTGAAAGATCATTTCAAGTTAATTTACTTATACCACAACAATCTAGATTTCTTGTTGATGTTCTAGACCCAAATAAGTTTTAATTTGTCTATAAATATATTTGCCAAGGTTGAAAGAATTGCTATGTCTATAAAAATTGTGACAAATATCCATCAGTTCATAGAGGGTTTTTTTGGTCATTCAGAAACTTATATGAAATATGATAGAGGATTTGTTTTGCTACTGTAATTAACTGAGCTATTGTGAAGTTTGGGGACTTTGGTACTTCTTTGAATGTGCATTATCTACTGTATTACTGTTTTATTCTGAAAATCATTTGTAGTCACACAGTGATTAAGTTAAAAAGGAAATGGATCTCATTTTTTGGATGAGAAACCTTTGTACTCTACATTTCCTTAGTTAACACAATGTGTCAATGATTGTAAGTTATGTATTTTTGAATTTAAAACTCTTTTATTATTGTTTTTGCTTGTGTGTGCAATATATTATTTCAATTGTATTTTTTCTTTCCTTTTTGTATTTGAAGCACATCACTAATAATCAGAATATTTTCTTTTAACTTGTTTTGATTTTGAAGTAATATAAGTTTAAAATATATTTGCTATAATGTCAATGTATGCACAAAAAACTTTAGATTATAAAAATAATTCCATTAATTGTTTAAGAAATTATGGGACTTTGCTAAATGATTCTGTCTGATTCCAGGACAAAAGAATACAAAAAAGAACCTGCGCAGTGCCAAAGAAGCACAACGCTAAACTGCATAGTGCCAATTGATCACAAGGTCAAAGAGATCAACGAATCCCAATGGGATTGCTGAACATTTTGAATCATGACAAGAGGATTTGATCTTGTTTGGGGTTTGAGGTTGCGGCTATTTAATAGGTGTTAAATCCAGGTCTTCCTTGTCCCACATTCTACAAAGTATCTCAAATTTGGATCCTATCTGTATCCTATAATCTAGTCCATTTTCTGTCTTTCATGGAGTGGCAAACTTTCTAAGGTACTGGTTACTGATTGGGTAAATGCATAATTGTTTAAATCACTTTAATTGGGTCCTGATTTAAGGACCTGTTATATCTTTATTTTTCCTTTGCTTAAAATTTTTTACACATAAGTCTTTGATAGTCTATATTTCATCCAGAAGTTCTTTTCTCTTTTATTTGGATCTTTTTGTTTTAGATTTCTCTTGCCAATTGATTCATATACCTCATAACTCAGCCATGCATTCCTAAATGAACCCTGTGTTTTTCAATCACCCTCTTTAGGAGGGGTATGTATGTATTATTATTATTATTATTATTATTATTTTAAATTACAAAGTTTAAATTCTTTTTGAGAGTAATTTTAGGTTAAGAAACATGCTACTTCTCCAAATCCATAAAATGAACTCTTTGGAGAAGGCACTATGAAGATGCCTACACAGACCACATGCTGCACCAGAAGATCCAGAGTGAACTTTGGGATGTGGTGATTTGAACTGTGTGGGGTTGAATGCATTTGTTTTGTATGTATTTCTTATGCTGAAGGGGACTGCCCCATAACTGGCTTTTTGTGAATGTGCCTTGCAATCATTGGTTTTCTTCTCTTTCCTCTTATCCTCAAATTATTTTAATTTCAAAGTTGGTATATTTACAAGACCCACTGGAGAGACTAGTCTTCCACGGGTCTGGGGGAGAGGGGAATGTATAATTAAAAATCTGTTACCCTTTAAATAAAGAACTACATTTCCCAAGGGCCCACTGACTTCCTGACATTACCTACTTCCTGTAGACAGAGGATGAAGGAAGTGGGTGTTGAGGCTCCCGCTCTCTGATGTAGAATCAGCAGTGATGACAGTAAGTGGGGATTTTGGAAATGGCTAACCAGCCATGGGTACTTGGTTTTTATTTTGTACACTCTTTATTTCTTGATTTCTAATGATTGTTAATAGATCTCTGTGAAATATATATTTTTTATTTTAATAAATAAATTAAAATATTTTATTTATATTATTTTATTATTGAGATTTTAATTTTTACACATTACTGGAATCCCAGGAATGTGAATGATTAATCCTAATTCAGTTCAGAAATGGAACTTTTCCTGTATAAAAGAGGAAACCTGAGGATTCATCTATGGAGGCACTTCCATAAAACCACTCTAACTTAGACAAAGACTAGGAGATTTGTAGAACTATTGTCTCTGGCCTATTCTGAGTCTACAACCATTTGTACAAAATATATTTCTTTTTTTTCATTTCCTTCTTTTTTTTTTAAAATAATATTTTATTTGATCATTTCCAAGCATTATTCATTAAAGACAAAGATCATTTTCTTTTCCTTCCCCCCTAAACCCAATAGCCGACGCGTGATTACACTGGGTATCACATGTGTTCTTGATTAAAACCCATTGCCATGTTCTTAGTATTTGCATTAGAGTGTTCGTTTAGAGTCTCTCCTCTGCCATGTCCCCACTACCGCTGTAGTCAGGCAGTTGTTTTTCCTTGGTGTTTCTACTCCCACAGTTTGTCCTCTGCTTATGGATAGTGTTTTTCTCCTAGATCCCTGCAAATTGTTCAGGGACATTACACCACCACTAATGGAGAAGTCCATTACATTCGATTATACCATAGTGTATTAGTCTCTGTGTACAATGTTCTCCTGGTTCTGCTGCTTTCGCTCTGCATCAATTCCTGGAGGTCATTCTAGTCTCCATGGAATTCATCCACTTTATTATTCCTTTTAGCACAATAGTATTCCATCATCAACATATACCACAATTTGTTCAGCCATTCCCCAATTGATGGGCATCCCCTTGTTTTCCAATTTTTGGCCACCACAAAGAGCTCAGGTATGAATATTCTTGTACAAGGCTTTTTCCCCATTAAATCTTTGGGGTACAAACCCAGTAGTGCTATGGATGGATCAAAGGGCAGACTTTCTTTTATCACCCTTTGGGCATAGTTCCAAATTGCCCTCCAGAATGGTTGGATCAGTTCACAACTCCACCAGCAATGAATTAATGTCCCAACTTTGCCACATCCCCTCCAGCATTCACTGCTTTCCTCTGCTGTCACGTTACCCAATATGCTAGGTGTGATGTGATACCTCAGAGTTGTTTTGATTTACATCTCTCTGATTATAAGAGATTTAGAACACTTCTTCATGTGCTTATTAATAGTTTTGATTTCTTTATCTGAGAACTGCCTATCCATGTCCCTTTCCCATTTATCAATTGGAGAATGGCTTGATTTTTTGTGCAATTGATTTAGCTTTTTATAAATGTGAATAATTAAACCTTTGTCAGAGGTCTCTATGAAGATTTTTTTCCCAATTTGTTGTTTCCCTTCTGATTTTAGTTACATTGGTTTTGTTTGTACAAAAGCTTTTTAATTTGATGTAGTCAAAATTATTTATTTTACATTTTGTGATCCTTTCTATGTCTTGCTTGGTTTTAAAGTCTTTCCCCTCCCAAAAGTCTGACATGTATACTATTCTGTGTTTACCCAATTTTCTTATGGTTTCCTTCTTTATGTTTAAGTCACTCACCCATTTTGAATTTATCTTGGTGTAGGGTGTGAGGTGTTGAACAATTCCTAATCTCTCCCACACTGTCGTCCAATTTTCCCAGCAGTTTTTATCGAATAGTGGATTTTTGTCCAAAAACCTAGGATCTTTGGGTTTAATGTATACTGTCTTGCTGAGGTCTCTTGCCCCCAGTCTATTCTACTGATCTTCCTTTCTGTCTCTTAGCCAGTACCAAATTGTTTTGATGACTGCTGCTTTGTAATATAATTTGAGGTCTGGGACTGCAAGGCCCCCATCATTTGTGTTTTTCTTTCATTATTTCCCTGGATATCCTTGATATTTTGTTATTCCAAATGAACTTTATTATGTTTTTTTTCTAAATCAGTAGAGAAATTTTTTTGGGAGTTCAATGGGTATGACACTAAATAGATAAATAAGTTTGGGTAGAATGTTCATTTTTATTATATTGGCCCATCCTATCCATGAGCAGTTAATGTTTTTCCAATTGCTCAAGTCTAGTTTTAGTTGTGTGGAGAGTGTTTTGTAGTTGTGTTCATATAGTTCCTGTTTGTCTCAGGAAATAGATTCCTAGGTATTTTATTTTCTCTAAGGTGATTTTGAATGGGATTTCTCTTTCTAGTTTTTGCTGCAGAGCTGTGTTGGAGACACATAGAAACGCTGATTACTTATATGGGTTTATTTTGTATCCTGCAAATTTGATAAAGTTGTTGATTATTTCAATTAGCTTTTTGGTTGAATCTCTAGGATTCTTTAAGTAGACCATCATGTCATCTGAAAAGAGTGATAACTTGGTCTCCTCCTTGTCTATTTTGATGCCTTCAATTTCTTTTTCTTCTCTAAATGCTACTGCTAGTGTTTCTAGTATAATGTCAAATAGTAGAGGTGATAATGGGCATTCTTGTTTCACTCCTGATCTTATTGGGAATGCATCTAGTTTATCCCCATTGCAGACAATATTAGCTGATGGTTTTAGATATATACTGTTTATTATTTTTGGAACAATCCTTCTATTCCTATGCTTTCTAGTGTTTTTAATAGGAATGGGTGTTGTATTTTATCAAAGGCTTTTTCTGCATCTATTGAGATAATCATGTGGTTCTTGTTGGTTTGCTTGTTGATGTGGTAAATTATGTGGATGGTTTTCCTAATACTGAACCAGCCCTGCATCCCTGGTATAAATCCTACTTGATCATGGTGGATGACCCTTCTGATCACTTTCTGGAGTCTTTTTGCTAGTACCTTATTTAAGATTTTTGCATATATATTCATTAGGGAGATTGGTCTATAATTTTCTTTCTCTGTTTTTGACCTGCCTGGTTTTGGAATCAGTACCATGTTTGTGTCGTAAAAGGAGTTTGGTAGAACTCGCTCTTTGCTTATTATGTCAAATAGTTTGTATAGTATTGGGATTAACTGTTCTCTGAATGTTTGATAGAATTCACTTGTGAATCCGTCGGGCCCTGGGGAGTTTTTCTTAGGGATTTATTTGATGGCCTGTTGGATTTCAATTTCTGATATGGGATTATTTAAGAAATCTATTTCTTCTTCTGTTTGTCTAGGCAGTTTGTATTTTTGTATATATTCATCCATATCACCTAAACTGGTGTATTTATTGCCATATAATTGGGCAAAGTAAGTTTTAATTATTGCCTTAATTTCCTCTTCATTGGAGGTGATGTCCCCCTTTTCATCTTTGATGCTGTTAATTTGCTTTTCTTCTTTCCTTTATTCAATTATATTGACAAGTACTTTGTATATTTTGTTTGTTTTTTTCAAAGTACCAGCTTCTTGTCTTATTTATTAAATCAATAGTTCTATCACTTTTGATTTTATTAATTTTTCCCTTGATTTTTAGGATTTCTAGTTTGGTTTTCTTCTGGGGTTTTTAATTTGATCACTTTTGAGTTTTTTTATTTGAATTTCCAATTGATTGATCTCTGCTCTCCCTAGTTTGTTAATAAATGCACTCAAGGATATGAATTTACCTCTGATGACTGCTTTGGCTACATCCCAAAAGGTTTGAAAGGATGTCTCACTGTTGTCATTTTCCTTGATGAAATTATTAATTGTTTCTCTGATTTGTTCTCTAACTCATCGGTTTTGGAGTATCATATTGTTTAATTTCCAATTAGTTTTTAATTTGGTTTTCCACGTACCATTACTGATCATTATTTTTATTGCCTTGTCATCTGAAAAGGTTGCATTTATTATTTCTGCATTTGTATGCCATGTTTCTGTGACCTAGTGTATGATCAATCTTTGTGAATGTGCCATATGGTGCTGAGAAGAAGGTGTATTCCTTTTTGTCCCTATTTATTTTTCTACATATGTCTATTAATTCTAATTTTTCTAAGATTTCATTCACTTCTTTTACCTCTTTCTTATTTATTTTTTGATTTGATTTAATCTAAATTTGATAATGGTTGGTTCAAGTCTCCCACTAATATGGTTTCACTGTCTCTTTCTTTCTTCAATTCTCCTAGTTTCTCCATTAGAAATTTGGGTGCTATATTATTTGGTGCATACATGCTGATTAATGATATTTCCTCATTATCTAAAGTCCCTTTTAATAGAATGTAATTACCTTCCCTATCCCTTTTAATCAGGTCTATTTTTGCTTTGGCTTCATCAGATATCATGATTGCTACTCCTGCCTTCTTTCTGTCAGTTGAGGCCCAGAAGGTCTTACTCCATCCTTTAATTCTGACCTTTTGGGTTTCTACCCGCCTCATGTGTGTTTCTTGAAGACAACATATGGTAGGGTTTTGGATTCTGCTATTCGTCTACCTTTTATGGGTGAGTTCATCCCATTTATGTTCAAAGTTATGATTGTCACTTGTGGACTCCCTGGCATTTTGATATCCTTCCCTCATTCTAACCTTTCTTCTTCAGCTCTAATTTTTTAATCCAGTGATTTATTTTAAATCAGTCCCCCTTGTCACCTCCCTTGATATATTTCCCTTTCTAGCCCCTCCCTTTTTTGTTCCCTCCCCCACCCCCTCTTCTTCCTTCCCTTTTTTATGTTCCCTCCCCCTCCAGCCTCCTTGGTTTTCCCTTCTCCCTACCCTTGTTGGTTAAGATAGGATTCAAGATCCCAATGGATCTGGATGTTCTTCCCTCTCAGGGTTAATTTTCCTGAGAGTAAGGTTTAAGTTAAAACTCTTTTCCTCTCCTTCTTATAGGAGTTTTCTTCCCATGTGAATCTTTGTGTGAGAAAGATTATTCTATTTCATCTTTCTTTTCCCTCTATTTAAACTTTACATTTTCCCCACATATTAATATACATAGATTGATATAAATATAGTCCTTATAGAAGAGAGTTTGAATAAAAGAAAAAGATAACATTTTTCTCCTTTTCCCTTTCCTTCATATTTACCTTTTCATGTATTCCATGCTCTTTGTTTTTTGATATCGAACTTTCCACAGAGCTCTGGTTTTTTCTTTGCAAAAAGTTGGATATCTTCTATTTTGTTTAAGGCCCATACTTTCCCTTGGAAATATATAGTCAGTTTTGATGGGTAGCTGATTTTTGGTTGAAGGCCCAGCTCTCTTGCCTTTCTGAAAATCATGTTCCATGCCTTATGGTCATTTAGAGTGGAACTTGCAAGTTCTTGTGTGACCCTTTTTGGCATTCCTTTATATCTAAATTGTCTTTTTCTGGCTTCTTGTAGGATTTTTTCTTTTGCTTGAAAGCTTTGGAATTTGGCAATTACATTCCTGGGAGTTGTGTTTTGGGGAGTCACATATAAGTACGTATGAATAAAAGAGATACTATCTAAGCAATTTCTCAATGCCATCAACAGAATTAAAACAATTCTGCCTTTCTTTTCTTCTTTGAAAGGCACTATCCTCTCAGTTACTCAGTCTGGAAGCCTCAGTGTCATCTTCGACTCTTTGCATGCACTCAATGATATATACAATCTGCCTCTAAATTTTATTTCTACATTTCTATCATTCACACAGCTATCCCCACCACTTATGAAATTCCTCAACATCTCATATAGACTACTGCAATAGCCTTTTGCTTGGTTTTCCTATTTCAGGGCCCATTTCTAACTAGTGCAATCTATTATTCATCCACATGCCAAAGAGATTTCCTTAAGTATATGTTTCTTCAGGTCACTTCTGTCCTGCCTCCACTCTGACCCCCTGTAGCTCCCTTTTACCTGAAAGTTTAAATGTAAAATTCTCTATTTACAATAATCGTCATAAAAGATCATAGTTACCTTGTTTTTGACAAAAGTAAAGATCCAAGTTTGAGGTATAAGAATTTACTTTTTAGCAAAAATATTGGGAAAAATGGAAATAGTCTAGCAGAAACCAGACAAAGACAAATATCTTATGCCATTTCCCAAGATAAGAACAATTTGGTGCATAAAGGAAGATATTATAAGAAAATTAGAAGAACATAATCTGACACATTACCTGTCAGATATATGGATAGAAAAATTAATGAATAAACAAGAGATAGAAAGCATTATAAAATGGATAATTTTGAAAACATAAAATTGAAAAGTTTTTGCATAAATAAAACTAATGAGGCCAAGATAGGTAGTATTGTTGGGGAATATATTTAAAACAGTTTCTTGGATAGTAGTATATGTAAAATATATGGAGAACTTTGTCAAATACGTAAGAATATGAGTCATTCTCCAATTTATAAATGATCAAAATATATGAGCAAACAGTTTTTGGATGAAGAAATCATAGCAACATACAAGTATATTAAAAATGCTATAAATTAGAATTGGTTAGGGAAACACAAATAAAATCAACTCTGAAATATCTCACATCTATCAGATAAGCTAAAATGATAAAAGAGCAAAATGATGAATATTGAAAGGAGAATTAGAAAAATTGGGACAAATATAACTTTGGTGAAACTGTGAACTGATGCAACCATTTGGAGAGCAATCTGGACTTTTGCTTAAAAAGTTATGAAACTGGGAATTCTGGGTAGACATGGTGGCAATCTAGACACAAATTGCTTCCTCTCCCCTGAACTGAACAAAATAGAGCATAAAAATCATCTTTGGAAGATTGGAGGGACTTTCCAGCAGCCCACAGCAATGAAAGTACGTGGGGTTTGAACACTTACACACTATAAGAGGGAAAGAAAGCTCACTGCCAAGCGTGAGCTGAGCTAAGCTGCCCTCCCCCAGCTCAGCTCACTCACCAGAGACAGCGAATGAGTGAGGAACATCTCTGCAGGGAGTGGGGAGCACTCCACGGTCCTTGGGATCTAAAAAGGACTCCCAGAGTACTACCCTTCAGAACGGTTTCACTGGAAAGTGTGCAGACCAGACGGTGGGGGATCCTGCAAACTGCAAAGGCCA
This sequence comes from Monodelphis domestica, assembly GCF_027887165.1. Taxonomy (NCBI): domain Eukaryota; kingdom Metazoa; phylum Chordata; class Mammalia; order Didelphimorphia; family Didelphidae; genus Monodelphis; species Monodelphis domestica. The sequence continues at coordinate 142,584,625 of NC_077230.1, read as the reverse complement.
AGCACGAGGAGTCTCTAGAAATTGCCTGAGGCAAAATCTCTTCCACTCCTCACTGCAGTGAAGGGAGGGGGGCACTCCAGGGTCCCTGGGAACTGACAAGGACTACCAGGCAACTACCAGGAGGAGTGGTTTTACAGGGGAATCCTGCATGCACGGGAGAGAAGAGATCACAGACTGCATGGGAGGGCTCTCCAACAAACTTCAGAGACTGGGAATAATCAGCCTGAGGCAAAAACATCAATACTGGCCCATTTCACTCATATTTCTGACTGACCACCAAAGGGATGGCTCAGAGTGCCCAAGATCAACCCTCCAAGAAGAAAGGGAAAAAAAGTGACTATTGAAAACTTTTATGGAGGGAAAACAGACAAAAAAGAGGATGAAATACAAAGAAAATCAAAACACACCCCCAAAAATGGAAACTCTCCACAAGCTCTGGAAGAACTCAAAATGGAGTTGATCCAAAAAGATGGAAACCTTCTGGCTAGAAAAATGGGAACAAATTCAGAAAGGGGTCTTCACCATGACAGACAAAATCTCACAATTGGAGAAAGAGCTGGAAGCCTCTAACAGAAGGACAGACCAAACTGAAAAGCAAAACCAATCATTAAAGACCAGAATTAAGCAACTGGAAGACAGTGACCTTGCAAAGCAGCAAGAATTAATAAAGCAAAGTAAAAAAAAATTAATGAAATAGAAGAAAACATAAAATATCTCACTGACAAGGTGACAGACCAAGAAAACAGAGGGAGAGACAACTTGAGAATCATCAGTCTACCTGAAAAACAAAAGATTTACAAAATCCTCTATGCCATACTACAAGAAATCATCGAAGACAATTGTCCTAATGTTCTCAAACAAGAGGGCAAAATAGAAATCGAAAGAGTTCATAGAACACCCTCTATACTAAATCCCCAAAAGACAACCCCCAGGAATGTAATAGCCAAATTCAAGAGCTTCCAAACTAAGGAGAAAATGTTACAAGAAACTAGGAAAAGAAACTTCAGATACAGAGGCACATCGATAAAGATCACACATAACCTAGCAGTGAACACACTAAGAGATCATACAGCCTGGAACACGATATACAGAAAAGCAAGAGAACTGGGTCTTCAACCAAGAATCAGCTACCCATCTAAAAACTGACTATATACTTCCAGGGGAAAGTATGGGCATTCAACAAAATAGAAGATTTCCAAATATTCGTAAAGAAAAGACCAGAACTCAGTGGAAACTTTGACATCCAAATACAAAGAGCAAGAGAAACATGAAAAGGTAAATATGAAAGAAAGAGAAAAAGAGAAAAGTGCTTTATTTTTTTCTTTTATTCAATCTCTCTTCTATAAGGGACACAATTAGATCAAATTATATATATTAACATATGGGGAAATGTTATGTGCAACTTTCAAAAACTGTATGCAATGATAGAGTAATCAGAAGAATCACTCATAGGGAAAGATTGGGGCATTAACATGATTTGGAGGGGAGTGAGAAAAAAAAGAAAGAAAAAGAAAAGGGGAATCAATGAAGATACTAAGATATACTTGAAGAAATAGAAATAAATAAAATAAAACAATCTTCGTCACACAAAGATATATACGGGAAAGGGTAAGGAAGAATTCTCTTATAAGAAGGAAAGGAAAAGTAATAATTGGTAATACTAAAACCTTACTCTCAGTGAAACCAACTCTGAGAGGGAAGAGCATCTAGATCCATTGGTATCTTGAATTCCATCTTATCCAACAGGGTAAGGGAGAAGGGAAGACCAAGGGGGATATGGAGGGAGAGAAAACAAAAAGGGAGGGAAGGATAGGGGGAAGGGGAAGGGAATGAAAAGGGAGGGATTAGAAAGGGAAGCATAACAAGGGAGGGGACTGGGGGGACTGATTTAAAATAAACCAAGGGTTTAAAAGGTAATAGCAAAAGAAGAAAAGTCAGAAGTAGGGGAGGATATCAAAATGCTGGGGAACTCACAAATGACAATCATATCATTGAATGTGAATGGGATGAACTCACCCATAAAAAGTAGACAAATAGCAGAGTGGATTAGAATCCAAACCTTACCATATGTTGTCTTCAGGAAACACATATGAGGTGGGTAGAAACTCATTAAGTCAAAATTAAAGGGTGGAGTAAAACCTATTGGGCCTCAACTGACAGAAAGAAGGCAGGAGTAGCAATCATGATATCTGACAAAGCCAATGCAAAAATAGACCTGATTAAAAGGGATAGGGAAGGTAAATACATTGTGATAAAAGGGAGTTTAGACAACAAGGAAATATCACTAATCAACATGTATGCACCAAATGGTATAGCACCCAAGTTTCTAATGGAGAAATTAGATGAATGAATTGAAGGAAGAAATAGACAGTATAACCATATTAGTGGGAGACTTGAACCAACCACTATCAAATTTAGATAAATCAAACCAAAAATTAAATAAATAAGAGGTAAAAGAGGTGAAAGAAATTTTAGAAAAATTAGAGTTGATAGATATGTGGAGAAAAATAAATAGGGATAAAAAGGATTACACCTTCTTTTCAGCACCACATGGCACATTCACAAAGATTGACTATACACTAGATCATAAAAATATGGCATACAAATGTAGAAAAACAGAAATAATTAATTCAAATTTTTCAGATCATAAGGCAATAAAAATAATGATCAGTAAGGGTACATGGAGAGCAAAATCAAAAAGCAATTGGAAAGTAATATGATACTCTAAAATCAGTCAGTTAAAGAACAAATCTTAGAAACAATTAATAATTTCATTGAAGAAAATGACAATGGTGAGACATCCTTTCAAACCTTATGGGACACAGCCAAAGCAGTACTAAAAGGAAAATTCATATCCCTGAGTGCATATATTAACAAATTAGGGAGGGCAGAAATCAATGAATTGGACATGCAAATCAAAAATCTTGAAAGGGAACAAATTAAAACCCCCAGAAGAAAACCAAATTAGAAATCCTAAAAATTAAGGGAGAAATAATAAAATTGAAAGTGATAGAACTATTGAATTAATAAATGAGGCAAGAAGCTGGTACTTTGAAAAAACAAACAATATAGACAAGGTACTGGTCAACCTAATTAAAAAATGGAGGAAAGTAAGGCAAATTAACAGTATCACAGATGAAAAGGGAGACCTTACCTCCAATGAAGAGGAAATTAAGTCAATCATTAAAAACTACTTTGCCCAATTATATGGCAATAGATATGCCAATCTAGGTGACATGGATGAATATTTACAAAAATATAAATTGCCTAGATTAACAGAAGAAGAAATAGAATTCTTAAACAATCCCATATCAGAAAAAAGAAATCCAACAGGCCATCAAAGAACTCCCTAAGAAAAAATCCCCTGGGCCTGATGGATTCACTAGTGAATTCAATCAAACATTCACAGAACAGCTAATCCCAATACTATACAAACTATTTGACATAATAAGCAAAGAGGGAGTGCTACCTAACTCCTTTTATGACACAAATATGGTACTGATTCCAAAGCCATGCAGGTCAAAAACTGAGAAAGAAAACTACAGATCAATTTCCCTAATGAACATGGATGCAAAAATCTTAAACAGTATACTAACAAAAAGACTTCAGCAAGTGATCAAGAGGATCATTCACTATGATCAAGTAGGATTCATACCAGGAATGTAGGGCTGGTCCAATATTAGGAAAACCATCCACATAACTGACCATATCAACAAGCAAATGAACAAAAATCGCATGATTATCTAAATAGATGCAGAAAAAGCCTTTGATAAAATACAACACCCATTCCTATTAAAAACACTGGAAAATATAGGAATAGAAGAGTCTTTCCTAAAAATAATAAACAGTATATATTTAAAACCATTAGCAAACATCATCTGCAATGGGGATAAACTAGAAGCCTTCCCAATAAGATCAGGAGTGAAACAAGGATGCCCATTAATACCTCTATTATTTAACATTGTACTAGAAATACTAGCAGTAGCAATTAGAGAAGAAAAAGAAATTGAAGGCATTAAAATAGCCAACAAGGAGACCAAGTTATCACTCATTGAGGATGATATGATGGTCTACTTAAAGAATCCTAGAGAATCAATAGAAAAGCTAATCAAAATAATCAACAACTTTAGCAAAGTTGCAGAATGCAAAATAAACCCACTAAGTCATCAGCATTCCTATATATTTCAAACACATCTCAGCAGCAAGAATTAGAAAGAGAAATCCCATTCAAAATCACCTTAGACAAAATAAAATACTTAGGAATCTATCTCCTGATACAAACACAGGAACTATATGAACACAACTACAAAACACTCACCACACAATTAAAACTAGACTTGAGCAATTTGAAAAAGATTAACTGCTCATGGGTAGGACGAGCCAATATAATAAAAATGAACATCCTACCCAAACTGATCTATCTATTTAGTGCCATAGCCATTGAACTTCCAATTTTTTTTTACTAAATTAGAAAAAAAATATAACAAAGTTCATTTGGAAGGACAAATAATCAATGATATCCAGAGAAATAATGAAAAAATATACAAAGGAATGTGGCCTTGCAGTCCCAGATCTCAAACTATACTATAAAGTTGCAATCATCAAAACAATTTGGTAATGTCTAAGAGACAGAAAGGAGGATCAGTGGAATAGACTTGGGGTAAGTGAACTCAGCAACACAGTCTATGACAAAATGAAAGACCTCAGCTTTTGGGACAAAAATCCACTATTTGACAAAAACTTCTGGGAAAACTGGAAGACAGTGTGGGTTAGATTAGATCTGGATCAACACCTCACACCCTACACCAAGATAAACTCAGAATGGGTGAATAATCTGAACATAAAGAAGGAAACTATAAATAAATTAGGTTAACACCAAAAAGTATACATGTCAGACCTTTGGGAAGGGAAAGACTTTAAAACAAAGCAAGACATAGCAAAAGTCAAAATGTAAAATAAATAATTTTGATTAAATCAAATTAAATAGTTTTTGTACAAGCAAAACCAATGTAACCAAAGTTAGAAGGAAAGTAACAAATTGGGAAACAATCTTCCTAACCAAAATCTCAGACAAAAGTCTAATTACTCAAATCTATAAAGAGCTAAAGCAACTGTACAAAAAATCAAGCCATTCTCCAATTGATAAATGGGAAAGGGACATGGATAGGCAGTTCTCAGATAAAGAAATCAAAACTATTAATAAGCACATGAAGAAGTGTTCTAAATCTCTTATAATCAGAGAGATGCAAATCAAAACAACTCTGAAGTATCATATCACACCTAGCAGATTGGCTAACATGACAGCAGAGGAAAGCAGTGAATGCTGGAGGGGATGTGGCAAAGTTGGGACATTAATTCATTGCTGGTGGAGTTGTGAATTGATCCAACCATTCTGGAGGGCAATTTGGAACTATGCCCAAAGGGTGATAATAGACTATCTGCCCTTTGATCCAGTCATAGTACTGCTGGGTTTGTACCCCAAAGAGATATTAAGGAAAACGACTTGTACAAGAATATTCATAGCTGTGCTATGTGCTCTTTGTGGTGGCCAAAAATTGGAAAATGTGGGGAAGCCCATCAATTGGGGAATGGCTGAACAAACTGTGGTTTATGTTGGTGATGGAATACTATTGTGCTCAAAGGAATAATAAAGTGGAGGAATTCCATTGAGCCTGGAACAACCTCCAGGAAGTGATGCAGAATGAGAGGAGCAGAACCAGGAAAACATTGTACACAGACAGATACTCTGTGGTACAATCAAACATAATGGACTTCTCCATTAGTCTCAATGCAGTGTCCCTGAACAACATGCAGAGACCAAGGAGAAAAAACACTACCCACAAGCAGAGGACAAACAGTGGGAGTAAAACCACTGAGGAAGTACAACAGCTTGACTATAGGGGTAGAGGGGATATGATCAAGGAGAGACCTTGAATGAACACTCTACTAAGGAAATCAATAGCATGGAAATGGGCTCTGGTTGAGGATGCATGTGACACCCAGAGGAATCACTCATTGCCAATGGGAGGAGTGGCGAAAGGGGAAGGGGGAAAAAGGCGATCTTTGTTTCTATTGAATAATATTTGAAAATGACCAAATAAAATAATGTTTTTTTTTAAAAAGTTATAAAACTGTGTATGCCTTTTAAAAAACCTTGCCTTTCATCTTAGACTCAATAATGCATATTGGATACAAGGCAGAAGAATGATAAGGGCTAGACAGTTGGGGTTAAGTAATTTGCCTTTGAGTGATCTAGCTATGAAGTGTCTGAGGTCAGATTTGATACCAGAAACTCCTTCATTAGCCCTGCTTCTCAATCCACTGAGCCACCCAACTGCCCTATAAACTGTGTATGGCCTTTGACCCAGCAATTCCACTATTAAGTTTTATTTCTTAATGTAACCAGGGAAAAAGGAAAAGAACATATATGTTCTAAAACATCTATAGCAACTATCTTTGTGGTGTCAAAGAACTGGAAATTGAAGGGATGCCAATCAATTAGGGAATGACTAAAGAGGTTATGTTGTATGATTATGATGAAATATGCCTGTGCCATAAAAAATGACAAACAGGTTCATTTTGGAAAAAAAAAAACACGGAAAGACAAACATGAAATGAAGAATTAAAAGAGCATAACCAAGAGAACATTATATATAACACCAGAATTATTGTTTGAAAAATGACTGCATAGGTCCACTTCCAAAGAAAGAACTAATAAACAAAAATAACTAAGACATAGTTTCATATATATAGATACATCTTTTTTTTTGTGAAATTTTGCATTCTTTAATGTGAGAAAGTGAGGAAAGAACGGAGTTACCTGAGCATTTTAATGTAGTAAAGTAACAAATAAATATATTTTTTGAAATTCTTTGTTTCTCATAACAATTGATGATTTTTCAAAAGGGCTCTCACAGTGCCCTCCATTGTGCTCTCTCTGAGATTATCTTCCATTTATACTGTGTGCACAGATTTTTTTCATGTTGTATTCCGCATTAGGACACAATATCTATGAGGGGACAGATGGTATTTTTCCCTTTTTTTTGTTTCTTCAGTGTTTATCATTGTGCCTGATAAATTACAAGTGATTAATAAGTGCTTATTGACTCTTGGCTGAATACAGACTTCTGTACCTCGTATCAAATGGACTTCTCTATCTGAGTTTCATATCAGCCTCTGATGAGAAGGATTCCTAAGCAGGCAGAGAAAGTGTTTGAAATACAAAACTCTGGAGTCTATAGGAACTAGTTAATATGAAGCCTTGGGCACTTGAATATTTTATCTAGTAACTAATGTGGCTCTTTTTGATTTGACCTTTTTGGCAGCATTTAGCACTTGATCATCCAATCCTTGACACTTTTTTCCTAATTAGGTTTTTATATATCCTTTATTTCAATATAACTACTATGATAATAATGAAAATGGCAATGACAATGACAACAGTAATGACAACCATCAATGTCATGACTAATTTTATGGTACTATTTAGTTTTTCTTATTGCTCCCTCTCTGTTATTTTACTGGCTTTCTTTATCCTTTCCTTTTCCACCATATTTTGACATCCCTTAATTCTCTGCACTCAAGTCTTTCCTCCTTTTACCCCCATATCCTTATCCTACCTCTTCAATTTCATCTACTTTGAAAGTTTCAAACAGCATTTCCATCTAAGTAATTCCCATTTTATATATTCAGCCCTCTTACCTTTCTTAAACTTTTGATATCTTTCCAGGTATTTCCTAGACATTATTTTATTTGTAAGTCTCATTTATAGCTCTAACCCAGTATATTAAAACCCAAAGCCCAGGGCAGCTTGGTGGCTCATTGAATAGAAATATAGGCTAAGAGATGAGAAGTCTTGGATTCAAATCTAACCTTAGTCACGCTTTGTTACCCTGGACAAGTAACTTAATCCCAGTTGCCTAGCTCTTCCCACTCTCCTACTTTGGAAGAAATATACTCTATTAATTCTAAGATGGAAGGTAAGGGTTTTTAAAACAAAACAAAGTTAAAAAGTTATTATGTCAATGGAGTACTAGATAAGGAAGGGATTTACATATATTCTAGTATAACCACCAGTTTACAGATGATAAAACAGAGGTTTTGAGCAGGAAGGAAATGAGCAATTATAACTACCTAATATATACCAGGTACTCTGTTAAACACATTATAATTATTCTTATTCAGTCTGCACAAAAACCCTGGGATGTAAACGCTAATTATCCTCTTTTTATAGTTGAGGTCTCTGATGCAGACAGGTTAAGTGACTTACACAGGGTAAAAAAATCTAGTGTCTGAAGTTAAATTTGAACTCAGGTTTTCTAAACAGACCCATCAATGTATCTATCTGCCTTGTGACTTCTCTAACATCAAACAGCTATAATGGGACAAAGCCAAATTTTAAAAATATGTTCTAACTCCAAGACTAACTCTGTCTTCTATACCATGTTTCCTTCAAACTTTCTATCATCTGTCTTGGGCCACCTTTATTCTCCTAGTCACTGTAAACCTTAAAATTTCTTAGACTTATGAATGTTGGAAATTTCGCCATTGGGAAATTTCATACTTGAAAAAAATTTCCTACTGATAGGAAGAACTCTATTGGAATGTGAAACCCCTTGGGATGGGAGGATCTCTCTCCTCCCTACTTAAGACTATTTTAGGACAGAAACCTTTTGCTAAACAATGGAAAAGGCTTTGACCTATGCTTAAGCACAGAACAGGAAGTTCTTTCAGTCATGATTGATTTTAGAATTGATACAATAGAGATACTTGGAATGACAGGACCAGGTCTTGGAAAATACAATCTGCACCCTACTTAGAGTAACAGGATTTAGGAAGGACTGCAGCAAGATCAAGATTTAATTATTTGAGAATATGACCTTCAACAGACATGTGCAAAGCCACAGACCTCTGGGCAGTCCTGGGTTAAACTAGAGCCACCTTTGGCACAAGGAAGACATGGACAGTGATTGGTAGATGTGAGAACTGAGGGGAGGGAACTTAGATGGTTTCCTTAAAGATAGAGGGGTCTGAGGACTAGGGGGAGTTCGAGAGGCTTTGCTCTGGGAGGTTGTGCTCTGAGAAGTTTTGCTCTGAAGGAGTCTGAGAGGAGAGAGGTCCTGGAGGGAGAGCTCCTGGAGAGGTCTGAGAGGAGGGCTTGCTCTGAAGGAGGCTGGAGGTGGAGGCCCCTGAGACTGTTTCTCCATTTTGGTCACATGAGTGATAGGGACTGATCTCTTTTCTTTGCCTCAGCTATCTAAGGGCTTGGGCCTTTTGGCCCAGCCTAAACAGAGGGGGTATTTAAGCCCTATTCCCTTCTCTCCCATTTCTCTCTCTCTCTCTCTCTCTCTCTCTCTCTCTCTCTCTCTCTCTCTCTCTCTCTCTCTCTCTCTCTCTGTCTGTCTCTCTGTCTCTGTCTCTGTCTCTGTCTCTCTGTCTCTCTGTCTCTCTGTCTCTCTCTCTCTCTCTCTCTCTCTCTCTCTTTCTCTCTCACCTTTCTTCCTCCTGTTTGTAACTAAAAACTCCATAAAAGGTTGACTGCTGACTTGAGTTTTCATTTAGGAATTACATAGCTGAATTCCTTGGTGACCTTAAATTAATATATATCAGTCTTTTAGAGTGATTTCCTTGTCACATTGTGGCTGACCACATGGGAGTCTAAAGAATTCTCTCAATAAACTTCTGAAATTCCTTGCCTTTTTACTCTACCTTCTCACCACTTAGTCCCTTTTAACAGCAAACTTGGCTTAAAGACACAGCTGCTAGAACACATGAGTATAAAAAACTTTTTCTCGCTTCTCTTTTCTCCTTAAGTTAAATTGGAATCAGCAGTTTTTCTTTTTCTTCCCTTTAATCTTAAGGGACATCTGTGTAGCTCAGTGGATTGAGAGCCAGGCCTAGAGACAGAAGGTCCTGGGTCCAAATCAGATCTCGGATACTTCCCAGCTGTGTGACTCTTATAGTTAGATAGAAAACAGCTGTTTTAAATCTCAGCAACAAGACCCTAAAGTCCTGGCTGGAAGAGCTGTTTCTAAATATTCTTTCCCTTAAGGAACAACTTCCTAGATTAGAAAAAAATACCCTGTGGAAAGTTTGTTGCTTTTTGCTCCCCACATGTTTTGTGAAGACTGTTGGAGAAATAATTACTATATATATATATATATATATATATATATATATATACACACACACACATATATATATATATATATATATATAAATGAGTACTACATTCTTTGACATTTATATGGCAGCTGAAGAATTAGGGGCATTGAGGAATGCAGGATACCTCCAAATTTTTATATTAATAGGTACTGTCATTTTTGTACTCTTCAATACTATATTTAGAGATGCTAAAATAAAAAATATTGAGGATAGAATAGAAAATATTGAGGATAAAATAGAAACAATTGAGGATAAAATGTAAGCCCAATTAGAAGATCTAAAATGTTTCTTACAGGATCAATTGGCAAACACCCACTCTACCAGAAACAGACCTGTTTCTGAACCTTTGAATGAGGAAATTTCCTTCCCTGAAATAGAGATGGAAAACACCTTCCCTATAGCCCAGTTAACCAGACTGCTTCTCTTGTGTAGTGCAAATCTTGACAGAATTTAGTCCCAAAACCCTTCCCCTGCAATCCCAGTTTCTCATGTTCCTTCTCCTACAGAAAACCAAATTCCAATGCAAAGGAGATTTTGTCCTCCTAGAGAAACCTGTCCTTGTCAAACTGACCCACAGGTACAAAATTCAACTAGAGGCCTGTTTCCTCTAAGAGAAGTACCTGAAATAGGATGGAATGGGGATGTGGTGACTTTAAGACATAGGTTACCCGTTTACTCCCCAAGAAATAAATGAATTTACATGAAATATCTCCAGATATGAACAAGATCCTTTTCTAGTAGCAAAAAAGATGGGAGATATATTTTTTCAGTATAATCCATCTTACAAGGATGTTGAGAACTTGCTACAGGCTTTTTTAACTGAAAGTGAAAAAAATAAAATAATTGCTCATGTCAACAAAACCTGGGAGCGTAATGCAGCACATTGGCCATCTCAGGATCCCGAATGGGACTATAACAATCCTGAGGATTATCTACAACTATACTGTTGTAGAGAGGCCATCCTCACGGCAATGAAGGAATGTGCAGACAGTATAGATAAGTGGAGGGAACTTGAAAAAATTAAGCAAAAGGAAGATGAAACACCCTCTAGATTTATGGATAGAATAATCAAGTTTGGGGACAGATACTTAGATTGGGACCTAACTAAAGAGAGTAGCTTAAGACAAGTTAGAAGGATCTTTGTAAATAACTCTTGCAAAGCAATTAAGAATTATTTTAGAACAACAATGCCCAAGATGGTCAGATATGGACCTTGAAGAATTGCGAAAAACAGCTATATATGTTTTAAAGGGAAACAAAGAAAGGAGGAAGAAATAATGATGACATAGAGGAAATGAAGAAAAAAAATGAGATATTTAATAGATAGGATAACTAAAATTAGAAAGTGGGCATGATAATGAACCAATGACAATTGCCCCCTCTCCAGAAATCCAATTATCAATCATTACTTGCCACTTCTGTGAGAAGAAGGGCCACAAAATGATGGAATGTAGAACCTTTCTTAAGATGATTGGAAGGAATACACAGTTTAATAATAGCTTTAGAAATGATAACTATAGAAATGATGATAATGGTCATAGAAACCAGAATTCTAGAAATTATAATAATGACTATGGAAATAACTATAATGAATATAGAAATAAGAACTTTAGAAACCAGAATTATAGAAATAGGAATTAGGAAAATAATGACAATGCTCCAAATGAGGAAATGATAATACTCAACAACAATATATGAGAAATGGCGCTCGTCCAAAACATGCTCGAGGTGCCAATGAACTTCAGAGAGGTACCCTCTAGGAGGGTGCCCAAGGAACTTCCCAATATAATGAAGATGATTCTTCTTAGATTGTATTTATTTTTGTTGATGTTAATTAACCTTTTTCAGTTTTTTCTCCTCTCCAAATAGTAGGAAAGAATGAACAAAGAACTTAAGACTATGATTGGCAAATTATGCACTGAGACCCATTTAAAAAAGGCCTGAAATTCTCCTTCTGGCCTATTTTATCTTAGAAGCAGGCCTAGAGGAGACTTACATATTTCACCATTTGAGATGCTTTTTGGACATCCGCCTACACAGGCTAAGCCTTTCTCCCCAGCTTATACATCACTATTAGGGGGAGATATTACTATTGCTTCTATATTACAGGAGTTACATCACAAACTACTGTGACAAGGAAATCACTTTAAAAGACTGATATATATTAATTTAAGGTCGCCAAGGAATTCAGCTATGTAATTCCTAAATGAAAACTCAAGTCAGCCGTCAACCTTTTATAGAGTTTAATTACAAACAGGAGGAAGAAAGGAATTAGAGAGAGAGGAGAGAGAGAGAGAGAGAGAGAGAGAGAGAGAGAGAGAGAAAGAGAGAGAGAGAGAGAGAGAGAAAGAGAGAGAGAAAGAGAGAGAGAGAGAGAGAGAGAGAGAGAGAGAGAGAGAGAGAGAGAGAGAGAGAGAGGAGAGAAAGGGGAGAGAAAGGGAATAGGGCTTAAATACCCCTTCTGTTTAGGCTGGGCCAAAAGGCCAAGCCCTTAGATAGATGGGGCAAAGAAAGGAGATCAGTCCCTATTACTCACGTGACCAAAATGGAGAAACAGTCTCAGCGGCCTCCACCTCCAGCTTCTTTAAGGTTTACACTATGTGAACTTCATGAATCCAGAGCTGCAGTACAAGCTGGACCTTTAGACTTTTCTCTTCATGACCTGAACCCAGAGATAAAGTTTATATCAAGAATTTCAAGAGAACTGGAGCAACTCAACTTCATGGGAAGGACCATTCCAAATATTATTAACTACTCCAACATCTATAAAGATTGGAGAAAGGGACTCTTGGATTCACTGCTCACATGTGTAGAAAGCATCTTCTGCTGAGACTGATTGACTGTATCCTATCATATGAATTGTGACTCTATCTTATCATATGAATTGGAGATAATAATCCATAGACAAATGGATGCTGTTTTTTCAAGAATATATTGAATTATTGAATTTTTTCTTATTTTTCTTATTTCTTTTCTTTTCTTTTTTGATCAGAATATTTGATTTTTTTCTCATTTTTTGTACTGAAGGTACACATAATTAATATTAATATTATTTTTTTCTTTTCCTGCAGTAATACAAGTTAATATATATACTCTTGCTATAATATCAATATATGCCTAAAAGCTTTAAACTATGGGAACCTGCCATTTATTGATAAAATATTATAGGACTGTGATTAATGTTTGTGTCTGATTCCAGGAAAAGGGATAAAAACAAAGAGCACAGACTAAACCTGATAGTGCCAATAAAGCACACAAGAAATATTAAAGTGAGACTCGAGGTTGCGACGCTTAACTTATGTTTAAGTTGTAGGACTTCTTTGTATCTACACTCTTTATGAAGTACTCAAACAAGTACAAAACTTGACTATCATGCTGGCTCCCTATATCCTGAGGAAAAAAATAATCAGACGAGGGAATGACATTTCCCCATCAAAATAGAATTCTAATTCTTTTCTTCTTATATTATGGCAACTTCCTGTAGTCTTGGCTACAAATGGCTAAGTGAAATATTACTGCATTCTGTCCTAAATACTTGTGGGATAGAAATTGCTTTAAACTGGACCTATGCAAGGCCTATTTTGAATTTTTCTTATGTTTTTGATTATTTTTCTATTCTTTTGATAATTGACTAATACACCCCATAACTCAACATTGCATTCTGAGTTGAACTGAATATTTTTTAATACTTACTTCAGGGGGGATTGTATTTTAATTTAAAATCTAAGAAATTTTTTATTTTTGAATTTTTTTTGTTTGAGATTGTATTTTCATAAAAATCCAAGAATTTTGAATTTTGTTTAAGATTTTACTGTTATAAAAAATCAAAGATTTTGATTCTGTTCGAGAAAAGATCTTCAAGAAAGAAGCTTGAAACTTTATATCCAGAGAATGAACTGTTGCAGAAAGATGCCAAAACCTACACTTCATCGAGAAGATCAAGAATGAACTTTGGATATGATTGATTGGACTGAACTTTTGATTGAACATTTATTATAATTGTACACATTTATGCCAAAAGGGACTGCCCCTAATTTGGCTTTCTGTCAATGCGCCTAGCAAAACATTGGTTTTGCTTTCTTTTCTTTTCTATTTCCTCTCTCACTATTCTAATTTCTCTTAGAAAATTGAATATTGTGTATATCTATACTTAGAAATGCATTTAGAACTACAAAATGATTATGTTAAATGATCAATGGGTAGACTAGTCTCCCAATGATCATCAGGGGGGATTGTAAACCTTAAAATTTCTTAGACTTATGAATGTTGGAAATTTCACCATTGGGAAATTTCATACTTTAAAAAAAATTCCTACTGATAGTAAGAACTCTATTGGAATGTGAAACCCCTTGGCATGGGAGGATCTTTCTCCTTCCTACTTAAGGCTATTTTAGGACAGAAACCTTTTGCTAAATAATGGAAAGGGCTTTAACCTATGCTTAAGCACAGAACAGGAAGTTCTTTCAGTCATGATTGATTTTAGAATTGATACAATAGAGATACTTGGAATGACAGGACCAGGTCTTGGAAAATACAATCTGCACCCTACTTAGAGTAACAGGATTTAGGAAGGACTGCAGCAAGATCAAGATTTAATTATTTGAGAATATGACCTTCAACAGACATGTGCAAAGCCACAGACCTCTGGGCAGTCCTGGGTTAAACTAGAGCCACCTTTGGCACAGGGAAGACATGGACAGTGATTGGTAGATGTGAGAACTGAGGGGAGGGAACTTAGATGGTTTCCTTAAAGATAGAGGGGTCTGAGGACTAGGGGGAGTTCGAGAGGCTTTGCTCTGGGAGGTTGTGCTCTGAGAAGTTTTGCTCTGAAGGAGTCTGAGAGGAGAGAGATCCTGGAGGGAGAGCTCCTGGAGAGGTCTGAGAGGAGGGCTTGCTCTGAAGGAGGCTGGAGGTGGAGGCCCCTGAGACTGTTTCTCCATTTTGGTCACATGAGTGATAGGGACTGATCTCTTTTCTTTGCCTCAGCTATCTAAGGGCTTGGGCCTTTTGGCCCAGCCTAAACAGAGGGGGTATTTAAGTCCTATTCCCTTCTCTCCTCTCTCTCTCTCTCTCTCTCTCTCTCTCTCTCTCTCTCTCTCTCTCTCTCTCTCTGCCTCTCTCTCTCTCTCTCTCTCTGCCTCTCTCTCTCTCTCTCTGCCTCTCTCTCTCTCTCTCTCTCTCTCTCTCTCTCTCTCTCTCTCTCTCTCTCTCTCTCTCATACCTTTCTTCCTCCTGTTTGTAACTAAAAACTCCATAAAAGTTTGACTGCTGACTTGAGTTTTCATTTAGTAATTACATAGCTGAATTCCTTGGCGACCTTAAATTAATATATATCAGTCTTTTAAAGTGATTTCCTTGTCACATCATTCAAAATAGAGACCTTGTAGTAGTCAGAGACCCTAAATTTAGAGGTAAGGAAGGAATTTGAGAGCATCTACCCCAAACAATATCATTTTGGGAAAAGGAAGAGGTCAAGAGAATGTAAGTGATTTGCCCAAAATCACATAGTAAGTGACCAAGACAGAATCTTTGACATCTGTATCTCAATTTTTATGTGCTATGTACACTATATTCTTGTTAAATTGTTTAGTTGGATCTGACTTTTCAAGATCCTGTGGACCATAATGTCCATGAAGTTTTCTTTGCAAATATACTGTAGTGGTTTGTCAATTCCTTCTCCAATGGTTTAAGGCAAACAGATTTTAAGTGACTTGCCCAGATTCATACATTCAGAAAGTGTCTGAGGCCAAACTTGAATTGTTGATTGATTTTTAGGTTCAATGCTCTATCCGTTGAGCTGCATAGCTGCCTCATTTGTTTAATTCTATCTTTGCAATGTCTCTTGCCACTTTTCTCATCTTTCTATTCCCACTTTTATCCTACTATTTCTGGGTCTTGTTTTCTCCTTCATGTCCTGCCATAACAACCTCCACCCTAATTTCCCATCTTCCTCTTCCAAATCTACTACATATCCTATGGTCACAATTCTAATTATATCATTACTGTATTTTTTCAAAAAAGACTCTGGTAATCATTCCACCCCCAAACACTAACAACAAATATTTAATAGAACCAAACCCCTTTATTCTCACATTAGATGTTCCTTTGGCTAGCTCAAATTGCTTTTTCCAGTTTTATTTCAGAGCATTCCATTTATTTACTCTGCTGAAACCAAACTAGATCATTTCTTACTGTCAAAAACACTCCTGTGCCTTTGCTCATGCTGTTTAGTCTGTCTGGAATGCCCTCTATCACATCTCTTTATGTTGAAATCATCACCATCCTTAAAGGTCTGGTTTAAATGCCACTTCTTCCAATAAACCTTCTCAGATTCCCCTAACCATAATTTGTCATTGCCCTTTCTAATAATATATGGCTCTCTCCCTTTTCTCCTTCCTCTACAATGTACTTAATTTCATTTTTCTTTTATCTTTTTTGCATGGTTTTTAAGCATATTTCCCTACCTAGATAAGAGGCTTCTTGACAACAGGCTCTATGCTGTCATGAAGTTACATATATTTTTCATAGTGTACCCTATCACAGATAATAGTACAATGTCTTGTTTGTAATAGATCTCAATAAATATTTATTGGATGAATGACATTTCTTTACCAGAAGCTTGAATGCTTTCACAGCCAAATTTTAATTTTCAGCTTTGACCATTTAAATTCAAACCTGCTAACAACATCTCAAAGCACTGTCAAGCTGCTTGGTTACTGAAACTTCCCTATTACCATCTGCAGTGGAGATGGTACCCAGTGTAAAAGAACCAGATGCAGCAAACAAATTAAAATATGGGCTGTTGTCGAATGCTCCTGGTTTGAAGTGCTTAAGTGGCATGGCAATTAATGTCTGTGAACAGCTGCTTTTAAAGATTAAGAAAAGTGATTGCTTTGCCCCATAAATGGACAAATCCACAGATGTTTCAGGTTGTGCTCAGTTGTTGGCATTTAGAAGATATGTTTTGGAAACACTTTGAATAAAAGCATGCTGTTTTGTAAAACTTTGCTGGCTGGTGTGACAGGAGAAAACTTTCTAAAAATTTTCAAGAAGCAGTCCAGATTTGGCTATATACTAGGAGCAGCATGCTGCTATTTGTATGGATGCTGCTAAATCAATGACTGGAAAAAACAGTGGATTTGTCACTAGATTGCTCAGCAAGGTGCCTGATGCCTTTCTGGGTACACTCTATTATCCAACGCCATGCTCTCTCTGTCAAAGACTACTGCAAGTTATACCAGCTGCTTGGCAGAGCTATTCAAGTTGTTGACTACCTTAGGCATTGTTCTCTAAATCTATTTACAGTCATTTGAAAAATGGCATCTCTTCCATAGCATAGTCTCCATGTAGAACTCCAATGACAATTTGGAAATAATTAAAAGAGGTTAGTTGAAATGTACTGACAAAGGTTGCTTTTCTTTCTTGAAAAAAATTTATTCGGCATTCTATTTTATGATCCATTGGTGTTTCCTAGATTACCTTGCCTGGTAAATGTTTTTCTCACCTTGTTGGACAATATGAGATTTTTCCTGGACATAACAAAAACAAAAAGCAAATAACCATTTTTAGTAATAAAATTAAAGCTTTCATAAGGAAACAGGTGATAGCAAGATGGAATCTCACAGCCTTAAGAACAATATCCTGAACTTACAGAAGACACTGGCCCAAGGGAGGTACTATAGTAACAGCAGCATGAACTCTGGGTAACTGAAGAGGACATGAATGGAGCAGGCACAAGGAGCACATTCTACCCATTTGCTATAGAGAAGTTGTTCTTTCCACCTTGGGAAAATGGTACCACAGAAACTACAGGAATAATTAAAAAAAAACTAAAAACTACAAGATATTAGGTATGAAAATGTTAGTGTTAGATATCAAAGATATTAGTGTTACTCATCAAAAATGTGCCCCATTATGAAGTGGGAAGAGAGATAACTGATTGTGAAAAAGAAAAATGCTAGGAAAGTTTTTATATAGATTCAGTAGAATCCATATAAAGTAGTTAGTAGACCTAGATAGTCAACTGCAAAATAGATTAGTAGATGTCTAATCTTTTCCGTTCTCAGCTTTTCCTTCATTGGAAACACCTATGCTTCATTCTGTATAACACTTTGGGTTCCAGGCCAGGAAAGACAATCTCTTCCTTAATGTCTCCAACAAAGCAGAGTTGCTTTTCATATCTCTGCTTTTTTTACACGGCTTTGTGTGTTTGAAGAAGCCAAAGATAATTAAAGTGTAACTCAGGTGACCAGGGATAGTGGTCACAAATGATAGTTAACATCAGCAGAAATCACTGATTCATGTCAAAGTTTGTTTTTAAGTAACTGTTTCCTGTCTCCCTATCTGAACCCACCTCTCATTCTCCTCTGATCCAATCAATACAACTCTGGCCAGGAATTATTGACTCTCAGTAATCAGTGAAGCTAATTTGTGCTTCACAACAAACCTGTGTCTCAGAGACTAGAGATAATATTATTCTCATTTTCTAGGCTAGAAAACTGAGATTCAGAGACTTTTTTACTTTATTTATAATCCAACAATAATCAGTGTCAGAGGCATCTCTGAATGCAAATCTTCCTGATTCCAAATTAAAAACCATTGACTTCACCAAACATTCTTTCTTATGTAACTTGTTCATTCATAGCAATTTTGGTTAAATGTCCTTTAACATTATTGCTACAATAAGGGAAAATGCAGTTAAACTATGGAGCAGGATTGTTGTAACTGCTACCAATAGCCTTAAAGAGAAATTAAGTTCCTTTACTACTCTGCTAGAAACTTACTTAGGAAAAGTGAATACAATTTTACAAGGTGTTACAAGGTTACTATTTTACAAAAAATAGATCTTGAAGTAGGTGACTTCTAAGCATCTCTGATCAAAAGACTGGGAGCTGTATAGGAAATTTGAAGTTCAAACACAGGACTTGGTAGAAAAATAAAAGATAAATACAAATATACAATCATGTGGGATTAACCAAGGATAAATAGATTATAATCAAATGTGGAATGTATCCCTTTTGAACCCTACCATCATCAGGAATCATAGAGGAAATCTAAGAAGATGGGGTCTATGAGGAAAATTAATAATATGCTGTATTATATTAATCTGAAACCCATTCCTTTCCCTATTGGGGCATACTCCACCTACTTTGGTCTAATTCACCAGGCAATTTCTGACATCCAAGATCAAGTAATATGATCACTCCCAGCATCCAAGTTATCTGCTTCTTAACCAAAATGGCTAGACTGGTTCATAGCTCCAACAATAGAGCATTAATATGTTTATTTTCATTTTGCTTTAATTCAATAAACTCTGTTTCAAACTCTGGGGTAACAAATAAGAAAAAGAAAGACAGTCTCTGCCTTCAAGGAGCTAATGATCTAATTATGAAAGACAACACAAATAAAAGCAAGGGGACTGAAATCAGGCAGAACTACAGATGGAAAGTAGAGTGAGTTGAAAATCCAATTTTTACCCTCTATAAAATAAGACTCTTCTATCATTTGTCATTTTCATTTGCTTCTTTTCCAAATTATTTCGCTTGTTTTCCAAACTAAACAAATAAAGACATGTAACAGTTTGATAATATTAAGAACCATACCCCCAAATTAGTCAAATGATATGACTAGGCAATTAAAAAGAGAAAGTGATTCAAGGGCAGTTGCATGCTGATGATGCTATATTACAGCTTGAGCTATGGACTGAAAATCGCAAAGAAGACACAAATTGCATGCCAATCTTTATCAGAGAAATCTTACCAACTAGACACTTCCATTGGCTATGGTAAAGGGATTCTCTCCTGAAGGACATACTGATTTTCTCAATTCACGCCTCTGCCCTTTAATCAGTTCATTTTTGTGAATTGTATGCTACTCACAATTGGGTGACAGCTGTCAATCAAAATTTGTGGAGAACATATAAAATCAAATTCTAAATCAAGGTTAAAATCTACAAGTTTGTCACATTGGCCTTGTCTAGTGGAAGGGCATTTCAAAACTGGATTCTTGTATGGTTTATCCAGGTATATACATCCTTAGGAAAGCCATTTAAAGTTCTTTGGACCTTCTTTGTCCATATAACAAATGATGACCTTTCATATCTGTCTTATTGAGAATATTTCTATTTCTCCTGCCCTTCCTCCATTTATTTTAGTTCCTCCTTGTTCTAATAGCATTTTAACTTTTGCAAAGTGTTTTATATATGTTATATCATTTGATTCTCACAACAACCCTATGAGATAAGGGCTATTATTATGTTTATTTTATAGATGAGGAAATTGAGACCAAGTGAGGTATCATTGTCCAGGGTAACACACTAAAAACTGACAAGGATCAAATGAGATACTATTTGTAAAATTATTAACACGTAATAAATGCTATATAAATGCTTGCCATTGTAATATTATTGTGGCCAGATGAGTGGCAAAATACATATAGTGCCAGACCTACAGTCAGGAATACTCATTTTCCTGAGTTCAAATCTGGTGTCAGACTTTGATTAGTTGTGTAACCCTAAGCAAGACACTTAACCCAATTTTAATCCTGGACTCAATATGTGCCTGATGACTGATGAGGACTAGCCTGGTTAATTATGGAGAGGTTCACTTTGAAACTCTTAGTTACTAGATTAACAAAAAAATAAATAAATAAATAAATAAAACAAAAAAAAACTTCTTTAGCAGTGGTGACAGATGCCTCACTTAATTTTTATCAACCTCAATTACAAATTTCATTCAAAGTCTATTTATTAAACTTCTTTAATTGAAAACATCCCAAGACTGAGTAAAAGGTAGTTTAAGATGACTTAGCATTGATTCTGATTGGAGAGAATGATGGTCAGATTGAAGTTTGGGATGCTTGGTGCTTTGGAGTAGACTGAAGATATTAGGAAGTGAAGTATGAAGGGGGAAAGATGGGAAAGAAAGAAGAGGATGGTATCAGGGTAAGAAGGTTCCTGACGGCCATTCCCCTTCCTGCCCCCTCTTATGGATTTTGACAATCACTCTGTAGTCATCTTGTTCTAATGACAGTAATGTGAGTTGAGCAGCTTGGTTCTATCCAGGATATGTAATCTTTTAAAGATGTCATTCTGGTTCAGTAGTTAGTTATGTGGTACATCAACAATTTTCTTTTCTCTTTTCAGAAAATGTTATGATTGATTATGATCATCCTTTGTTATCTCCACTTTGGAAAATAGATCGTTTAGCTTGAGCAACTTGGGTATCAGGAGGGTAGGGTTTTACCTATGGGTTTAAGAAAGATTCAGTTTCTGTTACTGCTGATATTAGTATGGCTTTATTAATTAAACTGTTTGACTTTCATTATCCAGATAGTTTAAATTCTTTACCTTTTTTTAAAGCCATGTTGAAACACCAAATGAGTGAAGTCAATAAGTACCAGAGATTAGTAGTTCCATCTGTGGATGAACAGGGGAAACATTCCCCTCTGGGATTGGCCATACATATCTCAATAAAAACCCTCAGCCCAGCATGATTATACTATAAAAGAATGAGTAGTCTTTTTTTTCCTGTAGTTCCCTTTGTGTATGTAGTATGCATATGGATTTAGACAAAGCATACTCTTACAGTCTTGTATTACCAATCTGCACTCCCAAGGAGTGACATAGACATGGCAACAATATTTATGAGATGCATAAAATATACCAACAATGAATAAATATATGCACACCTAAAACATACTTGAATGGACTTCTTTGGGAATATGAGTGTTTCTCTGACATTAGTTTGAAACTCAATTTTCATGATTGAAAGGTATTGAATATGAGGTTTCTGATTGACACTAATTGATTATCACACCTCAGGGTTAATTGGATGAATTTTTCTTTATGAAACTATGTAGCTAATCAGGATTTTTTTTGCCACGTTTGGGAAAAAAAAGATTACAGTTGTAACATCAGCAGGGGTTTTATTCTGACAGCATGCTTGGTAAGGAAAAGTATGTTTCAAATATGCTGGGTCAGCTGTTCTTTTGTAATATCTTATTTCATTTGTGTTTTTTAAGCTTTCTTCTTCATAAGCCCTTGGACTTTTAAAATGTAATTAATTTTTATACTTTATGAAAAATCATCAGAAAAATAATGAATGATGGTATATGAAAAGATGTCTAAGACATATTCATATTTAAACATGTATGTGCCCCCAGATTATATTATAGAGTGAGTATTCACTCAACAAATATTAACATCTACATGATTCAACTTCAAAATTTTCATTCACATATAATTTTCAGAAACACATTAAAATAGCCTAATTTGATTTTTGTAGTCACCTGAATTTTTCTTCTAATGTATACTTATTACCTATGAGGAAGAGTCTTTTCTCAGTGATAGTTCAAGAGAAGGACACTGCTGAAAAGAATAATCTCTTGGTTTTCTATCTCATTTCCCCCACACATCAAAAACTATATCCTGTGAATTTTAGATTTACTCCACTTTGCTTAGTCTAATAAAACAGAGATGTCTACACCCCTACTTAAGGATTAAGTATTGAGGATAGCCTATGACCAACATGTGCTAGCAAATGACAAATCAGAAATAACAGACAGACTCCCTGGGCTGTCTTAAGTCAAGCTTAAGCTACCATTGGTACATGTGAGATGCAGAAAGTGATGTAAAAAATGATCTATATATTTCGCATAACTTCCTCTCTCTGGCTCTTTTTGCAGAGAGGTGGCTGGTGGCAGCATGCTAAGTGTCTGCAGCTATTGTCTGGGTTTGTCAGTGAGTGTCCTTTTTTTAAAATTAATTTGAATTAATCCTTGGTGACCAACCGAATTTCTATTTCAGTCAAAACCCCTAAATTTACCCCTTACAATCCTGTTATTCTTACTTCCAAAATAACAAAATAATTTTATTTCATTGAACATATCCCAACTATATGTTAAAAATATCAATAACCAGAAAAATTTGAGTTACAGTTTTCCTCCCTCTAACTAGCCTCTCCTGCCTCCTTAAGAAGGCAAGAATATTGATTTTATTATTTTTTCTTTGTCAATAAAATAATTTTTTATTTAATTGGGAATGGCATTGTATAAGTAATTTTTAGGTAGAATTGTCAATAAATACTTCTTCAATCATTTAAATCTGACTTTATTTGTATAAAATATTTTATGATCATGTTCATATAGTCTCTGCATTTGCTTTGTCAGATTTGCTCAGTATATTTTTTCTAGGTATGACTATCTCTTACTATCTCTTCTTGTAGCACATTCTGATGGTTAGAAATATTGGCAATTTATGTGGATTTATTTTATATTCTGCTACTTTAGAAACTTTTCTCTCATATATATCATCATATTGTCTGAAGAAAAATGCCAGTTTCATCACCTCTATGAGACTGATAACATCGCTTTCTTTTTCTTCTCTTAAAGCTATTGCTACCATTTCTAATAAAATATTATATCATATTGGTGATAATGAGCATTCTTATTTCACTCCTGATACTATGGAGAAATTTTGTAACTCATCCTCATTAGAGGTAATGTTTGCTAATGGTCTTAAGTATACACTTATTTTTCTAACGAAAAATCCACTTATAGGTATGTTTTTTATTTTAAATAAATGTCTTTTATTTAAAGCTTTTTCTGCATAAGTTCTTCATATATAATCATATGATTTTAATTTTTGATGTAATCAATTATGTTAATAATTTTCTTTATATGAGTCATTACTGCATAGTTGGTATAAATCCTGTTTAATAGTAATGTATAATTTTTGTCATATAGTATTATAATTTCATAGATACTATTTTATTTAGGATTTTTGTATCTATATTGATTAATGTAATTGACCTATAATTTTATTTCTCTGTTTTGCCTTTTCCTGGTATATATATCAGCAGCATATTTCTTTCCTAAAAGGAATTTGGCAGGATTCCTTTACCAATTATTCTAAATAATTTATTTAATTTTGGAATTAGGTGATCTTTAAATGTTTGGTGAAATTTGCTTACAAATATTTCTGTTCCTGATTTTTTCTTCAGAAGTTCATTCATAGCCTGCTCAATATCATTTTATAAAATAGGTTTACTTAAATATTCTATTTCCTGCTTCATTAGTAGAGGCAACTTGTTTTTATGTAAGTATTCTTCCATTTCACTTAAATTGCTAAATTTGTTGACATAAAATTGAGCAAATGATTATTAGTAACTGTTTTTATTTCATCTTCATTATTAGCAAATTCCTCATTTCCATGTTTTGTGCCAGATATTTGGTTTTCTTCTCTCTTTTCAAAATTATATGGATATCAATTATACATGTGAAGTTATATATACATTCCCATTTTAGCCATTTAGCAAAAGAAAACATAAGCAGTATTTTTAAAAATGAAGAGTCAAAAAGCATTGATCAATCTGCATTTGGAGTACATCAATTTTCTCTTTCAAGAAGGAGAGCATTTGTTCATTATGCGTCCTTTAAAATTGTCTTGGATAATTGTCTTGATCAGAGTAGCTAAGTCTTTCACAGCTGATCATTTTTAGAATTTTGCTGTTACTCTGTACAACTTTCTTCTGCCCTCATTTTTCATGAGTTCATATGATTCCAGGTATTTTTTTTTAAACCATTCCATTCTGCTCATTTCTTTTGGCAAAATAGTATTATATAACAATAATATTCCATAACTTGTTAAGGTATTCATCAACTGATAGGAATCCACTCAATTTCCAATTCTTTGTCAACATAAAAATGCTATGAGAGAGAGAGAGAGAGAGAGAGAGAGAGAGAGAGAGAGAGAGAGAGAAAGCAAGGGTTAGACAAAGATTCATGAGCTCCATGATCTCTGTTTAATATGACAAAAACACAAACTTTTATAATGAGAGAGTTCTGTTAAGCAATAGATCATACATCAAATTGTACATGCACTTGGTGAGACATCTTCCTGTGAGATGACAAAGTTATTTGTGGGGGGTTGGCACAAGAAGTCAGAAATTTTATTAGGAACAGAACCTGAGCATCTTAGCAGCTTACAAAACACTTCACAATGAGCCTTGGACATTTCCTCATATCAGACACTTGTAACAGTTCACAGTGACAGCTCAGCTTTGTACATGATCTTTGGCTGAGAACAGCAGTACTTGTGTGAGAGATTCTGGCCTTGCCAGCAATCTTAGGCAAGCATGGCTGCTTTCCTCAGTGGGTCTAATTTGTCATAAGTACTTCCATACCCATATATCCCCCTTTTTATTAAAAGACTATATTTCATGCCTTGAGGTAGATAATTTCTTAACATTGTTAATACTGAGTATAATAAATTATAATAAATAGAAAAAGATTATACATATAATGCTTATAACAAAAACAGAAATGATTTATACTAAAATCTGAGATAGGTTTCAAAAGTATTAAAAGACTTAAAAATATTGAGTACAGAATCTGCTATTACTGTCTTGTTTGCATTAAGAACCGTACTTTCTTCAATAAAATGTATTATTACAAATACATTTTTATGTCCATTAAAATGTTACTGGAGTGATATGCTCCAAGAACCCTTTGATCTTTCTTCAGTAGTTACAGAATGGAGTATGGCAGCACAAGATACTCATACCTTCTAATAGAAAATTGATAAATCATTCACCATATTCCACCTCAAGTTCTTCTCTCACTGACCCTTTTTGCCTTAGGCTGCAAGTTTAAACAAAGTTTTGGCACATATTCTTGTGAAACCAAGTAAATAAGGGTCCTGGTGGTGAAAGCTGATATATTATATGTCATGATAGTCGAGTTATTATACAATGTCTTAATGTGTACATCTCATAGTAGTAAAAAATGATTAGTCTTAATTTCTCCATTAATGTCAAAATATGTCAGGGGTCTCACCCAGGGTGGAAAAGGCAGGTAAGCCAAATACATAGTTGCTTGTGTCTCTGACATGCTTAACAGCACAACCATTGTCAAAAACATCATTTCATGTGTCACATTGTGTCATTAAGTCTGTACCTAGTGTACAACTCTTGTGTGCTGGGGCTTTGGCTTGACACAAGGTGAGCATCTCTATGGCTCTGGTGCTCTTGCTTCATGGTTTCTGGCTTCTTCTTGTTGATTGTCTCTCAGCTCAAGTCTCCTCAGTCTTTCTGTAAGATGAGGCACAGGTTCAGACATTCCTCTGGGGTGCCCACACTGACTTCTCAGCTGATTCTAGAAAAAATACAATTGACCCCTCTGCTCCATATTAATAGTGGATTGGGGTTTGTCATTAATTTGTTAAAATTAATGTTAAAAAAATTACATAGTCAACACTCCTTTTAGTCATGAAAATAAGTCATAGCAACTTTTAGATTGTTCTCATCAAAAATAAAAAAAAATTGATTGTGAATATGACATTGTCTTTGGGAGTTATCTAACTATCTTCCCCCTTTTTACTTTTAAAAATATCAGTGATGTGTTTCCCATAAACATTTTTTTCTTAAATGATAAAAATCTTACACATTATAGTTGAGAGAAAAATCGGTTCTCTTAGTATTCTGATTTTATTCATAATCTCAAACAAGCTTCTTGTTTGGGTTTTTTTTTTTGGCTTACTTATTCTAATCTTCTTTAAGTAACTGTATTTTTCTTCAGCTTCTCTAGTAAATGTCAATTCTGTATATTCTTTTATACCTTATTAATTTTTACCTTACTTTGGTCATCAAAAACTTTGTCTTACTGTCTTAAATTCTTATTAAATTAGTTTCTTCCTACCTATTATAATGTACAATAAAGGAGAATGATGAAACAGGTTGTATTATTCTCCCCAATGTTTTTATTAGTTTAGACTTACTTTATAAAATCATTGATATATTGTTTTTAAATTTATATGAATTTATGCATTAAGATTAATAGTTGAATCCCTTTACAATAGATAATTAGATTTATTTATAATAAATAAATCCTTTTCTTTTCATTTCACAAACTTCTGCTAGAGCTCAATCTTCCCCTTATTTTTTCCAGTAGGGATATGAAAAGGTGCAGGGGTAAGGAGGGGGATGGGGCAGAAGCAGCTGAGGGGGGACTGTAGCCTCAGCTCTTTTTATCAAGTTCTTTTTCTACTTTATATTTAAAGAATTCATTAGTAGGTAATCCGTCAGTTTTATTTTTGGTCAAGTTCTGCCTTATGTCTCAAAATAAAATTCTGATATACAACATAGAATAATTATTATTTACATTTAGCTAACTCTTTTAAAACCATTTAAAAGGTTTTCCTTTATTCCCTCTTCTGCTATTTTAGTTCTTGAATTCCAGTAAAAAACAATTACAGATATTTTCGCTCTTTTTATATGTCTGGAAAGAGTTAATAGGTTTGAAGAGAGTTTTTTTTTTAACTCTTTAGGAACATTATCTAGCCATCTTCTAATTTATTATATATTTATCTTCCAGTTTGTTTATATTGCTGAGGAATGAGAAAAAAATACTTTATTAACAACCTTCTCTTTTTGACTAATTCATTTATTGAACTTACATGTTTTTAAAACTTCATACTGCATTTCTCCAAATGAATTTTAATTAAAAGTGCCACAACTTTCAGGTATACTTAAATAACATCCTTAAAATATGTTTCCTTGATTTTTCTATGTAATATTCTCTCTCTGACTTGAACTTACTTTTAAATGTAATCTCAAAAATTTATTCTTTTCCACTTTAAACCTCTGCTTCAGGAAGAATCTGTATGTATTTTTTTTTCCTTCTGACACCTCCAAATAGTTATATACATTTTTTCATACAACATATTTGTCTTTTTGTAAATCTATGTCTTTTATATGCTTATCCTACATCTCTTTCACATTCTATGAGTTGTTTTTGAAATCACTTAACTTCTATAAAATATTCTATTACCTGTTATCATCAATCCCTTTATCAATTGCAACATCATTTACATCATTTACATATCATATTTTTACATATTTTCTTATCCCATTCACATTAGAATTAATTTTCTTTATAGTACAAACTTATATACCATTTGTGTTTATCCCACATTATATTCTAACAAATTGTATTTGAATACATGTTTACCCTAAACCTTTTATCCAGAGCACATATGTGGATAACAATTCATATAGTGCAATCCATTACAACTATTTAGAAATTCATAAATTCCTTTTTGTAATATTTCAAACTCAATATCTGTGTCATTTTACATTTGCAGATGGACAAATATAAAACTTCTGCAATATTCATTGTGTTGTCACTTGTTGTTTGCTTTAACATTATATACATTTAATTAACATCATCCCATTTTCATTTAAAGAATTAAATTTTTTATCATAATTTTTTATCATAATAATTTTTTTTACATATAACATTATAATTTCTTTCAGAAAGATGGTATTAATTTTTATGAATTTTACACTTATTGTACTAGACCTTATCTTCACTTAAGTGACTAGGATAGTTCTTATTAGAGGTTTGCTTCTCAAAGTAAAAAATAAAATATTTTTTACCAATTAGGCTGTTTACCCATAATGACTAGAGAAAACATTATGTTCCCAATTTTCAGTTGATTCAAATATCTTCTGTATGTCCAAGAATTCAAATCTGTAACCATTATTCATTTCAAATCCTAGTGGGAATAAATGACTTTCACTATTAAGTTTTGTATAGAATCAAACCCTGATTACTTCACAATTCTACAAGTATGTTTCAGAATCATTAGTACATTTTCCATAGACATAGTAGTAGTAGTCTCTTGGTAACCGAGGATGATGATTGTCTTTGTGCATTTTCATCTGTGATGTAGATGAGTGTGCACAATAAAAACACTTGTGCGTGAAGGAGATTTAAGTGGAAAAGTCGATGCACAGAGACAGTCCCATTCTCTCGGCGTTGGGTCCATTGGCAGGAAAAATCGTTACACCTGGAGACTTCCTCAGCTGCATTGGATGGCCATGTTGTCTTTTGTGCTCCAACACGCCCTAAGCACTCCACAGTGCTTTGCTGCCTCACCATCTCAGCCTTTGAACCTTCTTGTTGTTTTCTCCCTCCTGTTCCACCGAAGCAGTCTTCACATGCTGGGTGAGCAAAGCCCTGGTTCACCAGGGGTCGACGACCCAATGGCTACCCTAACAAGGTTTAGTCAGCCTGTCGAAGCCGTTGCCTGGGGTGTGGCTGCTGCTGCATGCTAGCAGCTACTGGGAGCCACAAGTGAGAGCTGGGTGCAGGTGAGGGTCAGAGGCTGGAGAGCTGCCCTAGGAGGGCACAACAAGCCCTCCATACCAGAGATACTACCTCTCCCTGAACACCCCATACACCCCTTCCATATATATATATCAACCTTTAAAATTAATTCCCCTTTTTCTCCTTTTAATTTTCCCTTCTTCCATGATAGAGAAGTGGGGATAAGCATTGAGCAATGCCTTTTCTGTCTTTTATCAGTTGTGTATAGTCTTAAAGTTTAAGAGGTTTTCCTTACTTTACCATGTACCAGAAAATCCCAGGCAGAAAGAATCATGTTTCTGCACACAAGACAACACAATCACAGAGCACAACACAGGGTTAAGCACAGACAACATTCAACATGAATTTTTAAAAGCATGCTTCAAAATCACTGTTTTTGTGGAATTATCTTATGTATCTACTCTTTCTTGGCATGACATAGTTTTTAAAAAATTCTCTGAGTGTCTCTCAGCTAAATGGTTTCATTGGTTCTTTTAGACTCGCCTCTGATTTTTCAGAACACTGGCCCTTTAAGTGTCTTATCCAGTTGCAAGTGTACAGAGTGGGACTTTTGTCTTGGAAACATTTCTGCTCCCTTCTTTTGTGAGTTATCCTGAAGCTTCTTCAAAATTCTTTTCATGTCCTGGTTTTGGTGCTTAATTCTGTTCCTGTTTTCTTGCAATCTTTTTTTAAATGAAATGTATTAATCCCTATGTATAACCTTTTTGCCCTTCCTTTTAACATCTGGTGAGAGATTAGGGCTGTCCCTTTAAAATTGTAATTTACAAGCTTCAGAATCTGATGTGTTGCTTGTGGGGACAATGAGTGGCCAGTTAGGGTGCCATGTGTTGTGGGCACTATGTGTAGTGCTAGAGTTCCAATGTTGAGAGAAAAAGGAGAAAGACAGAGAGAGAGAGAGAGAGAGAGAGAGAGAGAGAGAGAGAGAGAGAGAGAGAGAGAGAGAGAGAGAGAGAGAGAGAGAGAGAGGGGAGGGGAGGGGGGGGAGAGAGAGAGAATGCACAAAAGCACAAAGCAAGGACTAGACAGAATGATTCAGGGGCTCCATGACCTCTGTCTATTATGATAAAGAGACAAACTTTTATAAGGAGAGTGTTCTGTTAAGCAATAGATCATACATCTAGTTGTATATGCACTTGGTGAGACATCTTCCTGTAGGATGACATAAAGTTCTTTGTAGGGGGATGGTACAAAAGGTCTGAAGCTTCCTTAAGAACAGAACTTAAACATCTCTTAGCAGCTTAAGAAAACACTTCAGCATGGGTCTTGGACATTTCCTCAGATAAGAACAATTGTAACATTTGTAATGACAGCTCAGCTTTGTAAGTGAAAACCCCCTATCTCCTTTTATGATTATAATAGTATTAGCCTTTATGATCATTTTATGACACAATCATTAGTTTTTGAGGTTATAGTCAAATAATATAGTTTACTAAGAAAATATATAGCTTAGACTTGTATTAAATCTTGTTGACAGGCACTTTGACCTTAAGTCTGTAATTGAAAAGTTTCTGCCAAACCCACCACACCCTGCTGCATGTAAGCTCAAGACAGTCAGAGGGTAGGTGGAAGGCTACTTTTGGGTGAAAATATCAGTCATCTAACTGCTGACTCCTAGTATTTCATAATAATTGTCAGCAGAAAGCCATTAGCCCCCAAACACTTGTTGCAGACTTTGAAAATGTCAACCATAATAATAGATATAGGCTACCACCCATAGTGATTATTTTTGTAGTTTCCAACTTACTCAGCAATTCCATCATTGGTTTGAGCCTGAACATGTGAAAAATTTAAAAATCCATTCTATTTTAATTTTGACTATCACTTTGTCATTATGTCACAAGATTTATTTGCATAAAAAAGGCTATCTCCTAAGGCTGGGGGTCTCTGGTCTTGACCAGGGTCCTGCTTTATTGTGAGACTGAATTCCTCTCAATAAACTCATCATTTTGCTTAGAGACTCAATTGGTATGATAAAATTTTACCACATTTTAGTGACCCCAATGTGATCCATAGGAAATCCTGTCCCTCATGGGTCTTTTCTCCAAGAAGAGTTTTAGGTTAATGACACAGTTTTGTTTTGTTTTTTTTTTTCCCCTCCCACCCACTTCTTGAAAGAGAGATCAGTGGGTGAAGATTCCTCGTGGGTTTCAAACCAACTCCAGTCTGGTAATTAACTATGAGTAGTTTTCAACAACCATAATTGAAAACCTACTCAAACTGTTTTTTTTTTCTTGATTTTTAAACAAATTAGTTGTTATTTTGAAATATACCATAGTTACTGAGTCTTTATTCAGAGCTTGCTTCAATAAGTTTCACTTCTGCTTTTTCCCCACTCTGTGAAGCTAGTTTTGAAGTTGAGCAGGAATTGTTGTTGATCTTGTTTTTTAATTTTTTTAGAAGGAGAAAGTCCTTGGGTCTGTTAGTGATTCTAACCAAAAGGAGTGTTCATCCAACTTGTATAATCTGTCTAACTTGGCTCCTCAAAATGAGAGAGTGGTTTTAGTCTGATCTGAGTATTTAGTCAGGTCTTTTCTCCAGGGTTTTCCACTCAATATAGGCTCTAGGCATAGCAAAAGGGAAATTCCTAGGGACTCTCCATTGAGAAAATTCTTGACAAAGAGAATTTGCCAGTAGGTAAAGGAATGGAGAGAAACAAAGCTGTAGAATATTGTTTTAATTGGTGTAAGACTCTCCGGAACTTTTGGCCTAAATTTGGAACTTTCAATTTTTATCCTATAAACAAATTAGAAGATTTTTAGAAAAAAACAAGAGAAATGGGAGCAATTGGAATACCTGGGATACTGACAAGAGCTAGCCAATAAACGAATAAATTCAGACCCAAACAAGTTTTATTCTGTCTTATCTCTTCCCCACACCGCCCCTCCCTCCTATTTTGAGTTGGAGGGAGGGCAATGTAAAGAGAGAAAAGAGGAATAGAAACCAGGTGCAGCCTCTGCTTTCTTTTTACTAGATAAAACTCAGCTCAATCCATAGGAAAATGTAGTCTGTATTAACGAACATTGCCCTGATTTGGCAATATGGAATCAATCCACTCCCCAATTTGATGAGGCACCCCTAACAATGATAGATCTGTTTAAATCCATTTTTTCTGGGGTAATCCAATGTGGTCAGACATAATAGACCTTCTGGAAGTTTTATTGTCAGATGGAGAATGAATAGGTATTGTAAAAAGTACAGGGGAGTTGAAGGCAATTGATTTATAAGTATATGAAGGGAAAATATAGGATTAGAAATGTCAAGGTCTGGTTAAGAAACCTGAAACAGTTTTAGTCCCTGTTAAACAAGTTAAGAAATCCAGAATAAGAGGTTCTTGCTACTATTGTAAAATCATAGGACATGAGGCCAAAGAATTCAGGAATAAAATGAACAATTTAGCAGAAAGGAATTTTGGGAACAAACTTGTAGTGAGACAGGCGTGGAGTCTGGCTAGACCTGGGAACTGAGGTGCTCAAAATAGGGAAGTTGCTCTAGCATGATGGTTTGAGGAATGGCCAAAGACTTGCGGTTCTGAAACTTTTGAAGAGATTATTGTCCCTTCCTAACCTAATGGGGATTTATATATGTTGAGGGAATATGATGCTCTTGCTTAATTGATGTTGGAGCTTCACTGTATTGCAATCTGTTCCCAAAAGATAGAGGAACTATTGCCAAATGAATGTCTGTAGTGGGAATCAATTAAAATAGTCAACTACTCCCTCTCTTATTTCCATTTGAAGTTTCTGTTGGTTATAGCACAATTATGCATTCTTTTTGGCTTCCACAATCTCTTGGTAATATTTTGGGTAGAGATCTACTGTTTATACTGAGAACTATTATTGATTATATGCCAGACATAATACCGACATTTTGCCTGATAAAATTTTGCTCACTTCATTGTTCAATGATCTATTAAGTGAATGTAATGGTGAGAATGTCTGTTGCATTATTAGCCCGGAATAAAACTCTCTCAATTCTTGATTTCTTACCTAATGAAGTTTGGGCAAGCTATTGTCACCAAAGGAGGAGAACCATCATCTGTATCTCAGTATGTATTTGTCCTAACAGTAAGCCCATTTTTGGTTATCCAATCAATATTATGACTGCTATTCCTTGTTATGCCAATTATTTTTTATTGATTTGTGTGGTCACTTCTATTCTATCTTCATCAAAACCCAATATATTTGCATGTACCTGATGAAACCACCAGCAACATAAACTCTCTACAAGATTACTCTGTAAAATGACTTACCAACAGCCATTTTCAAAGTTTCTGCCTTCATATAGTAAAATGATGACTTCTTCTTGGCCTCCCCTTGCGTTCCATTTGATTCAGGAACTCTCTCAGTGGATAGAAAAGATATCCAAAACACAGGAAAAAAGGACCTTTTTGCCCAAAAAGCAACTATAAACCATTGCAGGACCTGTTGGTGCCCAGGATCAGGAAACATGTATGTGCCATACTGGGGGCAGATGGCTATTGTTCATGGTTCCACCTTTTGAGAGACTGTGAAGCCACTTAACTGTGCTCTTTAAGGCTTCTCTTGTGAAAGCACTCCTGGACTGAGGTTTGCATTTTCTCCCAATGCCCAGGGGTTTAAGTTGTTAAGCCACCAAATGTAGGGTTCTTTAAATCTTTACTTGAGGAAGAGATTTGATTGAACTGAAAGAAAAACCATCAAAATCTCACCCTAACAATCCTGAATTAGAATAGGGGAAGGAGTGCAGAAGTTGCTGTGTTTTTTGTGGTCCAGACACTCTTCTGCGTAATCTAAGTGCCCAGACAGCTCTCTACCAATAAAGAAAACTGGTTCAACTTGCAGCCAAAGAAGACCATGCCTAGACAATGAAAAGAGACACTGTAGGGGACACTAAGGTTGGATGTGAAAGAAGCATATGGCCATGCATCACCAATGGAGACATCAGTGAAGACAGAAGACATGACACAACTGTAAAATACAATCCAAGTATCATGAGTTCTCAGTGAATACTGAAGGTAAGCCTTTTTTTTCTAAAAATTGTATTACCATGCCTGCCTGGCAATCCTTAATTGAGGTCATTATGGTGTACAGTCAAGTGCAGCCACAATAAAATGGGCATGGGTGTATTCATGGATCACTTCAGTACTTTCTAGTATAACATTAGAATGTCTAGAATGTATTGCTCATTAGTATTATTCAAAAGGGGTATATATAGTGGTCTTCTAATATGGATGTTTTATTTGAGTCTTTACATATAAATTTTATAATTTTTTGTTATACACATTGATTCTATGGTTATAAATTGGATATTTAAAATAATATTTAGTTTGTTCTTAATAACAATAGGTGGGAAATTATTCTTACTTCTAAAAGCTAACTAGGAATATTTGAGATCCTAATAAATTAAAGAAGGTACATAGGAGGCAGAGTTAAGATAGCAATTTAAAAATAATGAAAGTTGGGCAAACCCTTCCACACCAATCAAAAACAAAATGCTTTGAGGGAGACACAAAACCAAATCCCAAAACAGGATAGAGTCAGGAGACCCTTCTGCTTGATTCAACTTAAAAGGTATAGATAGAAGGTTGAAATCTCTGAAAAGAAAGAAGGAAGGACCCAGGACCCTTCCCCCACATGTTGTGTGGAGACACAAGTGGTTGTTGGGATCTCTGTGTGAGAGCTCCTCTGGAGGTTTTGGCCTGAGGGAAAATCCAGCTCTGTAGGATCAGCTCAACTGACTTAATCCCATCTATCATTAGTACAGATAAGAAGCCTTCAGAGGGCAGGGAAGTTCAATCTCCAACACTCCTTCCCCTTCTACTGTGTTAAGACCTACTGTAAAATCCAGCTAACTGAGATCCCAGGGCAAAGGCTGTTATTACATCAAATTACCTTGGTGCTACCAAGAGAAGCTCAGGGCTCTGACCAGGAAGCTAGCAGGAAGGCAACTAGCAGAAATTAAGAGAGGAGAAAACAGGTAAATACCTTTAGCCTCCACACCTTCACCTTCACTTCCAGTTTCTGCTGGCATCTGGGGAAGATCTGGCCACAAGGCTCATTAATACAACAGATCAGCTCCATTTGCCTAATCCAGTTATTCAGCAGAGCAGAGAAGGAGCCCCTTCAGTACAGAATAGCCCAAACCTACAGATTCAGCAAATGAACAGAGGAGCAAGAATATATCCAATCATGGCGTGAGGGGGAGAAGGAAAAAAGACGAGTAAAAAGCAGAAAAAGAAAAAATAATTTACAATCAATAGCTTCTATGCAGGTAATGAGCAAAGAACAAATGAAACAGAAGTGGATCAAGGAACACTTATCAAAATCTCAGAAACTCAAGCAAATTGTAGACAAACTTTGGAAGAAGTCAAAACACAATTCAAAATCAGTTAAGAAAATTGTGAAAGGAACATAATAAGCAAAATAGTTCATCTGGAAACAGAGGCACATGAATTAAAAAAAGAGTGTCTTAAAATTCACAATTGACAAGTTTGAAAATGAAGTAAAGAAAGTAAAAGATGACCTATAAAGAAAAACAGACCAAAAGAAAAAGAGTGGCCAAAATGCCAGGGGTAAACTTCAGTCTTTAAAAATTAGAATATAATTACTAGAAGTAAATGACTTCAAGAGATAGTAAGAGTCTATAAAACAAAATCAAAAGAAGGAAAATATTGAGGAAAAAATGAAACATTTCATTGATAAAACAGCAGACTTGGGAAATAGATCCAGGAGAGACAATTTAAGAATTATTGGACTACCAAAAAATTATGACAAGAGAAAGCTATTGATTGTAAATTCAAGCTTCTGGTAAAGAAATGTCATTCATCCAATAAATATTTATTGAGATCTATTACAAACAAAATATTGTACTATTATCTGTGATAGGGTACACTATGAAAAATATATGTAACTTCATGACAGCATAGAGCCTATTGTCAAGAAGCCTCTTATCTAGGTAGGGAAATATGCTGAAAAACCATGCAAAAAAGACAAAAGAAAATGAAATTTAGTACATTGTAGAGGAAGGAGAAAAGGGAGAGAGCCATATATTATTATAAAGGGCAATGACAATTTATGGTTAGGGGAATCTGAGGATTATTGGAAGAAGTGGCATTTAAACTAGACCTTTAAGGATGGTTATGATTTCAACGTAAAGAGATGCAATAGAGGGCATTCCAGATAGACTAAACAGAATGAGCAAAGGCACTAATTCACTGCTGGTGGCTTTGTGAATTGATCCAACCATTCTGGAGGGCAATTTGGAACTATGCCCAAAGGGTGATAAAAGACTGTCTTCCCTATGATCCAGCCATAGCACTGCTGGGCTTGTACCCCAAAGAGATAATAAGGAAAAAGATGTGTACAAGAATATTCATAGCAGCCCTCTTTATGGTGGCCAAAAATTGGAAAATGAGGGGATGCCCTTCAGTTGGAGAATGGTTAAACAAATTGTGGTATATGTTGGTGATGGAATACTATTGTGCTAAAAGGAATAACAAAGTGGAGGAATTCCATGGAGACTGGAACAACCTCCAGGAAGTGATGCAGAACAAAAGGAGCAGAACCAGGAAAACATTGGACACAGAGACTGACACACTGTGGTACAATTGAATGTAATGGACTTCTCCATTAGTGTCAATGTAATGTCCCTGAACAATCTGCAGGGATCTAGGAGAAAAACAACACTATCCACAAGCAGAGGACAAACTGTGGGGGTAAAAACATCGAGGAAAACCAACTGCTAGACTACAGGCATTGAGGGGATATGACTGAGAAGAGACTCTAAAAGAACACTCTGGTACAAATACCAACAACATGGAAATGGGTTTGAATCAAGAACACTTGTGATACCCAGTGGAATCATGCGTCGGCTATGGGATAGGTGGTGGGGGGGAGGAGAAAAAGGATCTTTGTCTCCAATGAATGAAATGACCAAATAAAATCATGTTTAAAAAAATACAGTCAATTTTGCTGGGTAGTCAATTTTTGGTGGTAGACCCAGTTCCCTTGTTTTCTGGAATATCATATTCCATGCCTTCTGGTCTTTCAATGTGGATGCTGCCAGGTCTTGTGTTATCCTAACTGTGGCTCTATGATATAGGAATGGTTTCTTTATTATGGTTTGTAGTATCTTTTCTTTGGTCTGGAAGTTCTTGAAATTGGCTATAACATTCCTGGGTATTGTCAATTGGGGATTTAATGCAGAAGGTGATCTATGGATCCTTTAAATCACTATATTACTGTCTTGTTCAAGAATGTCAGTGCAGGTTTTTTTTTCATAATTTCCTATTGAATGATGTCCAGGGTCATCTATGGGCTCTTTCAATGTCTATTTTGTCCTCTTGTTAAGGTTATGTCCTCTTGTTAAGCCTATGATTATCAAATTATTTCTTCTTGATCTTTTTTCCAAGTCTATCATCTCCTTAATGAGATTTTTCATGTTTCCTTCTAATTTGTCATTCTTTTGTCTTTGGTTTATTAATTCTTGCTGTCTATGTGAGATTATTGACTTCTACTTGCTCAATTCTAGTTCTTAAAGACTGGCTTTCAGTGATGTTCCTTTTATTTTCCTTTTTTTTGTCTATCCTGCTTTTCATGGCTTCCAGCAGGTAATTTCTGGTCTTCAATTTGCTTATTATTTCATTTTATTTCTGGTCTTCTTTTTCCAATTGGAAGATTTTGTCTTTTATTTTCTTTTTGAACTATTTCCTACTTCTCTTGCCAAGTTTCTTCTATCTTTCTCACTTGGTTCATATTCTCAAATTTGAGCTCCTCAAGAACCTGTGACCAATTTCCATTTTTTGGAAGGTTTGGA
The DNA here is from genome assembly GCF_027887165.1 of Monodelphis domestica. Taxonomy (NCBI): domain Eukaryota; kingdom Metazoa; phylum Chordata; class Mammalia; order Didelphimorphia; family Didelphidae; genus Monodelphis; species Monodelphis domestica. The sequence goes on along the minus strand of NC_077230.1, from coordinate 142,546,501 downwards.
TGGGTTTTTTTGTTTGTTTGTTTGTTTGTTGCCCTCTGCTGTCTCTTTTTTAGTCTGGGGGTTTTCTTCATAGAAAATATCCAGCATCAAAGTCCTTTATTGCTGTTTTTTTGGGGGGAGTAGTTGCATATTGTAGTTCCTGGGTGTTGGTGGTGATTTGGTTCTAGTTCTTTCTTCCCTTCCCAGTCAGAAGTCTGAGTGAGTAGGGTAGACAGTCCTTTGTATGAAGCTACCAAGTGGTTTTTGCCCTGATATCACTTTTCAGTCTCTGCTGAGTCTGTTGTGTGCAGCCCCTCTCTGCCCCTATCTCCATATTCAATATCTGAGTTCCTCAGCCTCCTGGGGTCCCAAGCCTTGCTGCTCTCTTGAGTAAGTCTGTGGTATCCTAAGTCATCCCCCTGAGAACCTAGCAATTTCCCCACATTTGCTCTGATTATACTCACTCTGACTCTGTGCTCACTCTGACTCTGATGCCATAGGTGGAGTGGGGGAGGAGTGATCAGCATATGTTTTGGTAGGACTAATTTTACCCCCCTTATAGCATGGAAATGCCCAAACCCTGCCTTCCTTCAAGGCTGAACCTTATGGGAGAGCCCCCTCATGAGCCTGGTTTTGGTTTTTGCCCTTTTGAGGCACTTTATATTGGTTGGTGGTGAGGAGAGGATGTCCCTTGCTTCTCCACTGTGGCCATTAAAGCCTGGAAGTGAGCTATAAATATTTTTGTATAAGTCTTTTTCCTAGCAGTGGTATGGTTAGGTCAAAGGGTAGGCATTCTTTTAAAACCCTTTGCACATAAATCCTATTTACCCTCCAGAAAGATTGGACAAATTCACAACTCCACCAATAGAATATTAATGTCCAAATTTTGCCACTTGCAATTTGTGCAGGGTGAATTACATTTTATTTTAGGTTCTTTATGAAGCTTAAAACCCAAGTTGATTTTACTCTCCACTTCTACATCAGGAAAAATTATGCTTAGTAACAAGGTCCTGTATAGGAGATGGTCATCTCAAGAAGAGAGTTTGGAATAGCTAATCTAGTGACTTGAAATGAGCCAGACACCAATAAACAAATAAACAAATAAATCTCCATGCTATTAGGAAAGGGTTATTTTATGTTAGAAAGATTTCACAATGTACCTAGTCACAGTGGCTTCTTAATTTTCTCTAGAAATATTTAAGAATTTAGGAATAGGACTAGAGTACCTAGTTAAGGATATGCACAGTGGGAATATGGAAGAATTGAGTGAATGAGGATCACTAGAATGAGAAAACATTATGAAAATGCTAACCAAAAGGTCAAGATTCTAAAGATAAATAAGTCCAATGCATTCTTATTAGATATAACTGCTGAAAAGAAGAAGTATATTAAAGATTCTATTAATAAGAGTTGTAAGGTTTCAAGGCAGCTCAAAAATATTCAATTTTTCTAAGAAATCTAATTAAAACTGTGATATTTCTTTGATAGTTTTCTTTTATATCTTTTTCCATTCAGTATTACTTACAAAGACATAAACTTGCATGTTATTTATGTGTGTAGGAATGGATGGGAATAGGGTTTCAAAAATCATTATAAATTCACTTACAATTTTAAACATCAGTGGATACTTTAAAATTCACTGACACTTGAGAGACTAGTGTTTCCTTTTACAGTAGTTCTTGATAGCTGAATATTCATGCACGGTGCATAATATTTGACATTTATATTATTAATCAGCAACCTCAGAGTATATTTTAAAAGTAGTTATATTAATTTGAAAGGTAGAAATTTTCTATGTAGAAGAAAATGGAACAAGGTTCTCTGTCCTTTCCCTGTTCTCATCGTTGGTCTTGATGTCTTTCAACATGTTATCACTGTTCTTATCTGTCCAAATAAATATTAGGAAAAAAGAATGAAAGAAAAAAAAAACACACAGGGAATCATTGATAGTAAGAAAAGATGCTATTCTGGGAATAACTGCTTTGCTCTAAAAATCATCCACTTCATCTTGTGAAGTTGGCTTTTTTCTTTCCTCACTTCAACTGGCTAACATTTTTCTGTCTGAGGGCAAGTTCTGCTATTACATTATCTTTTGTTATTTTGATATTAACTATATCACTTTTGATCCCACATTCAACTTCAATTTTTTCTTTTCTATTCTTTCCCTTGTTCCCCCCTTCACTGAATAATGTTGTATGTATTTTTCAAAAGTTTTCTTTTTTAATATCTGAGTTATTCTGAAATGATAACAATTATTAATAAAATAGGTGATCGCTAAAATTTGTATTATAAATCAGCATTTTTTGAATCTCTCTTGTGTTCATAGCACCATATTAAGAACTTATAGGACTTGGAAAGTTATTAGGAGAGTGTTCAGCAACTTTATAATCTAGCTGATGAAATAATATCCATACACTTAAATCAAATAGAGCATAAAGTAATGTCTATGATAACACAATCCAAGCTACGTGGCTAAATTAAGACAGCAATCAGCATAGAACAGAGTTAGTCTAAGGTGTACTGTTAAAAATTTAAGGACAATATCAACTAAAACAAAGAAATGTGTTTTAATTTTATTCTGCATCACTAACACTTTTTAGTGTCAACAGAATCAGATAGCAGAGCCTAGCTGAAGGAGAAAATATACAGAATCTTCTGTTCTCTACCAAATTACCATGAAATATGAATAAACTTATTTGGTCCAAGACCCATAAAAAGATGAAGTAAAGTATTTTTTCAGTCCAAACAACATAGAAGGCTGGAAGAAAGAATATAGTACATGTGTGAAGGCAGAGCACAAAGCAGAGCACCAGAAAAGGTCCCATAAAAGCAAGAGTTCTAAAGCACAGCTAAAACAGCAACAAGGCTTCCAAAGCTCTCAATCAAAGATGGAAAGGGGAGGGGGTCAGAAAACTAATCCAAAAGATATTACAGGAGTCTCTTGGCTGGTTCTGGATTCAAGACTCTTTTTGAACTGTTCATATGTAGATTCAGAAAGCAATCCTGGTGAACACTTTCAGAGGAGGATGAGCACTAGCACACACTCGTGATTGTGGCCACCTGGGAGCAGGATACCTTAGTTATAGTACCAAGGTAGAAAAGAGTACTTGTGATTACCTCCAGGCCAGAGGTCTAGAGAATATTAAACATACCTCTCCCTGCATCAGACCATCCTGGAAGGATTGGAAGCATTTAGACTCCCAGAGTTATTTCTTAAGGCAGATGTCCAAAGAACTTTAAGCTTGGAATAATGCTTCCTTCATCTCAGGTACAGTTTATTTTTAAAGTTTATTCATTGAAAATTTGTTTTATTATTTTTAAATATTATTAAATTTTATTAATTATTTATTAGTTTACTTATATGTAATATATAGTATATAATATACAAATATATTATAGATAAATATATAGTTAATTTATTATATAAATTTATGAGTTTTTTATTATTGAAATTTTAAGTATTTTTTAAAATTATTAAATTTTAATTTAAAAGAAAGACTTGAAAATGAACAAACAGCAAAAAAAGAAACTCAAACAAGAAAATCATTTTGATGACAGAAAAGACCACAACAAACTCAGAAGACAAAAAAAAGTCAATACTGCTGCATTCAAAATTTCCTAAAATGTATGAATTTTTCTCAAGCCCAAAAAGAATTAGTGAAGGATCTCAAAAAGGACTTTAAAATCACATAATAGAAGTATAAGAAATATTGGAAATAGAGATGAGAGTAACACAGCAAAGTCTTAGGAAAAGATTCAAAAGCTTGATAAAATAGGCACAAAAATAATGAAGAAATTAATACCTCAAAAATCAGAATAGGTCAATTGGTAAAAGAGACACAAAATCTAATGAGAAAACTCCCATGAATAGAAGAATTTCCAATATATATATATATATATATATATATATATATATATATATATATATATATATATATATATATATGTGTGTGTGTGTGTGTGTGTGTGTGTGTGTGTGTGTATGTATATATATATATATATATATGTAAATATATATATACATACACATATCCAAAAATTTATCTAAGAGATGAACTTAGAAGACAGAATTGCCCATATTGAAAAAGTGATATACAAATTCAGCAAGGGAAAGAACTCTTTACAAAGTAGAACTATCCAAATGGAAAAGAAATAATGAAACAAACTCAAAAGAATGAAAAACCAAAAAAAAAAAAAGAACATATGAAATATTTTGGAAAACAACAGATCTGGAAAATAAATCCAAGAGAAATAACCTAAGAACTATTGGAATACCTGAAAACCACTATGAGAAATAAAGTTTAGAATTTAAGAAATCATCAAAGAAATCTGCCCTGATATTTTAGAACCTGAGAACAAAATAGAAATTGAACGAATTCACTGATCATATCCTGAAAGATATTTTCAGACAATAATGAATATTATATTCAAATTCCAGAAATCTCAGGTCAAGAAGAAAATATTGCAAATAATCAAAAATAAACAATTCAAATATCATGGAGCCACAGTCAGGATACCACAAAATTTAGTAACTTCTACATTAAATGAGTAGAGGGCATGGAATATAATATTTCAAAAGTCAAAAGAGATAAGACCTCAACCAAGAATCATTTACACAGCAAAATCAAGCATAATCCTTTAGGGAAAAATATGGAAATGCATTGAAATAGGGGACTTTTAAAAATTCATGATGAAAAGATTAGAGCTAAATGGAAAACTGACTTTCAAATACAAAACTCAAGAGAAGAATAAAAAAGGTTTACACAAAAGAAAAATCAAAAGACATTCAATAAAGTTACACTGTAGAGTTAGGTGCATACATAGATAGAAGGCAAGTTTGTGAGTTGAATATGATGAGAAAATATATAAAAAAATTAAGCCATGATGAAGAGGAATGCATTGGGAGGAAGGAGAAGGGAAAACAGAATGGGGTACATTATTTCATTAAAAAGGCATGAAAGAGCTTTTAGAGTGGAAGGGAATATGGGGAATTTGGAGAGTGTTGAATATGAACCTTACTTTCATCAGAATTGGCACAAGAAAAGAACATACACAAGCATCTGGGCATAGAAATATATCTTATTCCACAAGATAGTAGGAAAGGATAGGGTAATAAAATGGAAGGTGGGGCTTATAGAAAAGATGGCAAATTGGGGAAAGTGGCAGTCAGAAACTAAACCAAGGAAATAGGAAACTTTTTACATGTAATTTGGGAAAAATAAAATAATTTTTAAAGAATTGATGTTAACACAATCAATAACTATGAAACAATACTACACAGTATTCATAATGGTACAATTTTTTGCAAGTCTTTATAATAAAAGCATCATTTCTCAAATACTTAATGAACTGACTTAAATACATGAGAATACAAATCATTCTCCAATTGATAAAGTCAAAGAATATGAACAGGCAGTTGTCAAAGTAATTTCAGCTCTCTTTAGGCATGCAAATATGTCCCCAAAATTTTTAATTAAAGAAATAAAAATTATACCAACTCTGAGGTAGCTCCCCATACATATGAGATTATCTGTTATAATAGAAAAGGAAAATGCCAAAACTTGGAATGGCTGTGGGAAAATTGAGGCACTAATATACTGTTGGGAGAATTGTAGAGTGATTCAACCATTCTGGAGAGCAATTTGGACCTTTGCCCAAATGGCTATAAAACAATACATACTCTTTGACATAGCAATACCATTACTAGGTTTGTATCCCAAAGAAATAATATAAAAGAGGGAAGTGCCTATTTATACAAAAATACTAAAGGGCAGTATTTTGGGGGGCAAATAATTGGTAAGTGAGGGAATACCCTTCAATTGGAGAATGGCTGAGTCAGTTATAGTATAAGATTGTAATGGGATACTATTGTACTGTTAGAAATGACAAGCAGGAAGAGCTCAGAAAAACATGAAGAGTGAAATAATCAGAATCAGGAGAGCATTGTAAACAGTGACAGGAACCATTGCACAATTATAAACTGTGAATAACAGTTATTCTCAAAATATAATGATCCAAAAATGACCCAAAGAACTCATGAAAAAAGTCCCATCTACTTCTGAAGAAAAAGAACTGATCTGAATCTAGAACAGAGAAAACATTTTTCACTATAATTGTCAATTTTTTTTAAAGTTTGAGTTTCTTTTCACAAAATGATTAATATGGAAAAATGTTTTACTTGATTTCAGAATTAAATTCTATATTAGATTGCTTACCATCCTAATGAGGGTGGGGGAGAGAATTCAAGACTAAATATTATTTTCCTTTAAATAAAAAGAGATTATATTTTCACAGTTACATTTAATAATGTTTAACATACATTTTCTAAAATGATAATATCTTGTACTTTTTTATTTCTCCCTTCTCTTTCACCACTTTAAGATGGTAAGCAATTTGATCTGGGCTATACATGCATTATCATGCAAAACATACTTCCATGTTGTCCACTGTCTTAAGAGCATACTCAATTAAAACCCCCAAGTACCAAGTTAAAACCATGTACACTGATGTAAATGATATAATACTTTTATGCATATCCATCAAACTCTGCCAGTTGTTTCTCTGGAGGAGGCTATCATTCCCTGTGATAAGGCCCTCAGAATTCTCCCAGATCATTCCATTTCTCAGAGTAGGCAAATTTCCATAATTGATTATCATACAATATGGCTGTTACTGTGTGCAATGTTCTCCTGGTTCTTCTTATTTCATTCATCATTTCACACAGAACTTTCCAGTATTTTTGCTATTTTTTGATAATTATATCTTTTATTTATATAATGATTTAGTGTTTAGGTATACAGTAGCTGAATTGCTTTAAGAATCTTTCCTTCTAAGATTAACTTTTAAATGTGAAGGTTTTTTATGGTGATATCCATGTTCATTATATATTATTTTATTTAAATTTAAGTTAATTTATTTAGTCAATTCAGAACATTTTTCCTTGGTTAAAAGAATTATATTATTTCTCTCCATCCCCTCACACCACCCTTCCCGCAGTCAACGCGCAATTTTATTGGGTATTACATGTGTCCTTCATCAAAACCTATTTACATTTTGTTGGTCTTGCATTAGGATGTTCATTTAGAGTCTACATCTGCAACCATATCCCCTCGACCCAAGTATTGAAGGAGTTGTTTTTTCTTCTGTGTTTCTACTCCCACAGTTTTTCCTCTGAATGTCGACAGTGTTCTTTCTTGTAGATCCCTCCAAATTGTTTAGGATCACTGCATTGCCACTGATGGAGAAGTCCATTTTATTCAATTGTACCAGAGTGTCAATTGTACCAGAGTGTATCAGTCTCTGTTTACAATGTTCTCCTGATTCTGATCCTTTCACTCCGCATCAATTCCTGAAGGTCATTCTAGTTCACATGGAATTCGTCCACTTTATTATTACTTTGAGAACAATAGTATCCCATCACGAACATATACCACAATTTGTTCAGCCATTTCCCAATTGAAGCACATCTCCTCATTGTCCAAATTTTGCCACCACAAAGAGCACAGCTATGAATATTCTTCTACAAGTCTTTCTCCTTATTATCTCTTTGGGGTACAAACCCAGCAGTGCTATGGCTGGATCAAAGGATAGGCAGTCATTTAGTGCCCTTTGGGGATAATTACAAATTGCCCTCCAGAATGGTTGGATAAATTCACAACTCCAACAGCAATGCATTAATGTCCCAACTTTGCCACATCCCCTCTAGCATTCATTACTTTCCTTTGCTGTTATGTTAGCCAAACTGCTAGGTGTGAGGAGATATCTCAGAGATGTTTTGATTTACATTTCTCTAATTAGAAGAGATTTATAACACTTTCTCATGTGCTCATTAATAGTTTTGATCTCTTTAACTGAAAATTACATATTCATGTTCCTTGCCCATTCATCAATTGCAGAATGGCATGGTTTTTTTTTTTTGTACCATTGGTTTAGCTCTTTAAAAATTTGAATATTTAGACCTTTGACAGAGGTTTTCTTATGAAGATTGTTTCCCAATTGGTTGCTTCCCTTCTAATTTTGGTTGAATTAGTTTTGTTTGTACAAAAACTTTTTAATTTGAGCTGATCAAAATTATTGATTTTACATTTTGTGATTTTTTTCTAGCTCTTGCTTGGTTTTAAAGTCTTTCCAAAATATATGAAATGTATACTATTCTGTGTTTACCTAATTTTCTTATAGTTTCCTCCTTCATATTCAGGTCATTTACCCATTCTGAGTTTATTTTGGTGTAGGGTGTGAGATGCTAATCCAAGCTTAATCTCTCTCATACTGTCTTCCAATTTTCCCAGCAGTTTTTAACAAAGTGGATTTTGGTCTCAAAACCTGGGATTTGGGGGTTTGTCATATACTGTCTTGCTGAGGTCACTTACCCGGAGTCTATTACACTGGTCCTCCAATCTGACTCTTAACCAGTACCAAATCATTTTGATGACCAATGCTTTATAGTATAGTTTGAGATCTGGGTCTGCAAGTCTTCCTTCCTTCATGTTTTTTTCATGATTTCCCTGGATATCCTTGATTTTTGTTCTTCCAAATGAACTTTGATATGTTTTTTTTTTCTAATTCAGTAAAAAAGTTTTTTGGTAGTTCAATGGGTATGGCATTGAATATGTAAATTAATTTGGGTAGAAATGTAATTTTTATTATGTTAGCTTGTCCTACCCATGAGCAATCAATCTTTTCCCAATTGTTTAAATCTAGTTTTAATTGTATGGAGAGTGTTCTATAGTTCTGTTCATACAGTTCATATGTTTGTCTTGGCAGATAGGTTTCTAAGTATTTTATATTGTGGAGGGTGATTTTAAATGAAATTTCTCTTTCTAATTCTTACTGCTGAGATATATTGGAAATATATAGAAATGCTGATGAATTATGTGGGTTCATTTGTATCCTGCGACTTTGCTAAAAATGTTGATTTTTTTGACTAGTTTTTTGGTTGAATCTCTAGGATTCTTTAAGTAGACCATCATATCATCTGCAAAGAGTGATATCTTGGGTGCCTCATTGCACATTTTAATACCTTCAACTTCTTTTTCTTATCTAATTGCTATAGAGAGTGTATCTAGTAAAATGTTAAATAATAGAGGTGATAATGGGCATCCTTGTTTCACTCCTGATCTTATTAGTAAGGCTTCTAGTTTATCCTAATTGTAGATAATTTGTGCTGATGGTTTTAGATAGATACTGTTTACTATTTTTAGGAAAGAGCCTTCTATTCCTATACTTTCTAGTGTTTTCAATAGGAATGGGTGTTTTATTTTGTCAAAGGCTTTTTCTGTATCTATTGAGATAATCATTTCATTTTTATTGGTTTGCTTGTTAATATGGACAATCATGTGAATGGTAGTCCTAATATTGAACCATCCTTGAATTCCTGGTATGAATCCTACCTGGTATGAAACCTTGTGATGACTTGCTGGAGTCTTTTTGCTAGTATCCTATTTAATATTTTTGCATCTATATTCATCAAGTAGATTGGTTTATAGTTTTCTTTCTCTCTTTTTGACATTCCTGGCTTTGGAATCAGTACCATATTTGTGTCATTAAAGGGATTTGGTAAAACTCCTTCTTTGCGTATTCTCTCAAATAGTTTGTATAATATTGGGATTAGTTCTTCTTTGAATTTTTGAAAGAATTCATTTGTGAATCCATCTGGACCTGGGGATTTTTTCTTAGGGAGTTCTTTGATAGCTTGTTCAATTTCTTTTTCTGATATGGAGTTGTTTAGGTAATCTATTTCTTCCTCTGTTAGTCTAGGCAATTTGTATTTTTTAAAATATTCATCCACATCATCTAGATTGCCATATTTGTTGCCATATAATTTGGCATAATGGTTTTAAAATATTGCATTAATTTCCCCTTCATTAGAGGTGAGGTCTCCCTTTTCATCTTGGAGACTGTCAATTTGGTTTTCTTCTTTCCTTTTTTAATTAGATTGACCAGTACTTTGTCTATTTTATTAGTTTTTTTAAGTACCAGCTTCTAATTTTATTTATTAAATCAATAGCTCTTTGACTTTCAATTTATTAATTTCTCCTTTGATTTTGAGAATCTCCAATTAAGTCTTCATCTGAGATTTTTAATTTGTTCCCTTTCTATTTTTTAAATTTGCATGCCCAATTCATTGACCTCTGTCCTCTCTAGTTTGTTAATATAAGAACTCAAGGATATAAATTTACCCCTGAGTACTTCTTTGGATGCATCCAATAGATTTTAAAAAGATGTATGATCATTGACATTTTCTTCAATGAAATTATTAATTGCTTCTATGATGTGTTCTTTAACCAATTTTGGAGAATCATATTTTCAATTACCAATCAATTTTTTTTATTTGTCTCTCCATGTGCCCTTACTAATTATTATTATCATTGCATTGTGATCTGAGAAGGTTGCATTTATTATTTCTGCTCTTTTGTGCTTGTTTGCAATCTCTTTCACAAAACAGAAGATTTAGAAAATCATTCCCGGAGAGACAACTTAAGAATCATTGGTCTACCAGAACAACATGACAAAAGAAAAAGCATGGACATCATCCTGCAGGAAATTATCCAAGAAAAATGCCCCAATATTATAGAACATGAGGGAAAAGTGGAGATTGAAAGAATCCACAGATCACCTCCTGTAATTAATCCCCAACTGACAACAACCAGGAATGTTACAGCCCATTTCAAGATCTATCAGACCAAGGAAAAAATATTACAAGCTGCTAATAAGTCATTCAGATACCATGGAACTACATTGAGGATAACAGAGGATCTGGCTGTATCTACACTGAAGGACTAAAAGGAATGGAATATGATATTCTAGAAAGCAAGGGAACTAGGTCTACAACTAGGAATCAACTACCTAGAAAAACTGACTATTCTTACAGGGGAAGGGTATGGTCATTTAACAAAATAGAAGAATTCCAAACATTTGTAAAGAATAGACTAGACTTGAACAAAAAAGTTGATGGCCAAACACAGAACTCAAGAGAATCATCAAAAGCTAATTAATAAATGGGAAAAAAAGAAAAACAAAACAAAAACAAAACAAACTTTTCTTAAGGGACACAATAAGTTAAAATTATATTTATACCTATAAGAAATGAGCTCATTGGTAACTCTTAAAAATTGTTATTATCACCTGGGTACCTAGAAGAATTTTACTTGGAACAGTGACAAAGTTTATAGGACGGGATGCCACGACATAAATATGTATATAGATATATGTATGCATAAAACATACATGTATATATTTGTACATATACAAGTAGAGCTTAAAAAGGATATTAATATTAAGAGAAATTGGAAAGGAAACAAAATGGTTTAAATTTATATGTCACTAAGAAGTACAAAGCAGGAGGGGTTGAGAACATCAATACACTGGAATGGTAAAGAGGTTGGAGATAGGAAATACTCAATACTCACATGCAATGAAATTGACTCAAAGAGGAAAGAACAATCAAATACATTGGGGCAGAGAATTGATTTGCACTATATAGGGAAGTAGAAGGGTAACAAATGGACTGGTGGAGAGGAAAGCATTAAAATGGAGGTCAAGGGTGGGGATCAATGAAAAACAAAACACTGGTTTAGAAGATATAATGAAAGAAGATAGGTTAGGACTAGCTATGGAAATCAAAATGATGGGAAATACACAACTGGTAATCATAACTCTAAATGTGAATTAAATTAACTCACCCATAAAATGCAAAATAATAGTAGACTGCATTAGAATCCAAAACCCTACTATATGTTGTCTACAAGAAACACACATGAGTAAGGTATACATGCATAGGGTAAATGTAAGAGGATGGAACCAAATCGATTGAGCATCAACTGATAAAAGAAGGCAAGAGTCACTCTCATGATATCTGACAAAGCCAAAGTAAAAATAGATCTAGTCAAAAGAGATAAGGAAGGCGATTACATTCTTATAAAAAGAAGTATAGACAATGAGGAAATATCAGTACTCAAAATGTATGCACCAAATGGCATAGCATCCAAATTTCTAAAGGAGAAACTAGTGGAGCTCAAGGATGAAACACATAGAAAAACCATACTAGTTGGAGATCTCAAATTTCCTCTATCAAAAATAGATAAATCAAACCAAAAAATTAATAAGAAAGATTTACATTTATATCAACCTATGTATACTAATATGTGGGGAAAATGTAATGTATAAATAGGGGGTAAAGAAAGACCAAATAGAATAATCATTCTCACACAAAGATTCATATGGGAAGGGGAGGGGAAGAAAACTCCTATAAGAAGGAGAGGAAGAGAGGGGGGGGGGTTTACTTAAACCTCAATCTCAGGGAAATCAACTCTGAGAGGGAAAAACATCCAGATCCATTGGGATCTTGAATTCTATCTTACCCAACAAGGGTAAGGAGAAGGGAAAACCAAGGGGGGGAGGGGGAGAGGGAGAACAAAAAGGGAGGGAAAGAGAGGGGGGAAGGGGAGGGAACAAAAAGGGAGGGACTAAGAAGGGAAACATCAAGGGAGGGGACAAGGGGGACTGTTTCAAAGTAAATCACTGGACTAAAAGGTAGAGCCGAAGAAGAATAGGTTAGAATTAGGGAAGGCAATCAAAATGCCAGGGAGTCCACAAATGACAATCATAACTTTGAACGTGAATGGGATGAACTCACCCATAAAACGTAGACGAATAGCAGAATGGATTAGAATCCAAAACCCTACCATATGTTGTCTTCAAGAAACACACATGAGGCAGGTTGACACCCACAAGGTCAGAATTAAAGGATGGAGTAAGACCTTCTGGGCTTCAACTGATAGAAAGAAGGCAGGAGTGGTAATCATGATATCTGATAAAGCCAATGCAAAAATAGACCTGATCAAAAGGGATAGGGAAGGTAATTATATTTTGTTAAAAGGGACATTAGATAATGAGAAAATATCAGTAATCAATATGTATGCACCAAATAATATAGCACCCAAATTTCTAATGGAGAAACTAGGAGAATTGAAGGAAGAAATAGACAATAAAACCATACTAGTGGGAGACTTAAACCAACCATTATCAAATTTAGATAAATCAAATCAAAAAATAAATAAGAAAGAGGTAAAAGAAGTGAATGAAATCTTAGAAAAATTAGAATTAATAGACATATGGAGAAAAATAAATAGGGATAAAGAGGAATACACCTTCTTCTCAGCACCACATGGCACATTCACAAAAATTGACCATACATTAGGTCACAGAAACATAGCACACAAATGCAGAAAAGCAGAAATAATGAATGCAGCCTTCTCAGATCACAAGGCAATAAAAATAATGATTAGTAATGGTACATGGAAAACCAAATCTAAAACCAATTGGAAATTAAACAATATGATACTCCAAAAAGGTTTAGTTAAATAAGAAATCATAGAAACAATAATTTCATCGAGGAAAATGACAATGGCGAAACATCCTTTCAAACCTTTTGGGATGCAGCCAAAGCAGTAATCAGAGGTAAATTCATATCCCTGAATGCTTATATTAACAAACAAGGGAGAGCAGAGATCAATCAATTGGAAATGCAAATGAAAAAACTGGAAAGCGATCAAATTAAAAACCCCCAGCAGAAAACCAAATTAGAAATCCAAAAAATTAAGGGAGAAATTAATAAAATCGAAAGTGATAGAACTATTGATTTAATAAATGAGACAAGAAGCTGGTACTTTGAAAAAACAAACAAAATAGACAAGGTACTGGTCAATCTAATTAAAAAAAGGAAGGAAGAAAAGCAAATTCACAGCATTAAAGATGAAAAGGGGGACAGCACCTCTGATGAAGAGGAAATTAAGGCAATCATTAGAAATTACTTTGCCCAATTATATGGCAATAAATACACCAATTTAGGAGAAATGGATGAATATATACAAAAATACAAACTGCCTAGACTAACAGAAGAGGAAATAGAATTCCTAAATAATCCCATATCAGAAATTGAAATCCAACAAGCCATCGGAGAACTTCCTGGGAAAAAATCCCCAGGGCCTGATGGATTCACCTGTGAATTCTGTCAAACATTCAGAGAACAGTTAATCCCAATACTACACAAACTATTTGACATAATAAGCAAAGAGGGAGTTCTACCAAACTCCTTTTACGACACAGACGTGGTACTGATTCCAAAGCCAGGCAGGTCAAAAACAGAGAAAGAGGACTATAGGCCAGTCTCCCTGATGAATATAGATGCAAAAATCTTAAATAGGATACTGGCAAAAAGACTCCAGCAGGTGATCAGAAGGATCATTCACCATGATCAAGTAGGATTCATACCAGGGATGCAGGCCTGGTTCAACATTGGGAAAACCATCCACATAATTGACCACATCAACAAGCAGACTAGCAAGAACCACATGATTGTCTCAATGGATGCAGAGGAAGCCTTTGATAAAATACAACACCCATTCCTATTGGAAACACTAGAAAGCGTAGGAATAGAAGGGTCATTCCTAAAAATAATGAACAGTATATGTCTAAAGCCAACAGCTAATATCATCTGCAATGGGGATAAACTGGATGCGTTCCCAGTGAGATCGGGAGTGAGGCAGGGATGCCCATTATCACCTCTACTATTTGACGTTGTACTGGAAACACTAGCAGTAGCAATTAGAGAAGATAAAGGAATTGAAGGCATCAAAATGGGCAGGGAGGAGACCAAGTTATCACTCTTTGCGGATGACATGATGGTCTGCTTGGAGAATCCTAGAGATTTAACCAAAAAGCTAATTGAAATAATCAACAACTTTGGCAGGGTTGCAGGATACAGAATAAACCCACATAGATCATTGGCTTTTCTGTATATCTCCAACACAGCTCAGCAGCAAGAACTAGAGGGAGAAATCCCATTCAAAATCACCTTAGACGGGATAAAATACCTAGGAATCTATCTCCCAAGACAAACACAGGAACTATATGAACACAACTACAAAACACTCGCCACACAACTAAAACTAGACTTGAACAAATGGAAAAACATTAACTGCTCATGGATAGGACGAGCCAATATAATAAAAATGACCATCCTACCCAAACTTATTTATCTATTTAGTGCCATACCCATTGAACTACCAAAATACTTCTTCACTGATTTAGAAAAAACCATAACAAAGTTCATTTGGAAGAACAAAAGATCAAGGATATCCAGGGAAATAATGAAAAAAAACACACATGATGGGGGCCTTGCAGTCCCTGACCTAAAACTATATTACAAAGCAGCAGTCATCAAAACAATTTGGTTCTGGCTAAGAAACAGAAAGGAAGATCAGTGGAATAGACTGGGGGAAAGCGACCTCAGCAAGACAGTATACGATAAACCCAAAGATCCCAGCTTTTGGGACAAAAATCCACTATTCGATAAAAACTGCTGGAAAAATTGGAAGACAGTGTGGGAGAGACTAGGAATAGATCAACACCTCACACCCTACACCAAGATAAATTCAAAATGGGTGAGTGACTTAAACATAAAGAAGGAAACCATAAGTAAATTGGGTAAACACAGAATAGTATACATGTCAGACCTTTGGGAGGGGAAAGGCTTTAAAACCAAGCAAGATATAGAAAGAATCACAAAATGTAAAATAAATAATTTTGACTACATCAAACTAAAAAGCTTTTGTACAAACAAAACCAATATAACTAAAATCAGAAGGGAGACAACAAATTGGGAAAAAATCTTCATAGAAACCTCTGACAAAAGTTTAGTTACTCATATTTGTAATGAGCTAGATCAATTGTACAGAGAATCAAGCCATTCTCCAATTGATAAATGGGCAAGGGAAATGGATAGGCAGTTCTCAGATAAAGAAATCAAGACTGTTGGCGAGCGCATGAGGAAGTGTTCTACATCTCTTGTGGTCAGAGAGATGCAGATCGGGACAGCTCTGAGGTATCGCCTCACACCTGGCAGATTGGCTAACATGACAGCAAAGGAAAGTAATGGGTGCTGGAGGGGATGTGGCAAAGTGGGGACATTGGTTCATTGCTGGTGGTCCAGCCATTCTGGAGGGCAGTTTGGAACTATGCCCAAAGAGCGACAAAAGAATATCTACCCTTTGGCCCAGCCATGGCGCTGCTGGGTCTGTACCCCAGAGAGATAATGGACACAAAGACTTGTGCAAGAATATTCATGGCTGCGCTCTTTGTGGTGGCCCAAAACTGGAAAACGAGGGGATGCCCCTCAATTGGGGAATGGCTGAACAGACTGTGGTGTATGTTGGTGATGGAATGCTATTGTGCTAGAAGGAATGATAAAGTGGAGAAGTTCCATGGGGACTGGAGCAACCTCCAGGAAGTGATGCAGAGCGAGAGGAGCAGAACCAGGAGAACATTGTACACAGAGACTAATACACTGTGGTATAATCGAACGTAATGGACTTCTCCATTAGTGGCGGTGTAATGTCCCTGAACAACTTGCAGGGATCCAGGAGAAAAAAACACCATTCATAAGCAAAGGATAAACTATGGGAGTGGAAACCCCGAGAAAAAGCAACTGCCTGAATACAGAGGTTGAGGGGACATGACAGAGGATAGACTCTAAATGAACACTCTAATGCAAATACTATCAACAAAGCAATGGGTTCAAATCAAGAAAACATCTAATGCCCAGTGGACTTACGCATTGGCTATGGGGGGTGCGGGGGGGGAGGAAAAGAAAATGATCTATGTCTTTAACGAATAATGCTTGGAAATGATCAAATAAAATATATTAAAAATAAAAAAAAAAGAAAGATTTAAGAGAAGTGAATTAAATCTTAGAAAAATTAGAGTTAGTAACTATGTGGAGAAAACAAATAGGGACAAAAAGGAATACACCTTTTCCACAGTACATGATACATTCACAAAGACTGATCATGTAATAGGGCATAAAAACATTGCAAACAAGTGCATAAGAGCAGAAATAATAAATGTAACCTTTTCAGACCACATTGCAATAAAAAAAAATAATTAGTCAGTGTACATGGAGAGGCAAATCAAAAATTAATTGGAAATTAAACAATATGATTCTCCAAGATCGGATAAATAACAAATCATAAAAACAAGTAATAATTTCATTGATGAAAATGACAATGATGAGATATCCTTTCAAAATCTATGGAATGCAGTCAAAGTAGTACTCAGGGGGAAATTTATATACTTGAGTTCATATGTTAACAAATTAGGGAGGGCCAAGGTCAATGAATTGGGCATTCAAATTAAAAAAAAAAACAGAATGTGAACAAATTAAAAATCCTCAGATGAAGTCTAAATTAGAGATCCAAAAATCAAAGGAGAAATTAATAAAATTGAAAGTCAAAGAAGAAAGTTAGGAAGGACCTATTATAAATTATTAGATCATTCTGTTATAGGCCTAATGCATGGGGGATGTTTGATAAATTACAACAAGAGAAGAAAAACACCCTACTTTGTTTATTGATAGATATCTGGAAAATGCTGAAGCTATCATAGGTTATAGCGAAGACTCCCAAGAATCAATAGCTCATGTAAGGAGGCAATTTCTAAAAGACTGCATGCAACACCTTAGAAATTTCTTTCAGAACTATTGCCCAAAATATGAATCTCTTTCCCTGGCAGAACTGAGAGTCTCAGCCACTTACTTATTTGAAACACAAGAAGAAGAAGACAAAGATAAAGAGGAATTGAAGCAAAAGTTACAGGAAACCAAAGAAACCTTAAAACAAAAAGAAATATAAAAGATTAAAAACCTGGCCACTATCAGAACATTCTCACAACAAGATATATAATACCAACAAAGGGGACAAAGATATATAATAGGAAGTGCTTTTTATGTAACAAAGTATTTCATGTAGTTAAATTTTGCCTGACAAAATCCAAATACGAACAAGGGTACCACAGGGGTGGAAATTATCAATATGAAAGATCACAAAATAGAGGGTATAACAACAATAATTATGGTAAACAGAAAACTAATGAGGGGAACAAAAATAAATATTGTAATCATTGCAAATACAAAGAAGAAACATCTGACCTAAAAACAATGCAATCCTTAATAAGCCAGGGTGCAAGCCACGTTACCCAGAAGTTGTAGCCAAGGGGAAACTATATACACAATGAAGCCAGGAATCAGTCATTCTTAGTTCACAAGAAAAGCCAGGAATGGAAAATGTGGAAGTAACCACAAGGAAGAATCATGAAAATATAATCATAGGATGCTAAGATGGGGAAGGAACTAAAGGGAGGAAATATAAAAATTTTAATGGTTGGAGAATTGGAAGTTATAAAGAATGTGGGAGAAAACAAAAGTTCAAATAGAGGGAAATAATAGAGATGGAGAGAGAACTGAGAATTAACATTGTAAACATGAGACATGAAATATTTTATCCATAGGGAAGCATAAAAGAACACAATGAAAAAAACAAAGAACAACTTAAAACATACTTAGAAAACTTTGTAACAGGTAAATATGGACTGGGGAGAAAAACAGAAATAATAACAAGTCCTTCAACAAAAAGCAACATAAAATAACTTTACTAGAAAAAGAGCAAGACATAAATTCTCTAAACCAAATCAACAAGGTAGTAGAGGACAGTGATACAAAAAAACTAGAATACATAGAAACAAACTCCACCATTAAAATGTCTACAGAACCAAAAGATACAAAGCAGAAGCAAAGAGCAACAATTAGAGATCAACAAGAAAAAGCAAATGAAAATGCAAACCAATCTTGCTTAAATTTAACAGCAAAATAGTTTTACCTATTATACTCAAATATCAAAGACCCTGAACCATCTAAAGATAACATACCAGGGAAAGGGTTGGCATAAGTCAAAATCTCCCACACAATGATATGCTATTCCTTTGAACCAGAATCTGTAACAAAATCTAAGGAGATGGGTAAAAGAGAAAAAAACACAAATTTAACAAGCAAGCATTCTCTAAATAGCTCTGAAATTCAAAACCTGCAAAATCCAGAGAACAGAAATGCAGTCTGGACTTCCGGTTAAGATGTCGGCTTAGAGAAAGCTAAAGCTCAGATCTCCGGAAAACCCTTCCCGACCGATCTCAAAATATAAGCTCCTAAGGCGCCGAAATTCAAAACGATCAACAGCACAGACCCTGGGAACCCTCCTCCTGGACCTGGACCCGGTTCAAAAGGTACGGCTCCCCTCAAAAGCCAGAACCCGAGATCACTCGGACCTCAGGGGTAGGAGCGCAGAGTCCAAGGCTCCCGGAAGCCGCAGCCCGGCCCGGCTCAGAGAGCAGAACCCACAGGGCCTTCTACCCGAGTCCCAGTGAAAGTTACTGCCTGGGGCTTCCCCTGCAGAGAGCTGGTCGAAACAACAGCAACCCTCAGGGCGGGCAAGACAGCCTCACGGGCTGGATCCTGCTATCCAAGTCTCAGTGAAAGTCCTTGCCCTAGAGCTTGGGAAAGCTGCAGCACATCCCCCCCCCCCCCCCCCCCCCCCCGCAGGCCGAGGAAACAGCCTCACGGCCAGCGATTCTGAAGGCAACTTCCTGAAAGCGAGCTGGGGGGAGAGTGTGGCCTCGTGGTCCGACCCTTCCATTCCAGCTCCAGTGAGGCATATTCAGTTTAACCCAGGGAAAGCTCTTAGAACCAACATCTGCCCAGGACTAAAGCCTCGGATCACCAGAGATAAGAAAAGCTAATCCTCCACATTCAGAGATGACAAACTCCACAGAAGCACAGAAGCCCCAAAATACCAAGAAAAATAAGAAGAAAGGGGCTACTTTGGAAACATTCTATGGAGCCAAAATACAAAATACAGAGCAGATAGAAGAAGATATACAAGAAAATTCTCCAAAATCTTCCAAAGGTAATAGAAACTCTCCACAAACCCATGAAGAATTTGAATCAGAAATGACCAAAAAGATGGAAGCCCTCTGGGAGGAAAAGTGGGAAATAATGCAAAAGAAATTCATGCATCTACAAAACCAGTTTGACCAAACTGTAAAAGAAAACCAGGCTTTAAAGCAAGAACTAATAAAGCAAAGCCAAAACACCAAGAAATTAGAAGAGAACATAAAATATCTCACCGACAAGGTGATAGATCTGGAAAATAGAGGGAGAAGAGAAAATTTAAGAATAATTGGACTCCCAGAAAAGCCAGAAATAAACACCAAACTGGACATGGTGATACAAGATATAATCAAAGAAAATTGCCCAGAGATTCTAGAACAAGGGGGCAATAGAGCCACTGACAGAGCTCACAGAACACCTTCTACACTAAACCCCCAAAAGACAACTCCCAGGAATGTAATTGCCAAATTCCAAAGCTATCAAACAAAAGAAAAAATCCTACAGGAAGCCAGAAAAAGACAATTTAGATATAAAGGAATGCCAATCAGGGTCACACAAGACCTTGCAAGTTCTACTCTGAATGATCGTAAGGCATGGAACATGATCTTCAGAAAGGCAAGAGAGCTGGGTCTCCAACCAAGAATCAGCTACCCAGCAAAACTGACTATATACTTCCAAGGGAAAGTATGGGCATTCAACAAAATAGAAGACTTCCAACTTTTTGCAAAGAAAAGACCAGAGCTCTGTGGAAAGTTTGATACCGAAAATCAAAGAGCAAGGAATACCTGAAAAGGTAAATATTAAGGAAAGGGGAAAAATGTTATCTTCTTCTTTTACTCAAACTCTCTTCTATAAGGACCACATTTATATCAATCTATGTATGCTAATATGTGGGGAAAATGTATTGTATAAATAGGGGGTAAAGAAAGACCAAATAGAATAATGGTTCTCACACAAAGATTCACATGGGAAGGGGAGGGGAAGAAAACTCCTATAAGAAGGAGAGGAAGAGAGGGGGGGAGTTTACTTAAACCTCCATCTCAGGGAAATCAACTCTGAGAGGGAAAAACATCCAGATCCATTGGGATCTTGAATTCTATCTTACCCAACAAGGGTAAGGAGAAGGGAAAACCAAGGGGGGGAGGGGGAGAGGGAGAACAAAAAGGGAGGGAAAGAGAGGGGGGAGGGGGAGGGAAGAAAAAGGGAGGGACTAAAAAGGGAAACATCAAGGGAGGGGACAAGGGGCACTGATTCAAAGTAAATCACTGGACTAAAAGGTAGAGCTGAAGAAGAAAAGGTTAGAATTAGGGAAGGCTATCAAAATGCCAGGGAGTCCACAAATGACAATCATAACTTTGAACGTGAATGGGATGAACTCACCCATAAAACGTAGACGAATAGCAGAATGGATTAGAATCCAAAACCCTACCATATGTTGTCTTCAAGAAACACACATGAGGCGGGTTGACACCCACAAGGTCAGAATTAAAGGATGGAGTAAGACCTTCTGGGCCTCAACTGATAAAAAGAAGGCAGGAGTGGTAATCATGATATCTGATAAAGCCAATGCAAAAATAGACCTGATCAAAAGGGATAGGGAAGGTAATTATATTTTGTTAAAAGGGACTCTAGACAACGAGGAAATATCATTAATCAACATGTATGCACCAAATAATATAGCACCCAAATTTCTAATGGAGAAACTAGGAGAATTGAAGGAAGAAATAGACAATAAAACCATACTAGTGGGAGACTTAAACCAACCATTATCAAATTTAGATAAATCAAATCAAAAAATAAATAAGAAAGAGGTAAAGGAGGTGAATGAAATCTTAGAAAAATTAGAATTAATAGACATATGGAGAAAAATAAATAGGGATAAAAAGGAATACACCTTCTTCTCAGCACCACATGGCACATTCACAAAAATTGACCATACATTAGGTCACAGAAACATAGCACACAAATGCAAAAAAGCAGAAATAATGAATGCGGCCTTCTCAGATCACAAGGCAATAAAAATAATGATTAGTAATGGTACATGGAAAACCAAATCTAAAACCAATTGGAAATTAAACAATATGATACTCCAAAACCGTTTAATTAAAGAAGAAATCATAGAAACAATTAATAATTTCATCAAGGAAAATGACAATGGCGAAACATCCTTTCAAACCTTTTGGGATGCAGCCAAAGCGGTAATCAGAGGCAAATTCATATCCCTGAAAGCTTATATTAACAAACAAGGGAGAGCAGAGATCAATCAATTGGAAATGCAATTGAAAAAACTCGAAAGCGATCAAATTAAAAACCCCCAGCAGAAAACCAAATTAGAAATCCTAAAAATTAAGGGAGAAATTAATAAAATCGAAAGTGATAGAACTATTGATTTAATAAATAAGACAAGAAGCTGGTACTTTGAAAAAAAAAACAAAATAGACAAAGTACTGGTCAATCTAATTAAAAAAAGGAAGGAAGAAAAGCAAATTCACAGCATTAAAGATGAAAAGGGGGACAGCACCTTCAATGAGGAGGAAATTAAGGCAATCATTAGAAATTACTTTGCCCAATTATATGGCAACAAATACACCAATTTAGGAGAAATGGATGAATATATACAAAAATACAAACTGCCTAGACTAACAGAAGAGGAAATAGAATTCTTAAATAATCCCATATCAGAAATTGAAATCCATCAAGCCATCAAAGAACTTCCTAAGAAAAAATCCCCAGGGCCTGATGGATTCACCTGTGAATTCTATCAAACATTCAGAGAACAGTTAACCCCAATACTATACAAACTATTTGACATAATAAGCAAAGAGGGAGTTCTACCAAACTCCTTTTACGACACAGACGTGGTACTGATTCCAAAACCAGGCAGGTTAAAAACAGAGAAAGAAAACTATAGGCCAATCTCCCTAATGAATATAGATGCAAAAATCTTAAATAGGATACTAGCAAAAAGACTCCAGCAAGTGATCAGAAGGATCATTCACCATGATCAAGTAGGATTCATACCAGGGATGCAGGGCTGGTTCAATATTAGGAAAATCATCCACATAATTGACCACATCAACAAGCAAACTAGCAAGAACCACATGATTATCTCAATAGATGCAGAAAAAGCCTTTGATAAAATACAACACCGATTCCTATTAAAAACACTAGAAAGCATAGGAATAGAAGGGTCATTCCTAAAAATAATAAACAGTATATATCTAAAACCAACAGCTAATATCATCTGCAATGGGGATAAACTAGATGCATTCCCAATAAGATCAGGAGTGAAACAAGGATGCCCATTATCACCTCTACTATTTGACATTGTACTAGAAACACTAGCAGTAGCAATTAGAGAAGATAAAGAAATTGAAGGCATCAAAATAGGCAAGGAGGAGACCAAGTTATCACTCTTTGCGGATGACATGATGGTCTACTTAAAGAATCCTAGAGATTCAACCAAAAAGCTAATTGAAATAATCAACAACTTTAGCAAAGTTGCAGGATACAAAATAAACCCACATAAATCATCAGCTTTTCTATATATCTCCAACAAAGCTCAGCAGCAAGAACTAGAAAGAGAAATCCCATTCAAAATCACCTTAGACAAAATAAAATACCTAGGAATCTATCTCCCAAGACAAACACAGGAACTATATGAACACAACTACAAAACACTCGCCACACAACTAAAACTAGACCTGAACAAATGGAAAAACATTAACTGCTCATGGATAGGACGAGCCAATATAATAAAAATGACCATCCTACCCAAACTTATTTATCTATTTAGTGCCATACCCATTGAACTACCAAAATACTTCTTCACTGATTTAGAAAAAACCATAACAAAGTTCATTTGGAAGAACAAAAGATCAAGGATATCCAGGGAAATAATGAAAAAAAACACATACGATGGGGGCCTTGCAGTCCCTGACCTAAAACTATATTACAAAGCAGCAGTCATCAAAACAATTTGGTACTGGCTAAGAAACAGAAAGGAAGATCAGTGGAATAGACTGGGGGAAAGCGACCTCAGCAAGACAGTATACGATAAACCCAAAGATCCCAGCTTTTGGGACAAAAATCCACTATTCGATAAAAACTGCTGGGAAAATTGGAAGACAGTATGGGAGAGACTAGGAATAGATCAACACCTCACACCCTACACCAAGATAAATTCAAAATGGGTGAGTGACTTAAACATAAAGAAGGAAACCATAAGTAAATTGGGTAAACACAGAATAGTATACATGTCAGACCTTTGGGAGGGGAAAGGCTTTAAAACCAAGCAAGATATAGAAAGAATCACAAAATGTAAAATAAATAATTTTGACTACATCAAACTAAAAAGCTTTTGTACAAACAAAACCAATATAACTAAAATCAGAAGGGAAACAACAAATTGGGAAAAAATCTTCATAGAAACCTCTGACAAAGGTTTAATTACTCATATTTATAATGAGCTAAATCAATTGTACAAAAAATCAAGCCATTCTCCAATTGATAAATGGGCAAGGGACATGGATAGGCATTTCTCAGATAAAGAAATCAAAACTATTAACAAGCACATGAAGAAGTGCTCTACATCTCTTATAATCAGAGAGATGCAAATCAAAACAACTCTGAGGTATCACCTCACACCTAGCAGATTGGCTAACATTACAGCAAAGGAAAGTAATGAATGCTGGAGGGGATGTGGCAAAGTAGGGACATTGATTCATTGCTGGTGGAGTTGTGAATTGATCCAACCATTCTGGAGGGCAATTTGGAGCTATGCCCAAAGGGCGACAAAAGAATATCTACCCTTTGACCCAGCCATAGCACTGCTGGGTCTGTACCCCAAAGAGATAATGGACAAAAAGACTTGTACAAAAATATTCATAGCTGCGCTCTTTGTGGTGGCCCAAAACTGGAAAACGAGGGGATGCCCATCAATTGGGGAATGGCTGAACAAACTGTGGTATATGTTGGTGATGGAGTACTATTGTGCTAAAAGGAATAATAAAGTGGAGAAGTTCCATGGAGACTGGAACAACCTCCAGGAAGTGATGCAGAGCGAGAGGAGCAGAACCAGGAGAACATTGTACACAGAGACTAATACACTGTGGTATAATCGAACGTAATGGACTTCTCCATTAGTGGTGGTGTAATGTCCCTGAACAACTTGCAGGGATCCAGGAGAAAAAAACACCATTCATAAGCAAAGGATAAACTATGGGAGTGGAAACACCGAGGAAAAGCAACTGCCTGAATACAGAGGTTGAGGGGACATGACAGAGGACAGACTCTAAATGAACACTCTAGTGCAAATACTATCAACAAAGCAATGGGTTCAAATCAAGAAAACATCTAATGCCCAGTGGACTTACGCGTTGGCTATGGGGGGTGGGGGGGGAGGAAAAGAAAATGATCTTTAACGAATAATGCTTGGAAATGATCAAATAAAATATATTTAAAAAAAATAAATAAACATTTGCTAGATGAAAAAAAAAAGAAAAAAAAAGAAATGCAGTCTGACACCACAGTGACAATATCAGCACTAAGCTGTGCATGGTTCTAAAATCAATCTCTCCCCACAGAAACAAAGTGTACTTATCGAATATGAAAAGGAAAATGATCAAATCACAAAAACTTTACAAAAAGAGATGGAAAATCATACATTAGCACAAAAGAAACTACATGCATTAACAAACTACACAAACTCACAACATGTTATGGGGCAAGAGAGGGCAGAAGATATTGAAGAAACAGTGCAGGTACACAATATAATAACAGATTTACAAGAAGTGTGAATTTTAAAACTACTCCACCCTACTCAGACTGTACTTAAGAAGATTTGATTTAGTTATCTCCTGATTGTTAACAATGATGACACTCTCTTTAACAGAATCAGAAATGTCTTATAGTACTTTACATTGCTCCTCCCTACTTAGACATACGGTTAGGGGAAGATAAACTTGTAATCTCCTAATTGAACAATGATGGTACTTAGTTCTCACCTTATAGTGAAGCTAGAACTTTAAGCTAAGTCTATTATTAGACCTTAATACAAAAATGTCAAGTAACTAACAAAAGATGAACTTAACAAAGAAGTGTGAAGTAACTCAAAAGATATAAACTAATCAAAGATGGTGAGAACTAAAATTATGGACAGTCCTGGAGAAAGCCTTTGATGTGATTGGTAGTTGTGAAAATTTAGAGGTGGAGACACAAGGGCAAAAGATCTATATATTTGGGATTTTTTTGTCTCTTAAATACTCTTTCCCCAGAAAGTTGGATCTGCCTGATCACCTCCTGTGAGCAGCCCGGGCGCCAGTTCTATCCTGGAACTCAGCCTGGAGGAGCTCACTCAGACAGCTTCCTTGAGATGGTTTCATGGTGAGTGAGATAAGACTGACTTCCTTTTCCCTTGGGCTCAGGGAGGCCCCTTTGGCCAAGGCCTTTAACTCTTTCCTGGCTCAGCCTGAGCCAGAGCAGTTTAAATTAACTCTTTTTCCTCTCCCTCTCTCTTCTCCTTAAATTCCTTCCCTCTAAATTAATTAAATTACCATAAATTTCCAGACTGACTTGAGAATTTTATTTGGCAACCATTTAAATCTAGATTTAAAATCACAACTCTAAATTCATCTTTACAGAAAGCATAAACACACAAGAAGCATATGTATGGATAACAGTGGTAGAACAGAAGTATAAAGCTCTCATTGATACAGGGGCAACAAGATATGTATTGAAATTATTCCCAGGGGAGAGCACCATAGAAGGAATAGTGACTGTGGCAGGAGCAATAGGACAGATACAGCGAGTCCTGAATTTGAAATCCAAGATGGTTAAGTTAGGTCCATTATCCATGGATCACACATTCCTTCTAATACCTGGATGCCTAGGTAACCTTCTGGGAAGATATTTTCTTTGTAAAACAGGAGCAAGCATAAACTGTGAAGAGTCAGGAAATATATATTTACATCTATTGGAAAACTCCTTGAAACATTATCCTTTGCTATTATTAGGGCAATTAAATGAAACAACTGACCAATAACATACAGTAACATCAATGTATGAGATACTGGAAGATATTCCACAGGGCATATGGGCTAAACATGCAAATGATGTAGAGATGATAAAATCAGCAACACAAGTCAAAATTGAAGTCAAGGATGAACTATCTCCCAAAATCCCTCAATAAAATTAAGCAAAGAGGCAATAGCTGTCATTATCCCTATCATCAACAGCTTGCGAGAGCAGGGCATATTAAGACCCACAGTGTCAGAATTCAACAGCCCAATATTAGCCATCAAAAAGAGCAAGAAAAAATGCAGATGGGTCCACAG
The DNA here is from genome assembly GCF_027887165.1 of Monodelphis domestica. NCBI lineage: Eukaryota > Metazoa > Chordata > Mammalia > Didelphimorphia > Didelphidae > Monodelphis > Monodelphis domestica. The sequence continues at coordinate 142,519,414 of NC_077230.1, read as the reverse complement.
AATGGAGGTTCTTTCAAGACTTGCTGGTTATCAACAACTTAATCAAGAAAAAATATATAATCACTCCATCACCAAATTCCATCATAACAGAAATCCCTAGCAATGCATGCTGATATACCATGGTTGATCTAAAAAGTGCATATTTTGGGAAAACTGATTTTAAACCTCTTAGATACACTGTCATTGCCTAAAGAATTTGCAGTAATAAAATGCAAAGCACATTCTTCTGGCAATGATTACATTTCCCAGGGAACAATAGAGTGGATATAAGAGCTAAATATGCCACAAGATTTGGTGCCATGCATGTGCTGAACTTCTCTATAGTTGAAAAGCATAATATCACACAGGCTTACAATGACGAGGAAGAGCAGTCATAGAAAAAACTTTGGAACAAATTGTTAAAATGAATTTGGATAACAGAAAGAGGGAAACCAATTCTACCCAAAAGATTATACCAACATCTCTGCAATGTTATCCACTCCAAAGGTCATTATGGAGTAATAGCATTGTTAGATGAAATTAGAAAATTTTGGGTGGCACCAGGGATATTCACAGATGCAATAAGAGTTTATTAGGCATGTGACCTTTGCAGATGATTCAATCAAGGTCATTTCAAGAACAAAGCATTGGGAGGGAAACCACCAGCTTACACACGCTTCCAAAGCTTGCAAATAGATTATATAAACATGCCTAGTGATAGAGGATACAAATATGCATTAGTTATGGTGGACAGACTTACAAGATGTACAGAAGCATAACCGGCTAAAAAGAACAACACAGCCATGGTAGTGAGAACATTATTAAAAGATATAATCCCAAGATATAGCATGCTGGACAATATTGACTTGGATAGGGGAATTCATTTTACATCACACATATTGCAAGAAGTTTACCATAATCTGGGAATAAAGGGAAGCCTACATGACATATATAGACCAGAGAGTTCAGGGCAAGTAAAAAGAATGAATAAAGAACTAAAAACAGCAATAAGGAAGCTCTTTGCACAAACACACCTCAAGTGGACTGAAGTTCACCCTCTTGACCTTTTCTATCTCAGAACTAAACCCAGAGGAGATTTGCATATTTCCCCTTATAAGATACTGTATAGACAAACTTTATGGCCTAGAAGGACCCCTAAACCATCTTATATATCCATGCTAGGAGGAGAATGCCAACTATCCATCTATTTGACAGAAATACAAGATAGGATGGTATAACTGGGAAAATTGGGATTGTTAGTACAAAGAGTACCACTGGATTTATCATCAAGCCAGGCAATAAAGTATACGTGAAAAATTTCACCAAAAAACACCAACAGAACCAAGGTGTAATGGACCATTTGAAGTTGCTCTAACCCTCCTACTTCCATCAAAGTTATAGGGAAAGAATAGTGGTATCATGCTTCTCACATTAAACATCATTATGCCCACATTGAAACATCAGAAGATGCAACAGAAATTGATCCAGAGCCCAAGCAAGAAACTCAAACTGCCTCAAAGGAAACCAGCACAGAAAACATAAATACACAAAATGCCCCAGAAACAACAGAAACAGAGTTTGCCCCCAAAATACAATCCAGAATCCACACTCCAAGACAAAATGCAAAAGAAGACACACTGAGTATAGGAAACCCAATTGAAAGTGAAAATGAAATAGAATAATACATAGTACAAAAAAGAAGAATATTCATTCAACTCTCCATCTCAAACCTCTGAAAACTCACATCATAACAGAAGAAGATAACACATAACCACATCAAAAACAGCACAAATATGCTCTGTAAAATATCTCACTAGCACACACTCAATTAAAAAAAATCTCTCTTACTAGCACACAAATAACAACAAAACAATCTTACACATATGCATAATCATGTATGTTCCAGTAGTCAGACAAGAGAGGCAACATTCAAGGTGAGACAACTGACAAGATGGGACTCAGTAAAGGAGAAGACATCTAGACCTGAGAAAGCTCCAATCAAACTCAGACACTGCAAATGGACTTGAACAACAAGAAAAGAATTGTCAATCAAGGACAATATAGAAAAAGAACTTACATAGAACGTGTTCCGTAAGATTAACCATCCTACAAACTAACATCACATTTAGGGAATTGCACACACATGCACATAAATCTGGCACAAGAAGAAAGAAAATTATCAGATTCATCAGACAAGATGAGAAGCGGGATACCTGAAGGAAAGTGAGTATATGCATCCACATTACATACTTAGAACAAAAACATAATATCATACTGATTTTTAGGGACTGTTTCATAAATAATAACAGTCCATTACATGAAAAAGAAAGAATGTACATTTGTAAATAAGTCTCTGGCAGAAATCATACTGGCAAAAAAGGGAAATAAATTTTTATCTGGATGACTTCAAAACAGAGTTTAGGTACATATGTAATATGTATGTATTATATGTAATAATTGTATAGGAAACAGATGTGTACATAATGTACATTACTAACATACTAATAAACTAACTTAGAATAGGAAGGAATTATCATATTAACCCTAAACAGATAGGGACAGAGTTAGTTTACAAAGAAAAGGGAAGTTCTTTCCACAAAGTTAGCTATAGGGAAAGAATTAATCAAAATATAAATAAGAAAAATAGTACATACACATATATTATAATTGATACATTTTTTAATATTTTATTTGATCATTTCCAAGCATTATTCATTAAAGACATAGATCATTTTCTTTTCCTCCCTCCCAACCCCCATAGCCGACGTGTAAATCCACAGGCATTACATGTTTTCTTGATTTGAACCCATTGCTATGTTGATAATATTTGCATTAGAGTGTTCATTTAGAGTCTCTCCTCTGTCATGTCCCCTCAACCACTGTATTCAGGCAGTTGCTTTTCCTTGATGTTTCTACTCCCACAGTTTATCCTCTGCTTATGAATAGTGTTTTTTTCTCCTAGATCCCTGCAAATTGCTCAGGGACATTACACCACCACTAATGGAGAAGTCCATTACGTTCGATTATACCACAGTGTATTAGTCTCTGTGTACAATGTTCTCCTGGTTCTGCTCCTCTCGCTCTGCATCACTTCCTAGAGGTTGTTCCAGTCTTCATGGAACTCCTCCATTTTATTATTTCTTTTAGCACAATAGTATTCCATCACCAACATATACCACAATTTTCTCAGCCATTCCCCAATTGATGGGCATTCCCTCATTTTCCAGGTTTTGGCCACCACAAAGTGTGTAGCTATGAATATTTTGTACAAGTCTTTTTGTCCATTATCTCTTTGGGGTACAGACCCAGCAGTGCTATGGCTGGATCAAAGGGTAGATATTCTTTTGTCACCCTTTGGGCATAGTTCCAAATTGCCCTCCAGAATGGTTGGATAAGTTCAGAACTCCACCAGCAATGAATTAATGTCCCTAATTCGCCACATCCCCTCCAGCTTTCATTACTTTCCTTTGCTATCATGTTAGCCAATCTGCTTGGTGTGAGGTGATACCTCAGAGTTGTTTTGATTTGCATCTCTCTGATTATAAGAGATTTAGAACACTTCTTCATGTGCTTATTAATAGTTTTGATTTCTTTATCTGAGAACTGCCTATATATCCCTTGCCCATTTATCAATTGGAGAATGGCTTGATTTTTTGTACAGTTGATTTAGCTCTTTATAAATTTGAGTAATTAAACCTTTGTCAGAGGTTTCTATGAAGATTTTTTCACAGTTGGTTGTTTCCCTTCTGATTTTAGTTACATTGGTTTTGTTTGTGCAAAAACTTTTTAATTTGATGTAGTCAAAATTATTTATTTTACATTTTATGATTCTTTCTATGTCTTGCTTGGTTTTAAAGTCTTTCCCCTCCCAAAGGTCTGACATGTATACTATTCTGTGTTTACCTAATTTACTTATGGTTTCCTTCTTTATGTTTAAGTCACTCACCCATTTTGAATTTATCTTGGTGTAGGGTGTGAGGTGTTGATCTATTCCTAGTCTCTCCCACACTGTCTTCCAATTTTCCCAACAGTTTTTATTGAATAGTGGATTTTTGTCCCAAAAGCTGGGATCTTTGGGTTTATCGTATACTGTATTGCTGAGGTCACTTTCCCCCAGTCTATTCCAGTGATCTTCCTTTCTGTTTCTTAGCCAATATCAAATTGTTTTGATGACTGCTGCTTTGTAATATAGTTTTAGGTCAGGGACTGCAAGGCCCCCATTATATGTTTTTTTTTCATTATTTCCCTGGATACCCTTGATCTTTTGTTGTTGCAAATGAATTTTGTTATGTTTTTTTCTAAATCAGTGAAGAAGTATTTTGGTAGTTGAATGGGCATGGCACTAAATAGATAAATAAGTTTGGGTAGGATGGTCATTTTTATTATATTGGCTCGTCCTATCCATGAGCAGTTAATGTTTTTCCATTTGTTCAAGTCTAGTTTTAGTTGTGTGGCGAATGTTTTGTAGTTGTGTTCATATAGTTCCTGTGTTTGTCTCGGGAGGTAGATTCCTAGGTATTTTATTTTGTCTAAGGTGATTTTCAATGGGATTTCTCTTTCTAGTTTTTGCTGCTGAGCTGTGTTGGAGACATATAGAAAAGCTGATTACTTACGGGGGTTTATTTTGTATCCTGAAATTTGATAAAGTTGTTGATTATTTCAATTAGTTTTTTTGTTGAATATCTAGGATTCTTTAAGTAGACCATCATGTCATATGCAAAGAGTGATAACTTGGTCTCCTCATTGCCTATTTTGATTCCTTCAATTTCTTTTTCTTCTCTAATTGCTACTGCTAGTGTTTCTAGTACAATGTCAAATAGTAGAGGTGATAATGGGCATTCTTGTTTCACTCCTGATCTTATTGGGAATGCATCAAGTTTATCCCCATTGCAGACGATATTAGCAGATGGTTTTAGATATTTGATCGCTTTCATTTGCATTTCCAATTGATTGATTTCTGCTCTCCCTAGTTTGTTAATATAAGCATTCAGGGATATAAATTTACCTCTGATTACCACTTTGGCTGCATCCCAAAAGGTTTGAAAGGATGTCTCGCCATTGTCATTTTCCTCGATGAAATTATTAATTGTTTCTATGATTTCTTCTCTAACTAAATGATTTTGGAGTATCATATTGTTTAATTTCCAATTAGTTTTTGATTTGGTTTCCCATGTACATTTACTGATCATTATTTTTATTGCATTGTGATCTGAGAAGGCTGCATTCATTATTTCTGCTTTTCTGCATTTGTGTGCTATATTTCTGTGACCTAATGTATGGTCAATTTTTGTGAATGTGCCATGTGGTGCTGAGAGGAAGGTGTATTCTTTTTTATCCCTATTTATTTTTCTCCATATGTCTATTAATTCTAATTTTTCTAAGATTTCATTCACTTCTTTTACCTCTTTCTTATTTATTTTTTTATTTAATTCATCTAAATTTGATAATGGTTGGTTTAAGTCTCCCACTAATATGGTTTTACTGTCCATTTCTAACTTCAATTCTCCTAGTTTCTCCATTAGAAATTTGGGTGCTATATTATTTGGTGCATACATGTTGATTAATGATATTTCCTCATTGTCTAGAGTCCCTTTTAACAAAATATAATTACCTTCCCTGTCCCTTTTGATCAGGTCTATTTTTGCTTTGGCTTTATAATGATTACCACTCCCGCCTTCTTTCTGTCAGTTGAGGCCCAGAAGGTCTTACTCCATCCTTTAATTCTGACCTTGTGGGTGTCTACCCGCCTCATGTGTGTTTCTTTTTTTTTTTTTTGTAATAACTAACAAAATTTATTGATTAACAAAATCAATAATAAAGATAGATAATTATTTACATTATTTTGAGTATGAGAAAGATCATAGTCATAATCATCTCAAATTTTCTGCAGATGCCAGTTCTTCACTTCCAGAAACACAACTTTGACATTTAGTTCACTATATAAATTAAAGTTTCTTTTTTTTTTAAATTTTGAACATTATTTTATTTGGTCATTTCCAAGCATTATTCACTTGAAACAATGATCATTTTCTTTTCCTCCCCTCCCCGCTCCCACCACCTTTCCCTCTCCCATAGCCGACACACGATTCCAATGCTTATCACATGTGTTCTTGACTCAAACCCATTTCCCTGTTGTTGGTATTTGCATTAGAGTGTTCATTTAGAGTCTCTCCTCAGGCATATTCCCTCAACCCCTGTAGACAAGCATTTGCTTTTCATCGGTATTTTTACTCCCACAGTTTATCCTCTGCTTGTGGATAGTATTTTTTAGATCCCTGCATATTGTTCAGGGACATTGCATTGACACTAATGGAGAAGTCCATCACCTTCGATTGTACCACAGTGTATCAGTCTCTGTGTACAATGTTTTCCTGGTTCTGCTCCTTTCGCTCCGCATCACTTCCTGGAGGTTGTTCCAGTCTCCATGGAATTCCTCTACTTTATTATTCCTTTTAGCACAATAATATTCCATCACCAACATATACCACAGTTTGTTCAGCCATTCCCCAATTGATGGGCATCCCCTCGTTTTCCAATTTTTGGCCACCACAAAGTGCGCAGCTATGAATATTCTTGTACAAGTCTTTTTTTCCTTATTATCTCTTCGGGGTACAAAACTAGCAGTGCTCTAGCTGGATCAAAGGGCAGACAGTCCCTTATCACCCTTTGGGCATACTTCCAAATTGCCCTCCAAAATGGCTGGATCAATTCACAACTCCACCAGCAATTAATTAGTGTCCCCACTTTGCCACATCCACTCCAGCATTCATTACTTTCCTTTGCTGTCATGTTAGCCAACCCGCTAGGTATGAGGTGATACCTCAGAATTGTTTTGATTTGCATCTCTCTGATTATAAGAGATTTAGAACACTTCTTCATGTGCTTATTAATAGTTTTGATTTATTTTGCTGAGAACTGCCTGTTCATATCCTTTGCCCATTTGTCAATTGGAGAATGGCTTGATTTTTTGTACAATTGATTTAGTTCTTTGTAAATTTGAGTAATTAAACCTTCGTCAGAGGTTTTTATGAAGATTGTTTCCCAATTTGTTGCTATCCTTCTGATTTTGGTTACATTGGTTTTGTTTGTACAAAAACTTTTTAATTTGATGTATACCAGATTATTTATTTTGAATTTTGTGACTCTTTCTAATTCTTGCTTGGTTTTGAAGTCTTTCCCTTCCCAAAGGTCTGACATGTATACTATTCTGTGTTCACCTAATTTTCTTATAGTTTCCTTCTTTATGTTCAAGTCATTCACCCATTTTGAATTCATCTTGGTGTAGGGTGTGAGGTGTTGATCTAAACCTAATCTTTCCCACACTGTCCTCCAATTTTCCCAGCAGTTTTTATGAAATAGTGGATTTTTGTCCCAAAAGCTGGGATCTTTCGGTTTGTCATATACTGTCTTGCTGAGATTGCTTGCCCCCAGTCTATTCCACTGATCCTCCTTTCTTTCTCATAGCCAGTACCAAATTGTTTTGATGGCCACTGCTTTATAATATAGTCTGAGATCTGGGACTGCCAGTCCCCCTTCCTTTGTATTTTTTTTTCATTATTTCCCTGGATATCCTTGATCGTTTGTTCTTCCAAATGAACTTTGTTATCGTTTTTTCTAAATCAGTAAAAAAATTTTTTGGAAGTTCCATGGATATGGCACTAAATAGATAGATGACTGTGGGTAGGATGGTAATTTTTATTATATTGGCTCGTCCTATCCATGAGCAGTTAATGTTTTTCCAGTTGCTCAAGTCTAGATTTAGTTGTGTGGAAAGTGTTTTGTAGTTGTGTTCATATAGATCCTGTGTTTGTCTTGGGAGATAGATTCCTAAGTAATTTATTTTGTCTAAGGTAATTTTGAATGGGATTTCTCTTTCTATTTCTTGCTGCTGAGCTGTGTTGGAATTATATAGAAATGCTGATGACTTATGTGGGTTTATTTTGTATCCTGCAACTTTGCTAAAGTTGTTGATTATTTCGATTAGCTTTTTGGTTGAATCTCTAGAATTCTTTAAGTAGACCATCATGTCATCTGCAAAGAGTGATAATTTGGTCTCCTCCTTGCCTATTTTAATGGCTTCAATTTCTTTTTCTTCTCTAATTGCTACGGCTAGTGTTTCTAATACAATGTCAAATAATAGAGGAAATAATGGGCATCATTGTTTCACTCCTGATCTTAATGGGAATGGATTTAGTTTATCCCCATTGCAGATGATATTAGTTGATGGTTTTAGATATATACTGTTTATTATTTGTAGGAATGACCCTTCTATTCCTATGCTTTCTAGTGTTTTTATTAGGAATTGGTGTTGTATTTTATCAAAGGCTTTTTCTTCAACTATTGAGATAATCATGTGGTTCTTGTTGGTTTGCTTGTTTATGTGGTCAATTATGTGGATAGTTTTCTTAATATTGAACCAGCCCTGCATCCCTGGTATAAATCCTACTTGATCATGGTGGATGACCCTGATCACTTGCTGGAGTCTTTTTGCTAGTACCCTATTTAAGATTTTTGCATCTATATTCATTAGGGAGATTGGTTTATAATTTTCTTTCTCTGTTTTTGGCCTGCCTGGTTTTGGAATCAGTACCATGTTTGTATTATAAACGGAGTTTGGTAGAGCTCCCTCTTTCCTTATTATGTCAAATAGTTTGTATAGTATTGGAGTTAGCTGTTCTTTGAATGTTTGATAGAATTCACTGGTGAATCCGTCAGGCCATGGGAATTTTTTCTTAGGAAGTTTTTTAATGGCCTGTTGGATTTCTTTTTCTGATATGGGATTATTAAAGAAATTGATTTCTCCTTCTGTTAGTCTAGGCAATTTTTATTTTTGTAAATATTCATCCATATTGCCTATATTGGCATATTTATTGCCATATAGTTGGGCAAAGAAGTTTTTAATGATTGCCTTAATTTCCTCTTCATTGGAGGTGAGATCCCCCTTTTCATCCTTGATGCTGTTAATTTGCCTTTCTTCTTTCCTTGTTTTAATTAGATTAACCAGTACTTTGTCTATTTTGTCTGTTTTTTCATAGTACCAGCTTCTAGTCTTATTTATTAGGTCAATAGTTCTGTCACTTTCGATTTTATTAATTTCTCCCTTAATTTTTAGGATTTCTAGTTTGGTTTTCTTCTGGGGGTTTTTAATTTGTTAGTTTTCAAGTTTTTTGATTTGCATTTCCAATTCCTTGATCTCTATCCTCCCCAATTTGTTAATATATGCACTCAGGGATATGAATTTTCCTCCAAGTACTGCCTTGGCTGCATCCCATAAGGTTTGGAAGGGTGTCTCGCCGTTGTCACTTTCTTCAACAAAATTATTAATTGTTTCTATGATTTCTTCTCTAACTATCAGATTTTGGAGTATCATATTATTTAATTTCCAATTAGTTTTTGATTTGGCTTTCCCTGTACCCTTACGGATCAATATTTTTATTGCCTTGTGGTCTGAAAAGGCTGCATTTATTATTTCTGCTTTTCTGCATTTGAGTGCCATGTTTCTGTGACCTAGTGTATGATCTATTTTTGTGAATGTGCCATGTGGTGCTGAAAAGAAGGTGTATTCCTTTTTGTCCCTATTTATTTTTCTCCATATGTCTATTAACTCTAATTTTTCTATAATTTGATTCACCTCTTTTACCTCTTTCTTCTTTATTTTTTGGTTTGATTTATCTACATTTGATAGTGGTCAGTTCAAGTCTCCCACTAATATGGTTTTACTGTCTATATCCTCCTTCAATTCTCCTAGTTTCTCTATTAAAAATTTGGATGCTATGCCATTTGGTGCATACATGTTGATTAGTGATATTTCCTCATTGTCTATACTCTCTTTTAACAGAATATATTTACCTTCCCTGTCCCTTTTGATCAGGTCTATTTGTGCTTTGGCTTTGTCAGATATCATGATTGCAACTCCTGCCTTCTTTCTATCAGTTGAGGCCCAAAAGGTCTTACTCCAACCTCTAATTCTAACCTTGTGAGTGTCAACCCGCCTCATATGTGTTTCTTGGAGACAACAAATGGTAGGGTTTTGGGTTCTAATCCAATCTGCTATTTGTCTACGTTTTATGGGTGAGTTCATCCCATTCACATTCAAAGTTATGATTGTCATTTGTGGATTCACTGGCATTTTGATATCTTCCCCTAGTTCTGACCTTTCTTCTTTAGCTATCTCCTTTTGAACCAGTGATTTGCTTTAGGTCAGTCCCCCTAGTCCCCTCCCTTGAGATGCTTCTCTTTCTAGCCCCTCCATTTTTGTGCTCCCTTCTCCTCCTCCTCTTCCCTCTCTTTTTATGCTCCCTCCCCCCTCTTAATTTTCCTTTCTTTCTTGACCTAATGGATAAGATAGAATTCAGTATCCCACTGGATCTAGATGCTCTTCCCTCTCAGATTTAATTTCACTGAGAGTTAGGTTTAAGTAATTCCACTTCACGCTCTCTTCTGCTCCTTCTCATATGAGAGTTCTTCCCCTCCCTTTCCCATGTGTATCTTTATATGGGAAAGATTATTCTATTAAGTCCCCCTCCTTTTCTTGAAGTAAGTCTTAGTATTATCGACGGTTCCCCCCTCCCTTTTCCTTCCTTTGCCCCCACTTTCTCCAAATCTTCTTAATGCCCCAATCTTTCCCTATGCATGTTTCTTCTAACTACTCTTATGATGCTACAATTTTTGAGAGTTACACAAAACATTTTCCCCACATTTGATTTATCTAAATTTGATAATGGTTGGTTTAAGTCTCCGTCTCCCACTAATATGGTTTTACTGTCCATTTCTAACTTCATTTCTCCTAGTTTCTCCATTAGAAATTTGGGTGCTATATTATTTGGTGCATACATGTTAATTAATGATATTTCCTCATTGTCTAAAGTCCCTTTTAATAAAATATAATTACCTTCCCTGTCCCTTTTGATCAGGTCTATTTTTGCTTTGGCTTTATCAGATATCATGATTACCACTCCTGCCTTCTTTCTGTCAGTTGAGGCCCAGAAGGTCTTACTCCATCCTTTAATTCTGACTTTGTGGGTGTCTACCCGCCTCATCTGTGTTTCTTGGAGACAACATATGGTATGGTTTTTTATGGGTGAGTTCATCCCATTCACGTTCAAAGTTATGATTGTCATTTGTGGTCAGCCCTGAGGGTTACTGTTGTTTCAGATGACCCTGCTCTCTGAGGGGGGAGGGGCCATGGCTTCCCAGAGCTCTGAGGGCAGTGACTTTCACTGGAACTCGGATGGAAGGATCCAGCCAGGGGTTTACAGTCTCGGGTCTAAGTTTCCCTCTGTAGCCTTGGACTTGGCACTCCTACCCCTTAGGTCCGAGTGATCTCGGGTTCTGGCTTTTGAGGGGGGCCGTACATTTTGATCCAGGTCCAGGAGGAGGATTCCCAGGGTCTATGCTGTTGATCGTTTTGAATTTTGGTGCCCTAAGAGCATATAGTTTGAGATCGGTAGGGAAGGGTTTCCGGAGATCTGAAGTTTAGCTTTCTCTAAGCCGCCATCTTGACCCTAATTGATACATTTTAAACAAGCATAAAATTTATAAGGAATAGAAGAAAATAAGTCCACTTCATAATATATTGTATAGTTGTAAGCATTTTTTCATATTGTTAGAATTATTGTCAACTCTAAATCAAAATCGTTGCATTGTATAAGAATTTCTACCTATACTCCCAACCTAAAATGTTCCCATAACCCAGACCTTAGGATGAGATAGCCTTAGGAATAAGATAGATATAAGATTAGGCTAAGATTTTTTGGGGGGTGGGGGTATAAAGTGGGAATAATCAGTAGAATAGATAGGATATCATAGTAATAGAATAAAGGTAAGTAAGACACATATTAACATGTGGGTATAAGGTGACAACTGCATGGAAAGACAAAAAGGGGGAGATGTAAGAGATTTGACATCTTGGAGAGAAATGAAAAAGGAGAGAGCTGAATAAATCTATAGCAGTGGGGGATAGGCAGAAGAAGGAACTCAGAACTTTGGAGAGGGAAGAGAGCTGCTAATCCACTTACAACTGGAAACCTGACTTCTTTTTTTATTCTTTCTTTTTTAAAATTAATTAATTTATTCAGTTTATAACATTATTTCTTGGTTACAGGAATGATATTATTTCCCTCGTTTTCCTTTCCCTTCCCTTTCCGTAGCTTACATGCAATTTCACTGGGAGGAAACCTGACTTCTGCTTGTCACCATAGACCAGACAGGGAATTTCAACTGGCTCTTTGATCCAGTGAACTTCCCTCTGTGATTCCTGACCCAGATCCCACCAGAAGACAACCTAATTAGACAGGACTTTATAAAATAAGCTGCCCAAAAAAGAAGATTTTCCATTTACCTACTTTGAATCTGAACTTGGGACACATAGAGTGTAAATATAAACAATGAAGATGAAAATAATTTGTCCTGTTCTGAATGGATGACAAAATGCTTCCAATAGAAAACTTCTGAGAATCAACAAAACAAATTGATATGATTAATAACTTCAATCAATGAATCAACAAACATTTATTAAGCATTTACTATATTCTAGGAATTTTGTGTGCTGGGGATAATTTTAAAAATTCCAATTATTAAAGACTTTACATTTCATCAGAGGATATAACATGGACATCTATCAGTATATACTGAATAAATAGAAATAAGCACAAATCCAAAGTCATTATCTATATGATTGCTTAAGATGATGCACCCTAGTGATTATGCAAGATGAGCAGTGTGGAGAGATATGGAAGGCTTATTATAGAAGGTGACACTTGTTATAAGGAAGAGATAAGATTAATATGAAAATGCAAGATTGCAATAGGATAGAGAAAGGAGACCAATAGGGAAAGAATTCTGGAATGCCAAAAAGGGGGGTTGAGCAAGATCTCAGAAACTGTGGAGCTAGCTCTTTCTGGATGTACCTGGGAAGAGTAGATAGCTGTCCTCAGGCTGCCGATCCTATTCTACTGTCCTTTCCTGTTTGCTTCTTTATTGGTATCCTTTTGAGAACCTTTTGATCCTGAACCAGCTGTATGCACTAAATGTAAGACAAGGTCTGGGTCCAATTTGGATCTAGGACCCTACCAGGGCCCTGACAAACTTACCACAAATCATTACCTGTAATATAAACTTATGGGGGTGGGGGTAGTGCAGATTAGTTAGAGCAGAGACTGGAGTTTTTTAGATGAGTGAGGAGAGGGATTAGAGTACTCCAACCAACTCTGAAGAATCTCCATGAGGAGACATTTAGATCTGGGGAAATTTAGGTAGTGGAAATTAGCATCAGGGTTATCCTCTTTCCTTTTAACCTTTCCATATTAAAAAAAAATTACTTTCTCAGTTACTGAGTGGTCTGTGTATTGATCTCAGACTAGTCTCTGCCCTGGTCAGAGTTAACTGTTGACCTTCAACCCACAGTGTAACTTCTTATTAGTGGCCCAATTTAATCTATCTCATCCCATCTGAAACACCACCCCTAATAAACACTTGATCCTTATATTTTTTCAAAATTATTTTTATTGATATATTATCTTTACATTGCCTAAATTTCACCAAATATCCTTTTATTTCCTCTAACCAAGAGCCATTCGATAAAACTAATAATAATTTAAAAAGAGACGAAGTGGAGGTGAAGTCAAGATGGCTCCATAGAGGCAGCAAAAGTTCAGACCTCTGAAAAACCCTCCCTCACTGACTAAAAACCAAATGCTCTTAGGGGACTGAAAACCAAATCTAACAACAGGACAGAGCTAAGGAACACTCCTGCTTGACTTAACTTAAAAGGTACACCCCCAAAAAGCCTGAATTTGAGAACACTTGAGTTTAAGGGGAAGGAAGAAGGAAGATCCCAGGACCCCTCTCCCATCCACAGTACTGAACCTTCAGCAGTGGCCAGAATCTCTTGGTAGTCAACAGCACACTATGGAGGGAGTATCTTTCAGGCAAAGCTGTTCCAGGCCTAGGGCTCTGAACATGGGAAGGTGGGACGCAGCTCAAGGAGAAGCAAAGAGGAGGCAGCCTAGTCACAGCAGGACCAGGAATAAAAATCAAAATGCTGGGAAATATACAGCTAGTAATCATAACTCTGAATGTGAATGGAATTAACTCACCCATAAAAAGCAAGCAAATAGTAGAGTAGATTACAAACCAAAAACTTACCATATGCTGTCTACAAGGAACATACAAGAGGAAGGTAGTCACACATAGGGTAAAAATAAGAGGATGTAGCCAAATCTATTTGGCATCAACTGATAAAAGAGTCGCTATCATGATATCTGACAAAGCCAAAGTAAAAATAGATCTAGCCAAAAGAGATAGGGAAGGTAATTACATCCTGATAAAAGGCAGTATAGACAATGAGGAAATATCAGTACTCAACATATATATACCAAATGGCATAGCATCCAAATTTTTAAGGAGAAACTAGGGGAGCTCACGGATGCAATAGATAGAAAAACTATACTAGTGGGAGACCTGAATCTTCCTCTATCGGAAATAGATAAATCAAACCAAAAAATATATAAGAAAGATGTAAGAGAAATGAATGAAATCTTAGAAACATTAGAGTTAGTTGATATGTGAAGAAAAATAAATAGGGACAAAAAGGAAAGCACCTTCTTTTCAGCAGCATATGGTACATTCACAAAGACTGACCATGTACTAGGGCATAAAACCATTGCAAACACGTGCAAAAGAGCAGAAATAATAATTGCAAACTGTTCAGATCATAATGCAATGAAAATAATATTTAGTAAGAGTACATGGAGAGGAAAATCAAAAATTAATTGGAAATTTAAAAAATACGATTCTCCAAATTTGGTTAAAACACAAAACTTAGAAATAATTAATGATTTCATTGAAGAAAATGACAATGATAAGACATCCTTACAAAAATCTATGGGATGCAGCCAAAGCAATAGTCAGGGGGAAAGTTATATCCTTGAGTTCATATGTTACAAAACTAGAGTGGGCAGAGGCAAATGAATTGGGCATGCAAATTAAAAAACAAAACAAAACTAGAAAATGAACAAATTAAAAATCCTCAGATGAAGACTAAATTAGAGATCCTGAATATCAAAGGAGAAATTAATAAAATTGAAAGTCAAAGAACTATTGATTTAATAAAGAAGACTAGAATCTCATACTTTGAAAAATCAAATAAAAGAGGCAAAGTACTGGTCAATTTAATTTAAATAAAGAAGAAAACCAAATTGACTGTATCCAAGATGAAAAGGGAAACCTCACCTCTAATGAGTAGTAAATTAAGGCAATCATTGAAATTATTATGGCCAATTATATGGCAACAAATATGGCCATCTAGGTGATATTGATGAATACTTACAAAAATATAAATTGCCTACACTAACAGAGGAAGAAAATGAATACTTAAACAGCCCCATATCAGAAAAAGAAATTGGACAAGCCATCAAAGGGATCCCTAGGAAAAAATTCCCTGGACCAGACAGATTCACAAATGAATTCTATCAAACATTCAAAGAATAACTTATCTCAATATTATATAAATCATTTGACAGAATAAGCAAAGGACTTCTACCAAATTACTTTTATGGCACAGGTATGGTACTTATTCCAAAGTCAGTTAGATCAAAAACAGAGAAAGAAAACTATAGACCAATCTCCTTAATGAACATAGATATAAACATCTTAAATAGGATACTAGCAAAAAGACTCCAGCAAGTGATCACAAGGGTTATCCATTATGACCAGGTAGGTATAAAAATTAAAATTAATATCCAGTACTACAAGTATTATATTTAATAATATTTATTAAATACTTATTTTGAAGTATAAGGAAGTAAGGCTAGTAAAAACCATAAAGCCACTCCTTCCTCCTCCACCAAGGAACCAGAGAGCCCTCGTGGGCAGAAACAGAAACTCAAAACTCCCCCCTTGTAAGGAGACACACAAACAGAAAGAGGCAAAGGGGGTCATGGGAAATGTAGTCTCTAGGGTTCAATATTCTAAATCAATACATTTCCCCTGTGATACTTTGGGAGACCAGTCTCCCCAGTGGATCATGAAAACATAACTTACTTATAACTTTAAGTAGAGATATATACAAATATTACAGTTTTTAAAGGGAAATTATAATAATTTGGGGATAAGAGGAAAATAAAAGGGAAAAGGAACAATACCAATAATAGGTGCATTGACAAAAAAACCTATTAGGGAGTAGACCCCTTTGGCATAAGAGTGTACATTCAAAACAAAAGCATTTTAACTCCCCCAAAGTTTAAATTAGCCTTATCTCAAAGTTCACTCTGGATTTTCAGATACAGATATCTTCCTGGTGCCTTCTAGACACTGGGAGGTAGTCTCTTGTTCTAAATTTCACTCAAATCAAAATCAAAGTTCACAACAATAACCTAGTCCCCTCTGAGGAAAATAATAATACATCCCCCCCACCCTGCTGGGAAGACACAAGGATGCATATAGGAATTACACAGGGGTACATGGTCGAGTCATAAGGCATATGAATCAAGTATGAAAAAACATCAAGGAATCAAAGAAATTAAAATTAAAAAATAACTTCTGAATTAAATGAAAAAAAGAAAAAAAAACTTGAAAAACTTCTGGGAAAAAGGGGAAAAAAAGGAAAAAAATATTCACAACTCGCAAAAGGTTCTTGTAGTGATCCATGTCCCATAAGCATACAACAATAATTAGTCATTAATGCAATTTAGTAGTCTGGACTATAGTAAGTTGTCTCATAATGAGAAAAAATAGAAAAAGAGCATAGATCTCAAGACAAATGGGAAATAGAATTTCCTGGTTCAACCCTTTTCTGTTTTTTTTGGAATAATGGAGCCAGAGCAAACAATGTCATATGCTTGATATAGATTGTGAAACAAGGAAGTCATGTATTTAACACATGTTAAACAGCCACAACATTGAGTCTCACACATGATCAAGTCATTGTGCTTTTTTGTGCAGAATGTCATCAAGCCCCATAAGATTGGTTTGGTTTCTTTCACCTTTTTTTTGGGGGGGGGGAGGGCTCTTTTGTCACATTGCAAGTCAAGTTCTGTGCTCCTTTGTGGTCTTTTTGCCCTTGGATTAGACATAGTCATTGAGGAAAATTCTCATAATTGTTAAATAACTAGTGGCATGTTTCCATAGTCTAAAGCTTTTTGAGAATGTGTTTTTTATATGCAAGGTAAATGGGTATGTTAGATTCTGCTATTCCAAAAATTAAAACTAGTTTAACATTTTTTCAATACTAGTGACTTGATTCAAAGGAAAAAAATGAGAAAAGGAGGAAAAAATCAAATACTGTATGACACATGTCGGAAGAAAAATGTTAAAATTGTGTATATTTCACAATTACAGAGGTAAAGTATAGGGATTAGTTTTCAAAAAATAAGATTCATTTCCTTTTTGACTTACCATGATCCCCAGTGTGAATGCAAATAAGGCAGATAAAATAATGTGAGTGCGGATGAGGTAGGCATGCAATAATACATTTAAGAAAATACAAAAAAATTAGTAAAGGCACAAAATGTTACAAAAAGCACATCAGGTCAATATAGGTTGCTAATACAGATTTTCTTCTATGAGGTAGTATATGTGTTGCCCTACTACAAATACAAGGATCAGTCAAATAAAGAGTAACAATAAAGTACAAATACAGCAACAAAGAAGTCCAATCACAATCAATAGTCAAATACAAGTGCAAGCAATTATTCGCCACATGAGTCCCTCTCTCCAATTTTTATGGCTGTTAGTGTAGTTGGTAGGACTTGGAATGGTCCATTATAAGCAAGTTCAGTCCATCCAATACACTTGAAATTCTTTATGCACACACTATCACCTGGGTTTAAATCATGAAACAAGAAATCAATGGGTCCTGCTTGAACAGCAGCTCCAGAGTAATGGAGTTCTTTCAATTTTGTTTGTAATTATCTGATATATGTAGCAGTGGTTGTATCCCCTCCTAACAGTGAGGTATAGGCAGGGGAAAATGGTTGTGCCTGAATAGGTAGATGTCCAAATAGCATCCCAAATGGTAAGATGTGTAAATCAACTCTGGGTCTGAGATAAAATAGAGCCAGAGGTAGAATTTCAGGTCACTTAAATGAGCCTCTGTGCATAATTTGCCAATCATGGTTCTAAGTTCTTTATTCATTTATCCAACTTGGCCGGAACTCTGGGGATGATATGGTGTATGAAATTTAGGAGTTATCCCCAGACATGAATAAATTTGAGATAACACCAAATAGGTAAAATGAGTTTCTTTATCCAAATCAATATGAGCTGGCAGGCCAAAACGAGGAATAATTTCCTTCAAAAGGATTTTAGCAACAAAAACTGCTGTGGCATGAGCAGTAGGAAATGCTTCAGGCCACCTGATCAGTTGATCACCTATGACCAGACAAAATTTATACTGTCCAGCTTTTGGTATAGAGATAAAGTCAATTTGTAGGTGCTCAAATGGTGTATAAGCAAGAGGTCATCCACCAAGGCCTGGCAGGTAGGACAAGCTGTACATATTTTGGAGACAATTGTAATTATTCCAGATGCTATCCATACTCTTAACAAAGTCTATAATGCCTTGGGTGCCAAAATGACCATGTCTATGAATAGAGTGACACATTTGTTTATATAAAGTTCTAGGGAGTAAGGGTTTGCCATCTGATGATAGTCATACTCCATTTATATGTTTTGCTTTAAATTTCTTCTTCCATTAATCCACTTCCTTGTCATTACAAGAAAGAGAGAGATTCAATTTGTCAGTAATTGTTAGTGGCACAATTAATTCAGGGCCTTCTAAGACTGCTAGTTTTGCTGAGATATCTGCTTGGTTATTTCCCCTGGGGACAGGGTCAGTGCCACTTGTATGTGCAGAGCAGTGAATGGCAGCTATAGCTTTGGAGAGTTAAATGGCAAAATAAATTTCAGTAATAAGGTTTGCATTGGCAATACATTTTCCAGCTGATGTTAAGGATCCCCTATGAAGCCATAGCATGCTAACAGAGTGACATATGCCAAAGGCATGGTGGGAGTCTGTGTAAATTGTGACTCTTTTATCCTTTGCAATGATATAGGCAGGCCTATTTCAAATCTGTAAGTTCTGTACCCTGTGCCCTTACATTTGAGGGCAAGGAAGCTGACCACAGACTATCAAATTCAGTGACTAATGCAGCTCCTGTATAGCACATACCATCCCTCATAAATGAAGAAACATCTGTAAAAAATACTAAATATGAATCATCCAAAGGGGTGTCCAATAAATCATTATGAGGCTTATCAACAGTGGACACTAAAAATGTACACTCGTGTAAAGGTTCTCTGGAAATTGGCAAATCATGGAGCAAGCTTGTAGGATTAAGAACTCCAAAGCATTTTAGTGTGATATATTCATTATTCAATAAGGTTATCTCATACCTAGTAATCCTTTGGTCAGTAAATGCCTATGTCCTATGTCTTAAAAACAGTGCCTCGATCTCATGTGGGCACATTATGGTCCGAGGACATCCCGATACCAGATCCGCAGATTTGGTTCCAGTAAATCTGTGGCAGTTACTCCTCTAAGGTATGGTGGTGCTCCGGGATCAACTGGGTCAAGTCAAGCTGGGAAGAATAATAGGCTACTGGGCAAAAATATTAAGTTAGAACACCTGGAGCTACCCCTTTTTTGTTCATAGACATAAAAGGTAAGTGGTTTATCATAGTTTAGTATGCCTAGAGCAGGGGCACACAGGATAGCTTGTTTTAAATTTGAAAAAAAAAACTGTTAGGTGTTCTGTTTCCAATTTAAGTGGTTCAAGGACCAAGGCTTTTGTGAGTGCTTCAAGGGGCTTAGTGATTTCCCCATAGCAAGGGATCCATTGCTGACAAATCATTGTTGCTCTAAGAATCACTCTCAATTGTTTTTTAGTGGTAGGAGCATTTAACTTTTGAATATTTTCAATAAGCTTGGGAAAAATTAAATGGACCCAGCAGTTAAAATAAAGCCTAAAAATTGTACTGTACCATTGAATTTTGTCCTTGGAGACCTTGTAACCTTTCTTATGTAGCTCAAAGAGGAGGTACGTGTTATCCACTTTGCATGCTTTAGTGTTTGGTGAGGTTTAGAGCAAATCATCCATATACTGAATTAAATGATTGTATTTAAATTTTATGGCATCTGTATCAGCAGTTAAGAATTGTGTGAACAGCATAAGGTTATCCATGAACCTTTGAGTCATAAGAGCCCAGGTCTTCTAGGAGCCCTTCCAGGTGAAAGCAAATATATGGCTGGAGTTCTCATGAAAGGTATAGAGAAGAAAGCTGAGCACAAGTCTACTACTATAAATTATGTAGCTGTGCTAGGAATAGAAGAAATAACAGTATTTATTTTGGAAACTACAGGGTGTCTATTTATAGCATGATTATTCATAGCTCTTAAATCTTGGACAAAGTGATAGAGATGCTTGCCATTGGGTACCAGTTTGGGCTTTTTAGCAGGAAGAATGGACCTATTGTATTCAGATTTACAAGGGATTATGATGCCTTGGTCAATCAGGGAATTTATTACTATTATAATGCCATCAATTGCTTTCTTCAAAAGAGGGTACTAAAGAATGGAAGGAAGTGGGTTAGATTTTGTTTGAATTTGGCCAGGGACAACTGGTTTATGTAAGCCAACATCAGAACGTGATGTGGCCCAGAGAGACTCAGGTATATCAGTTAAGATCTCAAAAATAAGAGTCTTGTTTATTTCATGAGTATCTGAAAGAAGAACAGGGAGTAAAGTGTAGGATTCCTCAGGCAGTTCCAGTGTCATGGAGCCATCTGGAGAACAAATTATTGAGACCCTAAGCTTGTAGAAAAGGTCTGATGCTAGAAAATTTAAAGGGGATCCAGACATTAAGAGGAAAGTGTTCCACACCAAGGGGTCCTATGGACACTATTCTAGGGGAAAGTTTGAGAACCTTTAGGGGTGTCCTTGATACCCCCTTGATATTAAATGAGCCAATGGAATTGCAATAAGAATCAGGTATACTCTTTAATAATCTGGTGTAAAAATTAAATTAGTCTCTTGTAATAGAAATATATTTTATGAAGTTTACTAAGGATTGTTAGAAATCAAGGAATAAAGAAAATACAAACAAGAAACCCATGTGCCTAGGGCTGATTAGCCTGTTCAAAATATCTATTCTTAGCTTACTCACTACACCCTTGCAAATGGCAGAGCAGAGATAGCACACGCATAGAAGAGCATAGAAGAGGTTGAGATAGGCATTACTAACAGTTTAAATACTAATTGTGATCTTGCCCAGGTGGGGTCTTGGGTGAGATTAAGGGAATTATGGGAAGTACCATGAACTTCTGGAGATTGAAGTCTAGGCTTCAAAATCTCCATTTTACATTTTCCCCCTGAGGCCTGAGGAAGACTAGTCTCTTCACTGGGTCTTGTAAACATACCAATTTTGAAATTACAACAATTTCAGGATAAGAAGAAAAGAGAACAAAACCAATGTTTGCTAGACGTATTGTAAAAAAAGCCAGTTAGGGGGCAATCCCCTTTGGCATAACAGTATACATACAAATAAATGTTCAATCAATCATACCCAAAGTTCATTCTTGATCTTCACCTGTAGCTTGTGGTCTGTGGAGGCATCTTTCTCATATCTTCTCCATACAGTTCAGTTTCTGGATTCAGAGAGGTAGCATGTTTCTTAACCTAAAATTTCTTAACCTAAAATTTAAACTTTGCAATTTAAAATAATAATAATTTTATATTCCCCCCCCCCTTAATAGAGTGATTGAAAAACACAGGGATAACTTAGGCATGTATGGCTGAGTTATGAGGTATATGAATCAATTGGTAAGAGAAATAAAAAAAAAACATCAAATAAATTCAAATAAAAAAGATAATTTCTGGATGAAATATAGATTATCAAAGTCTTTAGTGTAAAATTTCTAAGTAAAGGAAAAAATAAATCTATCAGGTCCTTGAATCAGGGCCTAATTAA
This sequence comes from Monodelphis domestica, assembly GCF_027887165.1. NCBI lineage: Eukaryota > Metazoa > Chordata > Mammalia > Didelphimorphia > Didelphidae > Monodelphis > Monodelphis domestica. The sequence goes on along the minus strand of NC_077230.1, from coordinate 142,497,470 downwards.
AATTATATAAGCATTGATGCATTTACTCAGTCAGTAGCCAGGACTACAGAAAGTTGCCATGCTGTGAAAGACAGAAAAGGAACTAGATTATGAGAGACAGGAAGGAGGCAAATTTGAGATACATGTCTGTAAGCATTTTCACGAAGAGTGTGGATACCAGGACTTCTTAATATATGTCAAACATCACAACCTTGAGTCTCACACTAGGTTCAAGTCCATTGTATTGGTTTAGAATTTTAATCAACCCCATTGGGATTGGTTGGTCTCTGACCTTGTGCTCTACTGGCACTCTGCAATGGCTCTTTTGTATATCTTGTCCTGGAATCAGACAGAATCATTAAGCAAAGTCCCATAACAAAATTAAATCTTAAACAAAACAATCAGCAAAATGCAATAAAATACAGAGGTTTTTACAAAACAGTGGAATCTGAAAAGCCTTAAAAATATAACCTCTAGTCTCTTTAAAGTTCGTTGAATTTTCTTTTTTTTCTTTTTTTTAAACCCATTTAAATGCTTATTGTCAGAAGGCAAAAGATTGGTAAGGGGTAGGAAATGGGGTTCAAGTGACTTTCCCAGGGTCACCTAGCCAGGAAGTGTCGGAGGTCAGATTAGAACCCAGAAACTCCCATCTCTAGGCCTGGCTCTCGATCCACTAAGCCACTGATCTGCTCCCCTATAGTGAAGGTGGGTTTTTGGAATCTCAAATTGGGCCAAAGAGATGCAGGGAGATGAATTTCTCCCCTGAATCTCAGGTGAGAGAAGTAACAGAATCAGTGCACTCAAAAGATATGCTTTTAAATAAGCCATTCTTGTAACTTCCTGTTTGGAAAAATCTCTTCCTTCTCTTCGTTGTCCCCCTCTGTGTTTCCCTGCCCCATGGAGGCTAATTGTAGCCTAAGGAATTCCCCCCCCCCCATTTTTACCAGCTGGTTTCTGAGTCCTGAAGAAACTGGGGCAGCTACCAGCAGCCTGGGTCCTGGGGCTGGACCTGGGGCAATGAGAGATCTGAGTCAGAGGCCAGAGTTGCTTGTGCTGGGGCTGGGGCTGGTGCTGGGGCTAGGGCCAGGGGAGCAATCTGAGTCAAGCAGGTTAGAATTGCTGGAGCGCAGAAGCAGGTAGCAGGAGCCATGTGGGCATAGCTGGGACCAGGTGAGTGATCTGAATCAAGAAACTTTGCAAGGGTAGGCAAAAAGCCTTGGTGAAATGTGGCTTAAAAATTAACTAGGCTATCTTTAAAAAAAATTAAGAAGTTCTCATCCAAATATTGTGGTTGCTAAAGCTGTAAAAATTTAATTTAATCTCTAGTAATAGAATTATTATATTTTATGAGGTTTATCAAGGATTATTAGAAATAAAGGAATAAAGAAAATGCAAACAAGAAACCCATGTGCCTAGGGCTGATTACCCCATTCAAAACACCCATGCTTAGCTTACTCACTACATCCTTGCAAATGGCAGAGCAGAGAGAGTGCGAGCATAGAAGAGCATAGAAGAGGTCAAGGTAGGCAGTACCGCCAATTTAAATACTAATTGTGATCTCGCTCAGGTTGGGACTCAGGTGAGATTATAGGGAATTCTGGGAAGTACCAAGGAGTTCTTGGGTTTGAAGTCTAGACTTCAAAATCCCCATTTTACACTGGGAAGCTCCAGTGTCCAAAAGGCAATCATAATGGGTGTTACCAACATTTAATATCACATAGGGCTCATTAGTATGGGCAGGGCAGTGGATAGGGACAATGAGCAGTAAGACATCAGGGTATGGAAAAATCAAACGTTCTATCCTCTGATTCCTATGCCCCAACCCCCCCCACCCCCATACACTGTCATTATCTTTGGGTTGTACCTTGGACTTTCCCCTGAAGGGCAGTAGCTCCCTGGGTGGTTCAGGGGTGAGCTCCACTCAAAATATACTGCTGTGCGGTCATTTGGTATGAGTTGTCAAGTTCCTGATTTATGTCCCTAGGATTATTATCAGTTCTAAAAGTACTATTCCTGAAATCACCATTAAAATTATCATTCCCATAATTGTTGCTATAAGAATTTCTCTGATTGGTATAGTTCATAATTACCTGGGAAAAATTCCTTAAGTTCATCATTATGTATTCCTTCTTATGACAGAATTGCACAGTAAGGGACTGATAGGTTATTGGAGAGGGGTTAGTGCCTTTGGTTGATCATCATGCCCTTTGTTTTGTTTATCAATTTTATCCTCCCGAAATTTGATCTGTTTTCTCAAGGTTTCTATGATATTATTAGCCTCTTCCTCTTTTTCCTTTTGACCTTTAAAGACATAAGAAGCAATGTTTCTCAACTCTTCAAAGTCCAACCGAGGCTGCCATAGGCAATGAATCTTAAAATAATCTCAGACAACCCTGCAAGAGTTGTTAACAAAATGTCTCCTTATTTCCTTAATATCTTTGTTTTAAAAATATCAGGGTCAGACTTCCAGTTTAACATGGCTGCAATCTAGATGCGAATTGCTTCCTCTCCCCAGCACCGAACGAAATAGACTACCTCAAAAGAGCATAAAAATCACCATTGGAAGAACAGAGGTACTCTCTAGTATCCCACAGAAATGAAGGTATATGGGGCTTGAACATTTCCACACTATAAGGAGGAGGAAAAGCTTGCACATAAATGTGAACTGAGCCGCCCTACCCCCCCACACCCCAACCAAACCAGAGTAAGGTATCAGAGTGCTCAATGGGACAGCAAGTGAGTGAGGAGTGTCTCTGTCTGGGCGGGGAGCACACCAGGGTCCTTGGGATCTAAAGACTGCAAGGAAACAAACTCTCAGGGTGGTTTCACGTGAAAATCTTGCACTGAGCAAAGGGGCAGCCACGTTGAGACACTGCGCTGAGCACAGGGGCAGCCACACTGAGAGGCTGCGCTAAGCAAAGGGGAGGCCGCGCTGAGCAAAGGAGTGGCTGCACTGAGCAGAGGGGCCTGCACTCTATCAAAACTCAGAGGCTGAGAAGAACTAGTCTGAGGCAACCTAAATTCACAGAAAACCCACCCATATCACCCAGACTCTAGACCAAAAAGAAAAGGGGAATAAAACCACCAAAGGGATGGCTCACAGGGCCCAAAATCAAGCCTCCAGAAAGAAAGGGAAAAAGGTGACTATTGAAAACTTGTATGGCAGGAGTACCCAAGGAAAAGAAGAGAAAGAGGATGAAAACCAAACAAAATCAAAATATGCCTCACAAAATGGAAATTATCCACAAGCTCTGGAAGAATTCAAATTGGATCTTACCCAAAAAATGGAAACCTTCTGGAAAGAAAAATGGGAGAAGGAGATCAGCAGTCTGATAGACAAGACTTCACAATTGGAGAAAGCGCTGGAAACGTCTAATAGAAGTGCAGACAAAGCTGAAAAGCAAAACCAGTCCCTAACGACCAGTATTAAGCAACTGGAAGATAGTGAGAATGCAAAACAGCAAGAATTCATAAAGCAAAGCCAAAGAATTAATGAATTAGAAGAAAACACAAAATATCTCACTGAAAAGGTCACAGACCTGGAAAACAGAGGAAGAGGCAACCTCAGAATTATTGATCTGCCCGAAAAACCAGAGATAAGCAAAAACCTTGAAGCTACTCTACAGGAGATTATAGAAGAAAATTTCCCACATGTTTTGGAGCTAGGGGGCAAAATAGAAATAGAAAGGGTTCATAGAACACCCTCTATACTAAATCCCCAAAAGACAACTCCCAGGAATGCAATTGCCAAATTCAAGAGCTTCCAAGAAAAGAAGAAAATCCTACAAGAAGCCAAGAAGAGGAGCTTCAGATATAAGGGGAGATCCCATAAAGATCACACACAACTTAGTGGCTAACACACCAAGAGACTGCAAAGCATGGAACATGATATTTAGAAAGGCAAGAGAGCTGGGTCTCCAACCAAGAATCAACTAACCAGCAAAACTGGCTATATACTTCCAGGGGAAAGTATGGGCATTCAACAAAATAGAAGATTTCCAAGCATTTGTTAAGAAAAGACCAGAACTTAGTGGAAAATTTGATATCCAATCACAGAAAGCAAGAGAAACTAGAAAAGTTAAATATGAAAGAAAGGGAAAAGGAGATAAATCTTATCTTTTTCTTTACGTCAAACTCTCTTCTATAAAGACTACATTTATATCAAATTATATATATTAATATGTGGGGAGATGTATGTGTAACTCTCAAAAATTGTATGCATCATAAGAGTAGGTAGAAGAATCATGCATAGGGAAAGATTGGGGCCTCAAGAAGATTTGGTGAAAGGGGAGGCAAAGAACGAAAAAGGGAGAGGGGGAATCATCAATAATACTAACATTTACTTCAAGAAATGGGGGGGGGGGACTAAATAGAATAATCTTTCCCATACAAAGATACACATGGGAAGGGGAGGGGAAGAACTCATATGAGAAGGAGAGGAAGAGAGCGTGAAGTGGAATTACTTAAAACTTATTCTCAGTGAAATTAAATCTGAGAGGGAAGAACATCTAGATCCAGTGGGATCCTGAATTCTATCTTATCCAACAGGGTAAGAAAGAAAGGAAAATAAAGGAGGGGGAGGGGTGAGGTAGTATAAAAATGGAGGGAAGGAGAGGGGGGAGGGGAAGGGAGCATAAAAAGGGAGGGACTAGAAAGGAAAGCATATCAAGGGAGGGGACTAGGGGGACTGACCTAAAGTAAATCACTGGTTCAAAAGAATATAGCGAGGTAAGAAATGTCAGAACTCTGTGAAGATATCAAAATGCCAGGGAATCCACAAGTGACAATCATAACTTTGAATGTGAATGGGATGAACTCACCCATAAAACGTAGACAAATAGCAGATTGGATTAGAACCCAAAACCCTACCATTTGTTGTCTTCAAGAAACACATATGAGGCGGGTTGACACTCACAAGGTTAGAATTAGAGGTTGGAGTAAGACCTTTTGGGCCTCAACTGATAGAAAGAAGGCAGGAGTTGCAATCATGATATCTGACAAAGCCAAAGCATAAATAGACCTGATCAAAAGGGATAGGGAAGGTAAATATATTCTGTTCAAAGGGAATATAGACAAAGAGGAAATATCACTAATCAACATATATGCATCACACTGAAGAGCATTCAAATTTTTAATGGAGAAATTGGAGTATTAAAGGAGGAAATAGACAGTAAAACCATATTAGTGAGAAACTTGAACCAACCACTATCAAATTTATATAAATCAAACCAAAAATAAATAAGAAAGAGGTAAAAGAGGTGAATGAAATCTTAGAAAAATTAGAGTTAATAGACATATGAAGAAAAATAAATAGGGACAAAAAGGAATACACCTTCTTCTCAGTACCACATGGCACATTCACAAAAATGGATCAAACACTAGGTCACAGAAACATGGCACTCAAATGCAGAAAAGCAGAAATAATAAATGCAACCTTTTCAGATCATAAAGCAATAAAGATATTGATCAGTATGAGTACATGGAGAGCCAAATCAAAAATTAATTGGAAATTAAATAATATGATACTCCAAAATCTGTTAGTAAGAGAAGAAATCATAGAAACAATTAATAATTTCATTGAGGAAAATGACAATGGTGAGACATCCTTTCAAACCTTATGGGATGCAGCCAAGGCAGTACTTGGAGGAAAATTCATATCTCTGAGTGCATATATTAACAAATTAGGGAGGGCAGAGATCAATGAATTGGAAATGCAAATCAAAAAACTTGAAAACTAACAAATTAAAAACCCCCAGAAGAAAACCAAACCAGAGATCCTAAAAATTAAGGGAGAAATTAATAAAATCAAAAGAGATAGAAGTAATGCATTAATAAACAAGACTAAAAACTGGTATTTTGAAAAAACATTCAAAATAGACAAAGTACTGGTCAATCTATTTTAAAAAAGGAAAGAAGAAATGCAAATTAACAACATCAAGGATGAAAAGGGGGACCTCACCTCCAATGAAGAGGAAATTAAGGCAATCATTAAAAACTTCTTTGCCCAACTATATGGCAATAAATATACCAACATAGGTGATATGGATGAATATTTACAAAAATATAAATTGCCTAGACTAACAGAAGAAGAAATATATTTCTTAAATAATCCCATATCAGAAAAAGAAATCCAACAGGCCATTAAAAAACTTCCTAAGAAAAAATCCCCAGGGCCTGATGGATTCACCAGTGAATTCTATCAAGTATTCAAAGAACAGCTAACTCCAATACTATACAAACTATTTGACAAAATAAGCAAAGAGGGAGTTCTACCAAATTCCTTTTATGACACAAACATGGTTCTGATCCCAAAGCCAGGCAGGCAAAAACAGAGAAAGAAAATTATAGACCACTCTCCCTAATGAATATAGATGCAAAAATCTTAAATAGGATACTAGCAAAAAGGCTCCAGCAAATGATCAGAAGAGTCATTCACCATGATCAAGTAGGATTTATACCAGGGATGCAGGGCTGGTTCAATATTAGGAAAACTATCCACATAATTGACCACATCAACAAGCAAACCAACAAAAATCACATGAATATTTCAATAGACACAGAAAAAGCCTTTGATAAAATACAACACACATTCCTATTAAAAACACTTGAAAGCATAGAAATAGAAGGATTGTTCCAAAAATAATAAACAGTATATATCTAAAACCATCAGCTAATATCATCTGCAATGGGGATAAACTAAATGCATTCTCTATAAGATCAGGAGTGAAACAAGGATGCCCAATATCACCTCTATTATTTGACATTGTACTAGAAACACTAGTAGTTGCAATTAGAGAAGAAAAAGAAATTGAAGGCATTAAAATTGGCAAGGAGGAGACCAAGTTATCACTCTTTGTGGATGACATGATGATCTATTTAAAGAAACCTAGAGATTCAACCAAAAAGCTAATCGAAATAATCAACAACTTTAGCATAGTTGCATGATATAAAATAAACCCACATAAGTTATCACCATTTCTATATATTTCCAACACAGTTCAGCAGAAAGAACTAGAAAGAGAAATCCCATTCAAAATCACCTTAGACAAAATAAAATACTTAGTAATCTATCTCCCGAAACAACACAGGAACTATATGAACACAACTACAAAATACTCTCCACACAACTAAAACTAGACTTGAACAATTGGAAAAACATTAACTGCTCATGGGTAGGATGAGCCAATATAATAAAAATGACCATCCTACCCAAACTCATCTATCTATTTAATGCCATACCCATTGAACTTCCAAAAAAATTTTTTTACTGATTTAGAAAAAACCATAACAAACTTCATTTGGAAGAACAAATGATCAAGAATATCCAGGGAAACAATGAAAAAAAAAACAAAGTCAGGTGGCCTTGAAATCCCAGATCTCAGACTATATTATAAAGCAGCAGTCATCAAAACAATTTGGTACTGGCTAAGAGACAGAAAGGAGGGTCAGTGGAATAGACTCGGGGTAAGTGGCCTCAGCAGCACAGTATACGACAAACCCAGAAAACCCAGCTTTTGGGATAAAAATACACTATTTCATAAAAATCTGCTGGGAAAATTGGAGGACAGTGTGGGAAAGATTAGGTTTAGATCAACACCTCCCACTACACCAAGATAAATTCAAAATGAGTGATTGACTTGAACATAAAAGGGAAACTATAAGAAAATTAGGCGAACACAGAATAGTATACATGTCAGACCTTCGGGAAGGGAAATATTTTAAAACCAAGAAAGACTTAGAAAGAGTCACAAAATGCAAAATAAATAATTTGGAATTCATCAAATTAAAAAGTTTTTGTACAAACAAATCCAATGTAACTAAAATCAGAAGGAAAGCAATAAATTGGGAAGCAATCTTCATAAAAACCTCTGACAAAGATTTAATTACTCAAATTTACAAAGAGCTAAATCAATTGTATAAAAAATCAAGCTATTCTCCAATTGATAAATGGGCAAGGGACGTGAACAGGCAATTCTCAGCCAAATAAATCAAAACTATTAATAAGAACATGAAAAAGTGCTCTGAAAAGGGCATGGTTAGGGGTGGTTTTTCAGGGTAAGAGGTGTGGTTAGGTATTGCCAGAAACCAAAATGGAGGATATGACTACAAAATCTGGCGAACAAGGAGAGATGAAAATAAGGCAAATTTGGTAAAGCAAGGAGGGGTAGGAGTTAAGCAGGGGTGGTTAAAAAAGAGGGCTATGGCCCTCCCAGCCAAGACAAAGAGCCTGGTGGAGCCTAGGGGGCAATCAGCTGTCCAGCAGGGAAAGAGCCTTTTCTTCCACACTGGTTTGGGAAAGGGAAGCTTATTCTCACCAGTTGTAAAGGATAAGGGCAGCACAAGCACCAGAAGCAGCAGCAGAAGGGGCAGAAGCAGTAACAAAGCTGGGGTGGGGGCCAGGCTGGAATTAACTATGACAAAAAACAACAACAACAACAACAGCTGCTTTGGACTGCAGTTGGAGAAGCCAAGGCACGTGTAACTAGGCTTCAGCAGCTGGAGGACACAATAGCAGCACCAGGGTTGGCCCAGGGTAGGCTTGGGGTGGGTCCAAGTTGCTGTGGATAAGGTAGTAGTTTGAGGGTTAGGGTTAATGAAGAGGAAATTAAGGCAATCATTAAACATTATTATGCTCATATATTATTCCCATATTATGGCAATAAATATGCCAATCTAGGTGACATGGATGAATACTTACAAAAATGCAAATTGCCTAGACTAACAGAGGAAGAAATAGACTACCAAAAAAGACCCCATATCAGAAAAAGAAATTGAACAAGCCATCAAAGAATTCCCTAAGAAAAAATCCCCAGGTCCAGATGGATTCACAAATGCATTCTATCAAACATTCAAAGAACAACTAATCCCAATATTATATTAAGCATTTGACAGAATAATCAAAGAAGGAGTTCTATCAAATTCCTTTTACTACACAAATATGGTACTGATTCCAAAGCCAGGCAAGTCAAAAACAGAGAAAGAAAACTATAGACCAATTTCCTTAACGAATATAGATGCAAAAATCTTAAATAGGATACTAGAAAAAAGACTCCAGCAAGTGATCACAAGGGTTATTCATTATGACCAGGTAGGATTCATACCAGGAATGCAAGGAAGGTTCAATTATAGAAAACCATCCACATAATTAACCATATCAACAAACAGACAAAAATCACATGATTCTTTATTTTTGTTAATAACATTATTTTTTATTTGGTCAATTTCCAATATTATTCCTTGGATACAAAAAAAACAATTTTTATACCTCCCTCGCCTCCTGCCACCCCTTCCATAGCCAATGCGCAATTCTACTGGGTATTACATGTGTTCTTAATCTGAACCCATTTCTATGTTGTTGGTATTTTCACTAGGATATTCATTTAGAGTCTACATGCCCAATCATATCCCCTCGACCCCTGTAGTCAAGCATTTGGTTTTCTCCGGTGTTTTTACTCCCACATATTTTCTTCTGCATGTGGATGGTATGTTTTTGTCATAGATCCCTCCAGATTGTTCAGGGACATTGCATTGCAACTAATGCAGAAGTCCATTACATTCAATTTTACCACAGTGTATCAGTCTCTGTGTACAATGTTCTCATGGTCCTGCTCCTTTCACTCTGCATCAGTTCCTGTAGGTTGTTTCAGTTCACATGGAATTCCTCCACTTTATTATTCCTTTGAGTATGATAGTATTCCATCACCAACATATACCACAGTTTGTTCAGCCATTCCCCAATTGAAGGGCATCCCCTCATTTTCCAATTTTTTGCCACCACAAAGAGAGCAGCTATGAATATTCTTTCACATGTATTTTTCCTTATTATCTCTTAGGGGTACAAACCCAGAAGTGCTATGACTGGATCAAAGGGCAGACAATCTTTCATCACCCTTTGAACATAGTTCCAAATTGCCCTCCAGAATGGTTGGATCAATTCACAACTCCACCAGCAATGCATTAATGTCCCTACTTTGCCACATCCCCTCCAGCATTCATTACTTTCCTTTTTTGTCATGTTAGCCAATCTGCTGGGTGTGAGGTGATACCTCAGAGTTGTTTTGATTTGCATCTCTCTGATTATAAGAGATTTAGAACACTTTTTCATGTGCTTATTAATGGTTTTGATTTCTTTAACTGAAAATTACTTATTCCTGTCCCTTGACCATTTATCAAGTGGGGATTGGCTTTATTTTTTGTACAATTGATTTAGCTCTTTGTAAATATAGGTAATTATACCTTTCAGAGGTTTTTGTAATGAAGATTGTTTCCCAGTTTGATATTTCCCTTCTGATTTTGGTTCACATGATTATTTCAATAGATAAAGAAAAAGCCTTTGCCAAAATATAACACTCATTCCTATTGAAAACACTAGAAAGTATAGGAATAGAAGGGCCTTTCCGAAAGTATATATCTAAAACCATCAGTAAACATCATCTCCAAAGGGGATAAACTAGAAGCCTTCTCAATGAGATCAGGAGTGAAACAAGGACACCCATTATCACCTCTATTATTTAACATTGTCCTAGAAACACTAGCTTTAGCAATTAAAGAAGAAAAAAATTGAAGGTATTAAAATAGGCAGTGAGGAGACCAACCTATCACTCTTTGCAGATGATATGATGGTCTACTTAAAGAATCCTAGAGAATCAATTAAAACTCTAGTAAAAATAATCAATAACTTTAGTAAAGTTGCAGGATACAAAATAAACCTACATAAGTCATCAGCATATCTACATATATACAACACATCTCAATAGCAAGAATTAGACAGGAAAATTTCATTTAAAACCACCCTACACAATATAAAATACTTAGGAATCTATCTTCTGAGACAAACACAGGAACTATATGAACACAACTACAAAAAACTCTCCACATAGCTAAAACTAGATCTAAACAATTGGAAAAACATTGATTGCTCATGGGTAGGATAAGTTAACATAATAAAAATGACAATCCTACCCACACTAATTTATTTATTTAGTGCCATAGCCATTAAACTACCAAAAATCTTTTTATTGAATTAGGAATAAAAAAATATACCAAAGTTCATTTGGAATAATAAAAGATCAAGGATATCCAGGGAAATCATGAAAAAAAATAAGAAGGAATTGTGGCCTTGCAGTCCCAGATCTTAAAATATATTACAAAAGAGTGGTTCTCAAAACTCTATGGTACTGGCTAAGAGACAGAAAGGAGGATCATTGGAACAGATTTGGGGTAAGTGACCTCAGCAAGACAATGTATGACAAGATCAAAGATCCCAGCTTTTGGGACCAAAATTCATTATTTGATAAAAACTGCTGGGAAAATTGGAAGACAGTATGGGGGAGATTAATATCTTAGATCAATATCTCACACCCTACACCAAAATAAACTCAGAATGGGTGAATGACTTGAACATAAAGAAGGGAACTATAAGTAAATTAGGTGAACACAGAATAGTACACATGTCAGATCTTTAGGAAAGGAAAGATTTTAAAACCAAGCAAGGCTTAGAAAAAAATCACAAAATATAAAGTAAATAATTTTGATTATATCAAATTAAAAATTTTTGTAAACACAAATCCCATGCAACCAATATTAGACAGAAAGCAACAAATTGGGAAACAATCTTCATAACAAAAACCTCTGACATAGTTCTAATTACTCAAATATATAAAGAGCTAAATCAATTGAACAAAAAATCAAGCCATTCTCCAATTGGTAAATGGGCAAGGGACAGGAATAGGCAATTTTCAGTTAATAAAATCAAAACTATTAATAATCACATGAAAAAGTGTTCAGAAATCTCTTATAATCAGAGAGATGCAAATAAAAACAACTCTGAGGTAATACCTCACACCTACTAGATTGAAGAACATGACAGCAATGGAACGTAACGAATGCTACAGGGGATATGGCAAAGTTGGGACATTAATTCATTGCTGGGGGAGTTGCGAACTGATTCAACCATTCTGGAGGGCAATTTGGAACTATGCTCAAAAGGTGCTAAGAGACTGTCTGCCCTTTGATCCAGCCATAGCACTGCTAGGTTTGTACCCCTAAGAGATAATAAGGAAAAATACATGTAAAAGAATAATCATAGCTGCTCTCTTTGTGGTGGCAAAAAATTGGAAAGTAAGGGGATGCCCTTCAATTGGGGAATGGCTGAACAAACTGTGGTATATGTTGGTGATGGAATACTATCATACTCAAAGGAATAATAAAGTGGAGGAATTCCATGTGAACTGAAACTACCTCCAGGAATTGATGCAGAGTGAGAGGAGCAGAACCATGCTAACAATGTACACAGACTGATACAGTGTGGTACAATCGAATGTATAGACTTCTCCATTAGTTACAATGCAGTGATCTTGAACAACTCAAATTTCAAATGTGAATATAATATATAAACATATGAGAATATGTAAAATTAATATGAGGTAATTTTGTGAGGGAGACACCATACCTAGGAAGATCAGATAATACTTATTATAGATAGATGATACAAAAGATTTCAAAGATTTGTGACTTAAACCTATGAATTATGAATTTAATTTGGGGTGAATATGCATTTTTTTTGAAAGACTATGAGAGCTGTCATTCAATTTTTGGAGGGTTATTACATGCAAGCAGGATTAGACATTTTTCTATTTGATCTCTTTGAATAAAATTAGACCTCTGGGTAGAAGATGAAGAAAAGATGATTAAAGTTGAAGAAAGGAAATATTTTATCACAATTAGAACTATCTAACATTGGAATGAACTACCTTAAGAACTTTTGGGCAATCTTTAAGTTGTGGTCTTCAAGAGAAGTCTGAATTTTTTCATTTGGTCAGTTTACTCTCTGTTGCCTGTAGTTACAAAATTTCTAGTGGCCATGAATTGATGTAAAGGGACTATTATATAAGCCATATTTTTTATCTTTTTCATAAGAATAGTCAAAATATTTTGTTGATTTGCCAAATAAAAGTCAACTACATCTCTGGTGATTTATGGTAAAGTGTCCAAATGACAAGTATGTTTAAGCCTTACTCCTCTCAGTTCAGGAAGTAATATGTAAAGGCTTAAAAAAAGCTGAGATAGAAATTTCCTAAATAAAAATCCTAAACCAAAAAAAAAAATATCTACACAACATTGCAAACTAGCAGAGGCTGTAAAAGAATAATCCCAAGAAAGCTACTAATTAACTTGAGAGATACTATGAAATATGATTATGAGGAAAACTCATATGCCAGAAAATAATTCTGCAAAACTACAACTGGAGCCCAAGGAAAGTAAAAAAAGTAGTAATAGGGAGGTCACAGAATCTTGTAAGAGCTCAATAGTAGTAGTAGTCTCTCAGAAGCCTAGTATGACAATTGTCTTTGTGCATTTTCATCTATTGATGTACCCTCATGTGGCTTTGACGTCCAAAGACTGAGGCACAAAGTTTCTGTCACATGGGACCTGGGACGCTAGTTGTTACGGGAGGTGCGGTTGTGGCCTGGTGTCAGCATTCACAGGCAGTGGCAAGACATCAACGTCGTTCATCTTCAAAGGTGGTGGTGGCATGGTTAATGAGGGTTTGCCAGCTGCTTCTGTCAGAGGCAGCAAGTTCTAGTTGCTTTGATGTAATGCCAGCCCACTTCAAGTTTGACTTTAGCTGATCCTTGTATCTTTTCTTTGGCCGGCCTTGTTTCCTGAGTCCAGCTGACAGTTCACCATAGAATACCTATCTTGGTATTTGCTGTGGGTCCATGCGGATGATGTGTCCAGACCATCGTAGCTGGGTTTTGAGGACCATTACTTCGATGCTGGTGGAGTTGGCTTTGTCGAAGACTTCCTGGTTGGTGATTCCGTCCTGTCATCGGATCCTCATGATTGACTGGAGGGAGAGTTGGTGGAATTGCTCCAGCTGTTTCATGTGCTTCTGGTACAGTGTCCATGTCTTGCAACTGTACAGGAGTGAGCTGAGGACCACTGCATTATACACTTTGAGCTTCATCGCAGTGCTTACACCTCTGTGTTGGTCTAGGGACCTGTTGTTGGCGATGGTGCTGCCCAGGTACTTGAAAGTGTTGTCGTTAGAAAGCTGCTTGCTGTCGATTGTAATGCACGGCTGGTTCCATGGCCTCCCTGGTGCAGGTTGGAACAGCACCTCTGTTTTGCTGAGGCTGATAGTCAGGCCAAACAGTTTTGTTGTGGTAGAGAACCTGTCCACAATGGTTTGAAGATGATTTTCTTGGTGGGCCATGAGAGCACAGTCATCTGTGAAGAGAGCTTCCACGATGAGTCTCTCTATTGTCTTTGTTTTTGCAGTCAGGCATCGAAGGTGGAATAGTGAGCCATCCAGTCGGTATTTGATGTAGACACCCAGGTCTAGATCCATCACAGCATGTTGTAATACTTTGGTGAAGCATAGGTTGAATAGTATGGAAGTCTCTCCACCAGATAGGACTTCCCCTGTCATGTCGACATGAAAAAGCTGGATCAGTTTGACAAATTTTGCTGGGCAACCAAGCTTGTTAAGGATAACCCACAATGCATCCCTGTTCACTTTGTCCAACACCTTCGTCAGGTCTATGAAGACAATGTAGAGACTCAGGTTATGCTCAAGGCATTTTTCCTGCATTTGCCTCACCATGAAGATCATGGTGCTGTGATCTAGTCAGAAGCCACATTGTGATTCAGGCAGGTTCTGCTCTGAAACAGATGACAGGAGTCTGTTGAATATAACACCAGCGAGGATCTTTCCAGCAGTGGAGAGTAGTGAGATTCCTCTGTAGTTGTCACAGGCTGCTTGTGCACCTTTGTTCTTGTACAGGTCTATGATGGAGGCATCTCTGAGTTCTGGGGGCATGTCTTCCTCTTTCCATATGCTGGTCAGCACTATGTGGAATGCCTGTAGTGCCTTTCCATTTAAGGTCTTGTACACCTTGGTTGGGATTCCATCTTTATTGGGTGCCTTGCCAGCACTCATTTGTTTAATGGCTTTTTGGACTTCTTCTATTGAAGGAGGGAAGTCAAGTTGTTCAATGGTGTGGTTATGTGAATTTTAAAAGTCTCCATCTTGGTCTAGCACCCAAAAATTGTGCACACCCACACTATATGGGCATGTGCTAGTCAATGACAAATCAGAAATAACTAACTGCCCACCTGGGCTGTCCTAAGCCAAGCTAGAGCCAACCATTGGCATTTGTGAGACACAGGAAGTGAGGTAGGAAACAGCCTCTGGAATTCGCTCACTTCCTGTGGAGAGAGCGAGAGGGGAGTTGGTGTTAGGAGCTTGGACAGGGAGGACCCCCGCAGACAGCTTTCCTTCAGATCACTCATGTGAGTTGAGGACTGATTCTTTCCACCTTGGCCCTTTGGACCTAAAACTCCCTCTGCTTTGGTCAGAGGTTGAGTAGCCCCTTTCCCTTTTTCTCTTCTCTCCTTCTCTCCCTCTCCTTTCCCTACTCCCAGTGTGATTAAACCTCCATAAACTCCATTCTGACTTGAATGTTTCATTTTAGGAATTTCATAAGTAAATTCCTTGGCGGCCATTGTTCAATATTACATAAATCCTGTAGCCACAATTTTAACCATTACAGTTGCTCATAACCTCTCCCAGAAGCCTAAAATTTCTACCATTACAGTTACAATAAGAGAAAAAAAAAGACATGAAAACTGATTTTGATTTCTCAGGGAAAAAAAAAGCTTAAAAAGAGAATGGAAGCTAGAATTCATTAACAGAGCAGTGGATACAGTAAAAAAGAAAAGGAAAAAGGAAAAAAAAATTTCAGTAACACAATGAGATATTTCAAACAACAAAAAATTGTAACAATATGTAATTGTCTCTGTGGTCAAAGAAACTAACCTTGAATATGGAGCTTGGGAAAATGATCGACAAACAATGACTATTTGTTTAAAAGCCTTACCTTCTGTCTTAGAATTAATACTGCATATAGTTCCTTAGGCAAAAAGTGGTAATGGCCAGGCTATAGGGGTTAAGTGACTTTCCCAGGGTCACATACGTAGGAAGTATTTGAGACCAGATTTGAATTCAAGACTTCTCATCTCTAGACTCAGTTATTAAGCCATTTAGCTACCCCAAAACAATGGCTTTTAGCAATAAAATAAAAATCCCAAATGTTTCTGGAATAGTTTTGAAAATTTTTATTTTTAAAGTTTTTCCTAAATTTTTAGTATAGATTACAAAGTGGTTCAATATGATTCAAACAACACTGGTAGAGAAGAATTCTAGATTTCACTCACCTCCAAAAGTCATCACCGAACTCCAGAATTTCTAGTCTGGAAACTACTGTATGTGCTACAAGTACATTTGTTGAGAACTCAGAAAAGAAAATCTTTCTTACCAAAGTATTTGGTATTGTAAAATTATTCAACATTAGAAATATGATTTTACTAGCAAAAGCATAGTTAAAGAAGAACATTTACCATCAGTTAAGGACCATATGATGTTTCCATCTGACTTGCAGATGATAACTTCTGTGTGTTGTCTCTCCCATTAGAATATGATAGTCAATGGAACCATATCCTCACCAGCCTGCAATGGGTTCAAACTATTGAATTCAACAGACATTTATTCAATGTCTAATTTAGTCTAAATCACTGTGCTGGGTGCTGTGGATACAAATATGAACACATTGATCCCTCACCTATCAGTGGAGTTATGTTCCAGATACCCCTGTGATAGGTGAAAACCCACCAAGTACTGGCGTTATATATATTGTATCATATATATATATATATATATATATATATATATATATATATATATATATCTTAAGGCTTTATAAACTCTTCCCACTCTCCTAAAAGCATTTTCCACACTCTTGTTCTCCTTTCCCACACTCTTATAAATACTTCATATGCTCTTAAACACTTTCTGAACCTAAGAGCACAGTGCAGGAGAGAAAACAGAGGATGCTACAGTCACTGAGCCAATCAGCACCGAGGAATGATACAGTGAAGTCTTGATAAGTGATATAACAAGGGGCAACTGTATAATATCACCACTGTCATGAAGGAGTAAGGCTGATTAAATACATATATGTATATATATATATATATCACATGTAAATCAGATGTGTTTTTGTAAAAGTTTTAACATCTATACATATAAATTCTCAAGACTTTTCACCATCACCTGTAGTTTTAGATTCCCTTGGATTCAATTTTTCCTAATCAGTCAGCTATATGATGCTAAATATGTGATACTAAAAATGAATTCATAGTCAAGTAACCTTTGTAACTCTGATTTATGCAGTTTAAATGCTCTACTGTGAAACCAAAATATGATCGCAGCTTAACTGAGAAAATTCAACCCAAAGGATAATTTATTTAAGTGCTTGGAGCAAAGTCCTGGAGAAAAGCTGCCCTGCAATTTTGAAATATGATTGTTATTTTCAGGTTATTCTGTAGTAGTAGCTACTTTCAGTAGGATGAAAATGGATTGTGATAAAGCCAATATAATCAGGCTATTGGAGGAGAGAGTCAATGTTTGTGGTTTAGTTAAGTTACAAAAACAACTGTGCTACATTATGCTTCATACCTGGTGGTTTCTAGTCATATACTACAGAGCCATTAAATAATCACAGGCATCTTTATGTGAACTAATGTAATTAGGTAGAGATACTGGAAAGAAAAAAAAGTCTCTTCCACAAAGATCTTCTTTACTATATGATCTGTCCTATTGTGTTCATTGAGTACTGTGTATTTTTCATAGTTAGCACCCTCTCCTTCTACTCCCCCAAAACACTAAACTCAGAGAATTTCTGTATATTTCCCTGGATTATTTATGGTTTTACAAGGAGGCCAGATTGCTCATGTTAGGACAATTAAATAAGAAATTTGTGCAATGAGATTTACATTTTAAAGAGTCTGTTAATGCAAAGGCCAGATCTTTTGGTCCCAGAAAAGGTAGGTACACTGAATAATAATCTTAAAATCAGATAAACTATGGAAACTTATTGTATTAGTCATAGTCTGTAGAGTTGCTACAGAAGTGAGGGAAAACAGCATAGTGTGTACATGAGTAAGCTTAGTAACAGAATATTGGAGTCTTTTAGAGTGATAACTAATATATTTTTATGAGACAGACTAAAATGAGATTCCAGAGAAGAGTGACAGGAAAGACTGATCAGAGAGAGTTAAATTGGTGACAAGAAGATTGGAAAGGGAAGCTTGTGGAACAAATAAATCACAGGAGAGACTGCTCATAGAGGCACAAAAGAGTAGACTAAATCCCAGAAATCCAAGTTTTGCTAGAGGTCAGACTAATGAATTATCAATGTGAATATTTAAATTCTTTAATATTTTAGCACACATGGGGAAAAAAAGCAGTTGTTGACTAGAAAGGGAATGTGATTTTTCTGTCTGGATGTTCAATGGAATTGCAAAAATCTGTCTATGGTAAAGAGAAAAGCTGTACCTTGATTAAGTTAAGTTTTTTACTCCATCTGACATTTGAAGACCTAGGTTCCAGGCTAGCCATTACTCTCTATGGAATACTTAAAAATGATAAATAACCTGTTCAACAGATAAATAAAGTATTGTTTCATAATAATTAGATTGTGATTTTTATATTTAGTAGATTGTAAGCTTTTTGAAAACAAGGACTATCTTTTTCTTCCTTTTTGTATCCCCATAGCTTAACACAATGCACAACACACAGGAAGCCTTTAATACATGTTTATTGATTAATAGTAACAGCATGATCATAACATGAATGTTTTATTGTTGTTATTTTAAATTAATGTTGGATAACATGACATGCTAATTTTGGGGATCTGGTTTGGAAAGGCAGGAGGAGGCATAGAAAGGAGAATACTTGATCTTCACTTTCACAATTATCTGAGTTTTGGCTTTGAATCCATCCACCTCTCATGATTATGATATGTCTGGCAAGGAATAAATAAGAAACTTAAGTGATGCAGTTTCCTTTATTTCTCTATGTATGTGTCATTGAACTTAAACTTTTAAAAATAGGAATGAAGCTACCTTTAATAATATCTCATATTTATATAGCTCTTTTAAGTTGTAATTAGCACTTTTCTCATAATAACACTATATGGTAGGTAGTACAAGTAGGGTTTGGGGGAATATTCAGGGAGGACTATCACCTGTGGTGAGAGGGCTTTCTGAGCCCTTTTACTTTTTTTCCAACTTTAATTTTTTTTTTCTTTTCCAGATTATATGGAATCACTTTAAAATTGTAATTTTCTTACATTTTCCATTTTAGATTCTCTCCCTCCTTCTCTTTCCTTCCCTCCCCCCAAAAAGGCAAATAACATAATATAGGTTATACATTTTCTCTCATGCAGTACATATTTCCATATTCATGTTGTGAAAGAAGACATATGTCACATATAAGAAAAAACTCATGGAACAAATAAATTGAAAATTAGTATACTTTGATCTACATACAGAGTCCATCCATTTCTTCTGTGGCAGTGGATGGCCTTTCTCATCATGAGTCTGTGGGGATTAAATTTAATAGTTTGACTAAGATATATGAAAATTATAAATAATAGTGGTGATCACCAATTCAAAGTATTATTGCTCAAAGTCAAAATAACTTTAATAGCTATTATTTACAAAAGAGGTAGAAAGAGTGAAAGCAGAAAAATACAAAAGGGTAGAGATGACATTAGCTTATCAAACTAAATATTGTTCCATTGCTCAACTCAGCCAGGACTTGTTGACTTTCAACTGGAATTAAATTCTCTCCAGAAGACAGGAAGTGAAAGCCAGCTATCCACTTAGCTATCCACCCACCAAGAGGCAGGTCAAAATGATTATTCAAGCTGAAGGTGACTCCTGAGACCTACTTTCTTCCTTGAGCCTACCTTCTTCTTGAAGCTGACTTTGTTCTTGAAGTCGAACTCCCCAACCCCAGAAATTCAGGGCCTTTTCTTGTGGTTTCTTGTCCCTTCCTCTCTTTACAATGGCCAATTATAAGCTTCCAATTGCCCAGCACTTCTTGAGGAGGGGAAGTATCTGTGAGATCCACTTCTCACCTTCTGGAGGTGTGAATTCTTATCAAAAGGGTTCATAGTTTCTTGGATGATTGAGTTTCTGAGGGTGTGAATTCACTAAGTGGTTTGTGAGCTCCTCTATTTACCAAACAAAAGGTAGACAAAGGAGAGTTAATCTTGTCTTCACAATCTAGTAAGGTACTAAGTAAGGGTACTTAAGTTATTGTTGACAAAAGTGTTAACTCCAACTAGACAAAGAGAATAAAGGATTCCCTTTTTACAAGTGTAAACTCAGAATATACAAAGAGAACCAAGAATTTCATTTCACAAGTCTCTTGAAGTTTGATCATTGTCCATTATTGCTGTTACAGTGTACAATGTTCCCCTGCTTCTGGTAATTTTACTTTGAATATTTTTATATGAGTCCTTCCAGTTTTTTTAATTATTGTCTTATTCATCACTTCTTAAGATACAATAGTATTATATTACAATCATATACCACTACTTGTTCAGCCATTCCCCAACTTATGTTCAAACCTTCCATTTCCAATTCTTTGCCACCACAAAACAACTGCTATAAATATTATTGTACAAGTAAGTCATTTCCCCCTGTCATTCATACCTTTGAGATGTAGACCTACTAGTACTGCTGAGTCCAAGGTTTTGTTCAGTTTGATGCCCCTTTGAACATGGTTCCAAACTGCCCTCCAGAATGGTTATAGTAGTCCATAGCTTTATCAACAATGTATCAGTGTTCCAATCTGTGTTCTTTACAGGGCTGCTTAATGCACTTTGGTGTCAACCTGTCACCCAAAAATCATCTGTGGTTTCAGGTAACTATTGCACATATAAGAGTCACATCTTGATCCATCTTGGGTGACAGTCTAAACCAGATTGAAAGTAGCCAACAGACATTAAACCTGTTGGTGATGCAGGAGGATGTCTACCCAAAGCAAGTAAAGACCTTCCCCACAGAATAGGCAGATGAAAATAATTTTCTTCAAAAGTAAAAGTAATGAAGATTGCTGAAAAAAGACTTATGGATCATGAAGAGCTTGGTAAGACTTTGAAGACACCAAAATCATCTATTACATACCAAGGTAAGAGCAGTCATATTGAATTTTGTCTTGCCTTTGGATTTCTATGACTCTGGAAGAGAGGGTAAGGCAAATGATTTTTTTACAGCTCTGGCTCACTAAAAGCCAATACATATGCAATTTAAGACATTGGTCATTGTGATATCATTGTTCTTCTTTGAAAAAAAGGGTAAACAAGAACAGTAAATAGTTTTTAATTACATATGTCATTGACACAGGGAAATCCTGATGAGGAATCTCCTTCTACTACTATACATTAACATCTCCTTTGCAATGAATAGTGTCAAAAAATTGCCCGTGGCACAAAGAGGTTGTGATTTTTCAAGGATCACACAGCCAATAAATGCCAGAGAAGGATTTTGAAACCAGGTATTCTTGGGTGGCACAGTGCATAGAATACTGGGTCTATAGCCAAGAGGACTTGAATTCAAATCAGGTATTTGACATAATGTGTGATACAAGGTAAGTCACTTAAATGCTGTTTTCCTTGGTTTCCTCAACTTTTAAATGTGGATAATATTTAAATTACATGACTTTTATGAGTATAAACTGAGATAATGCCTATCACTGGGCTCAGCACAGTACCAGGAACATGGAAGGTTCTTAATAAATGTTTATTTTCCCTACTTGACTCACATTACTGAGTTCCTGTTGATTTCTGTATATTTCTTAACTACAAATTTTAGTGACTATATTTTCAGATTAAAAATAAACAAACAAATTAGAGAGATTAAGTGATTTGCTTGGGGTCTCATAGCAAGTCAGCACCAGAGGCAGGCATTCTGACTCCAAGCCTAGTATTTTCTCCATTATATCACATTGCTTCCCAGCTAAAGCATTCCTTTAAGTTAATCTGTTCAATTCTAAATTAAGAGAATTTAATCATCTTGCCAATTCATTGCAAGGATTCAAAACCCTTCTAGTCAAAAAATTCTTACTAATACATAAAATAAATCCATCCTGTTGCATAGAGGAAACAAATTTCTTGTGCTATAGAATCAAAACAGACAGATGATAACTATTCACTGAAGATGTAATCCTGAATGGAATTCAGGTTGTTAAAATCTCTAGAAGCAGGGAGATGGGTTAGTGGATTGAGAGTCATGTATAGAGATAGTAGGTTGGGTCAAAAAAATCTAACCTCACACAATTCCTAGTTATATGACCATGGGAAAGTTACTTAACTCTAATTGCCTAGCCCTTACCAGTCTTCTGCCATGGAACCAGTGCTTAATACTATTTATAAAATGGAAATTAAGAGTTTAAAAATTAAAGAATTAGTGTATATATTTAAAATCTTACTTCTTTTTTTCTTTTTTTCCTATAGCCTATAGAACACCACCACCAACAATGCTAATATTTACATTTTATAATGTTTTTAGATTTACAAAGCACTATTAATACCTCAATTATTTTTCCATTTGTAGGCATTTTTTATGTATTTGTTTATTTTAACAGGGTAGGAAATTTCCCTGGAAGTTCACAAATTTTCAAGTCTTCATTAATTTGCTCTGTTCATGAGAAAAAATTGTTTCTATTCAGTGCTATTTAGTTATTATATCATCATATGCTTTAATGATCCCCAGATAGTTTAATGATCCCCAGAGTTTCTGATTTGAAGATTTCTCATACTTCCAAATCCTTTCTAGGCATGTTGATTAATGATATTTCCTCATTGTCTATACTCCCTTTTATCAGGATGTATTTACCTTCCCTATCCTTTTTAATCAGGTCTGTTTTTAATTTGGCTTTGTCAGATATCATGATTGCAACTCCTGCCTTCTATCTGTCAGTTGAGGCCCAATAAGTCTTACTCCAAACTTTAATTTTGACCTTGTGAGTATCTACCCACCTCAGGTGTGTTTCTTGTAGACAACATATGTTAGAATTTTGGATTCTAATCCACTCTCCTATTCGTCTACATTTTATGGGTGAGTTCATCCCATTCACATTCAAAGTAATGATTGTCACTTGAGAATTCCCTAGCATTTTGATATCCTCCCCTAGTTCTGTCCTTTCTTCTTTTGCTATATCCTTTTAAACCAGTGGTTTACTTTTAATCAATCCCCCTAATCCCCTCCCTTGATATGCTTCCCTTTCTGGCCCCTCCCTTTTCGTCCCCTTCTTGTTTTCTTAGGGTCTGTTAATTTGCCTCTCCCTCTCTCCTTCCCTCCCTTTTTGTAGTCCCTCCCCTTTACCCCCTTAGTTTTACCAAAAACATCCAAAGATGTTTTTTTTATGTACTTTTGAGGTAGCCTATTTTGTTGGGTTTTGGGGAGAGGAATTGTCTCGCGTCTAGACTGTTGCCATGCTTACCTGGAAGTCTGTGATGAATGTTTTGTAAAGAGGGATTTTAAATAGTTTCTCATTCTAACTGTCGCTCCTGGTTTTTATTGGAAATATATAGAAATTGTAAAAATGGAGATATGAACCCCAGACTTCAATTCCCAGGAGTCCTTGGTACCTCCCAAAATTCCCCATAATCCTGGGTGAGGTCCTCACCTGGGCCATGAACAGAGAAGGATTTTAAAACTAACTCCACCTTCTACTCTTGCCCTACTTCCGCTTCTGGGCACATGCGATTCTCTAACTATCCAGCAAAATGTAGGTTGCATGTGCTTTCTTATTTTGCATTTTCTTTATTTCTTAATCTTTAATAAACCTCTAAAATTATAATACTCTTTTAGCATAGAAACTAAATTGTTTAATCTTAACAGTTGGCAAGCCACATCGATTGTGACAAAATACCCTCAAACTTCTGATTTTTTTCTCTACTGTTACTAAGTTCAGCTTTTAATAGCTACTAGATTTTTTTAAGCCATGTTTCTCTGGCCAAGGTTGTTTACCCTCTCAAAAGCTGTTTGCTGATTCAGGTCATTCCAGCCATCAAATAACTCACCTGGTCCTGGCCCTGCCCTCCCCAGATCTGGTTCCTGCTCCTGGCTATTGCCACCCCACCCTCCCGGCTATTGCCTGCCTATTTCTGCGACCCCAGCAGCTACTGCTCCTGGTCTTTTTCACCTGGCCCAGCTAATTCCCACACCTCTGGCCTCTGACCCAGATGGCTCATCACCCCAGGCCCAGCCCCTGGACCCAGGCTCCTGGTAGCAGACGCAATTTTTTCAGGATCAAATACCAGCTCGAAAAAAATGGGATGTTAGTTTCCTTAGGCTACAATTAGCCTCCACATGGACTGGGGGGGCAGGGGATCACAGGGAGGGAGAAAGAAAGAAAAGAAGGAAGAAACTTTTCCAAAGAGGAACTTACATGCATGGGGTATTTAAAAGAATATATTTTTCTGTACTGATAATTTCATTTACTTCACATGAAATTCAGGGGAAATATTCAGCTCCCTGCAAATTTTGGCCAAATTTGAGATTCCTCACGATGGGGAAGCAGCTCAGTGGCTCAGTGAATTGGGAGCCAGTCCTAGAGATGGGAGGTCCTTAGTTGAAATCTGGCCTCAGATACTTCCTGGTGGTGTGGCCTTGGACAGGTCATTTAACCCCCATTGCCGTACCATTAACAATCTTCTACCTTCTGACAATAGGCATGTAAATGGATTATTAAAAAAAAAAAAAACAAGGAACTTTAAAGAGACTGGAGGTTATATTTTTAAGTCATTTCAGACTTCATGTTTTATAAAAATCCCTGTATTTTATTGCATTTTGCTGATTGTTTTGTTTAAGCTTTAACTTTGTGATTTTAAATTCATATATTACTGCATTCAATACTATTCTGTTACACTGAATCATTTTAATGTACTGGGTTTTAACTACTGTTACATTCTGTTGCTTTTCCCCTATAACCACACTGAACAAACATTATTGAGTAAGCCCATATAAAAACAGCTTTTCTATTTTTGACTTTGTAAATTGTCACATAGAGGATAGATGGACTCCATAAAAATTGCTATAATAACCTTTGGAAAATTTAATGAGATACATGTCTCAAATTGATTTTAATGGTTCTTTAGACATGATTTTTAGAATTTTTCTTAACAACCTCGGGTCATTTTGCCTGCCTCTACTATAAGGTAAGGCCCATTTTAGTAGTTAAAGTGAAATACAATTATAACTCCAACTCCCGCATTTATAAAAATGTGAATGGAACCTGGGCAGTTAATCCCAGGGCGTATAATGCCCCTAAAAAGCCTTCCAAAACAAAAACAGGGAGCATCTCTCATTTATTACTCTTCAGCTTACCACTTTACTTCTACCAGAATATCTAGACTTCTTGATGATGTTCAAAACCGAAAATGTTTTACTTTGTTTAAAACTATGTTTACCAAGGTTAAAAAATTTGTTATGTTTATAAAAAGTGTGACATATACATCAGTTCATGTGATATATGATAGTGGGTTGGTTTGCTATTGTAATTAACTGGGATATTGAGAATTTTGGGGATATCGATTACTACATATTTGTACTACTATTCAATTCATTTGCTTGTACTCACGGTGGATCATGGCTATATATGAAGAGGAAATAGATCTCATTTTTGGTGAGAAAGCCTTGTATTTTATATTTTCTCAGCTGACACAGTGTGTCAATGATTATAAGCTATATTTTATTTTTAAAACTCTTTCATTATATTTTTCTTGTATGTGCAATATACTATTTCAGTATTTTTTTCTCTCCTTATATTTGAAGCACATATCACAAGCATTGAGATTTTATTTAACTCTTTGATTTTGCAGTAATATTAGTTTAAAATACATTTTCTATAATGCAATGCATGCCCCAAAGCTTGAGACTATAAAAATGATGCCACTAATTGTTTAAAAAACGTTGTGGGACTTTGCTTAATGATTCTGTCTGATACCAGGACAAGATATACAAAGGAGCCATTTCACAGGGCCAATGAAGCACAAAGCTAAACCTGATTAGGGCCACAAAGAGCATGCAGGATATATTAGGGTGAAGACTCAAGGTTGCAATGCTTAACATATGTTAATACATTGTACCCACACTCACTCTGAAAATACTTACAGATGAATATCCCTAACTTGGCTCCTACTTGGCTTCTATAATCTAGTCCCTTTTCTGTGTTTCATAGTGTGGCAAACTTTCTCTAATCCTGACTACTGACTGGGTAAATGCATCATTGCTTAGATCATTTTAATTGGGCCCTGATTCAAGGACCTGTTATAGATTTATTTTTCCTTTACTTGGAACTTCTACACACAAGACTTTGATAGTCTATATTTCATCTAGAAATTATCTTTTTTATTTGGATTTTTCTGATGTCTTTTTAATATCTCTTGCTAATTGACTCATATACCTCAGAACTCAGTCATGCATCCCTAAGTGATCCTATGTTTTTCAATCACCCTCTTCATGGGGAAATGTAAAAAAATATTATTATTTTTAAATTTCAAAGTTTAAATTCCTTTTGAGAAGAATTTTAGGTTAAGAATTCAGAAATTGAACTGTTTGGAGAAGACACCATGAAAATGCCTCCAGGCCACAAGCTGCAGGAGAAGATAAAGAATGAACTTTGGGTGTAGTTGATTGAACATTTATTTGTATGTATACTTTCATGCCAAAGGGGACTGCCCCTTAACTGGCTTTTTATCAATGTGTCTAGCAATTATTAGTTTTGTTCTTTTCTTCTTGCCCTCAAATTATTTTAATCTTTAAGTTGATTATGTTTTCCTGATCCTGTTGGGAAAAAAAAAAAAACTTTTCCCAATAAGATCAAATGGAGAAGTGTAAAAATGGAGATTTTATCCCCAGACTTCAATTCCCAGGAGCCCTTGTTACCTCCCAGAGTTCCCCATAATCCTGGGTGAGGTCCTCATCTGGGTTGTGAGCAGAGAGGGATTTTTTTTTATTAATATATTTTATTTGATCATTTCCAAGCATTATTCGTTAAAGACATAGATCATTTTCTTTTCCTCCCCCCCACCCCCCATAGCCGACGCGTAAGTCCACTGGGCATTAGATGTTTTCTTGATTTGAACCCATTGCTTTGTTGATAGTATTTGCATTAGAGTGTTCATTTAGAGTCTATCCTCTGTCATGTCCCCTCAACCTCTGTAGACAGGCAGTTGCTTTTTCTTGGTGTTTCCACTCCCATAGTTTCTCTTTTGCTTATGAATGGTGTTTTTTTCTCCTGGATCCCTGCAAATTGTTCAGGGACATTACACCGCCACTAATGGAGAAGTCCATTACGTTCGATTATACCACAGTGTATTAGTCTCTGTGTACAATGTTCTTCTGGTTCTGCTCCTCTCGCTCTGCATCACTTCCTGGAGGTTGTTCCAGTCTCCATGGAACTCCTCCACTTTATTATTCCTTTTAGCACAATAGTATTCCATCACCAACATATACCACAGTTTGTTCAGCCATTCCCCAATTGATGGACATCCCCTCGTTTTCCAGTTTTGGGCCACCACAAAGAGCGCAGCTATGAATATTTTTGTACAAGTCTTTGTTTCCATTATCTCTTTGGGGGAGAGGGATTTTTAAACTGACTCCACCTTCTACTCTCATCCTACTTCCACTTCTGGGCACATGCAGCTCTCTACCTAGCTGGCAAAATGTAGGTTGCACGTGCTTTCTTATTTTGTATTTTTTTTATTTCTTAATCTTTAATAAACCTCATAAAATATAATACTTTTAGCAGAGAAACTAAAATTTTAATCTTAACAAAAAGCTGATGACTTGAGTGGGTTTATTTTGTATGTAATTTCCCTTTAAAAATTAATATTTGTATATACCTCTAGTTCAAATTACAAATTAATCATGTTTTCATGGTTCATTGGGAAGACTGGTCTCTCAAAGGATCACAGGGAGTAAGATATTGATTTAGAATCTCGAACCCTTGAGATTACATTTCCCACAATCCCCTTTTCCCTTTTCCTGTCATTTATCAGGGGTTAATTTTGTATTCATTTTCAGTTTTGAGCACGTTTTTGTGACTCTGCTCACTTTCCCTGCCAGAAGCTCTGTCTGGCATTAGCAGCATGGAGCTAGATGACTGGGGTTTAATTTTCCCTTTTTGCTCTAAGTCAATTTTTAAAAAATAGCATTAAAGTAATACTTGGAGTATTGTATGTTAATTTTCATCTTTACAATTGGGGGCTATAAGAACCATCTTCCAAAGCTGATTCAATTAATCTTTGAGACTGCTGATAGATGAAATTCTCACCTCAACTTGGGTTTAAGTTTTTGGTATCACTTTGGGCTTGATCAGATCAAGCATAGCTCAAATTCTAGCTTCAGGCTTGGGTGAAGTTTTTGATCTTACTCTGGCCTTGTTCACATCATTCATAGAGCAGGCTACCTTGCCCTTGAGTCTTTGAAGAGAGGCTCCGGAGCCCAGCTTTGGGTGTACCAACTACCCCAAACTGGGATCTATGTCCTCGGCACAGGCAATAGCTGGGACTCAGGCCTCTCTCTGAGCCCACACAAATCAGGCATCTTCAGAACAGATTGCCTGGAATTCCAGACCTATAGGAAGTTTTCTTGGAACCTGAAGGGATTTGCTTTGGCTTGGACCTCTATCTACCCAGGTAGTATCTCAGGATCTGGATGTTGCAATGGGCTTGGGTTTAGAACCTGACAGCAGTTGTGGGTTGGGATGTGTGGCTTGCTTTTATCTTTTGTCTCCCTCCTTGCTATAACCTCCTGCTGTGCTCCTCTCTCACTCCAATGCTCCAGATGTTCTCTGCCTGTCTTTTAGGTTTTTCTCTTCTTGTAAGTTGCTTCACTCTGTCTCCTTCTTGGTTCTTTAACTGCTGCATTCGTTTTGTTGTGTTATTTTAAGATTGGTTAGAAGGGATTTTCATGGGGTTTCCAGCTTCTTTGCTTACTTCTACTTCACCATTTTGGCTCTGGACTATATTTAAATCTTATACCAATTTTTGAACTTATCTTGGTAAAGGGTATGAGATAGTGGTTTATATCTAGTTTCTGACATACTGTTTTCTAATTTTCCCAGCATTTTTTTTATCACCAAAAATAGGGTATTTGTGTTTTTCAAACAGTTGCTAATGTCATTTGCTCTCATATAATGTATACTTAATCTATTCCATTGATATATTTCTTAGCCAATACCAGACTGTTTTCATGATTATTGCTTTATAGTACAATTTAAGATCTGGTGTTGTTAGGCCACTTTCACTTTATTTTTCATTAATTCCCTTGATATTATTGACCTTTTGTTCTTCCAGATGAATTTTGCTATATTTTTTCTATTTCTATAAAATAATTATTTTGTAATTTGATTGGTATGGCACTAAATAAATTAATTTAAGTAGGATTGCCATTTTTTAACATATTAGCTAAGCCTACCCATGAGCAATTAATATTTTTCTAATTTTTTGTATTTCCTTTTTGTGGGAAAAGTGTTTTTTAATTGTGTTTATATAATTCCTGAGTTTGTCTGGGCAAACAGATTCCCAGGTATTTTATATTGTCTAGAAGTACTTAAAATAGAATACATTTTCTATCTGTTGCCTCTGAACTTTGTTGGTAATATATAGACATCCTCATAATTCGTGACAGTTTATTTTCCATTTTGCAATATTACTAATGCAATTAATTATTTCAGCTAGTTTTTAGTTTATTTTTAAGGATTCTTTAAATATGTCATCATATCATCTATAAGTAGTGAAGATTTAGTTTCCTCATTGCCTACCTTAATTCCTTCAATTTATTTTTCTTTTCTTATTGCTAAAAATTGCATTTCTGGTAAAATATTAAATATGGTGATAATGGAATCTTTGTTTCACTCCTTATCTTATTGGGAAGGTTTCTAACTCATTGTCATTGCAAATGGTATTTACTGAGCAATTTAGGTAGATACTCCTTATCATATTAAAGAATGGCTCACTTCCAGTGTTTTTCAGAGGAATGAGTACTGTATTTTGTCAAAGATTTTTCTGTATCTATTGAAATAATCATGTCACTTCTGTTACTTTGGTTACTGATATCAATTATGCTGATAGTTTTTTCTAACATTGAACCAGCCCTGCATTCCTGGTATAATTTCCATCTAATTTTTATTAATATATATAGATACAAAAATTTTAAATAATTTCTGGGGCGAATCCTTGTGATATATTGCTGTCATCCTCTTGAGAGAATTTTATTTAAAATTTTGCATCTATATTCATTAATAAAATTAGCTCATAATTTTTCTCTGTTTTTGCTCTTTTTTTTCTTAGGTAATAGTATCATATTTTTGTCATAAAAAGAATTTGATAGAATTCCTTCTCTGCCTATTTCTCCAAATATATTACATGGTATTGGGATCAATTATTCTTTATATATTTGATAGAGCTAAATTGTGAATCCTTCTAATCCTGGGGAATTTTGCTTAAAGAGAGTTAATTGATGACGTATTCAACATATTTTTTAGAGGTTGGAATAATTAAGCATTGTAATTCCTCTTTTGTTAATACAGGCAATTTATATTTTTGCTAATATTCATCCATTTTCCTTAGGTTGTCATATTTATTGGCATATAATTGGGCCAAATACTTCCTAAAGTTTGCTTTAATTTCTTATTCATTGGTAGTGAATTCATGATTTTCATTTTTGATACTGGTTGGTTTTCTTTCTTTCTTTTCTAAATAAAATTAAACAAAGTTCTAGATATTTTATTTATTCTTGATATATTTTATAAAACCACATCCTAGTCTTATTTATTAGTTCAATGGTTGTCTTTCAATGTTATTTTCTCCTTTGATTTTTAGGATTTTGAGTTTAATATTTAATTGGGGATTTTTTTTTCCTTTTCTACTATTTTTAGTTGTGTGCCCAATTCATTAATTTGCTTTTTCTCTATTTTACTGATATAAGAGTTTAGAGATATAAATTTTCATATAAGTACTGATAATAGCTGTATGCCATTAATTTTGATATGCTATCTCTTAATTGTAATTCTTCTTAATGAAATTATTGATTGTTTCTATAATTTATTATTTGCCACACCTACTTTTTAAAATTGGGTTATGTAGTTTCTAATTTATTTTTAATTTTCTTTCCATGGATCCCCATTGATTATATTTTATTTTGTTATGATATAAAAAGGATGCCATTTATTATTTTTGCTTTTCTACGTTTGAATGTGTAGTTTTCATGCCTTAATATATCATCAGTTTTTGTTTTTGTGTCATATACTCTCTAGTCTCATTCAGTTTTCCCCAGAAATGTATAAATTCTAACTTTTCTAAAATTCCATTCACTTCCTTCACTTCTTTCTTTTTTATTTTTTGGCTCAATTTATCTAGATTTGAAATTCAGAAGTTTAGGCCATCTACTAGTTTAATATTACTGTTTTTTTATTCTTTTTTTTTAAAATATATTTTATTTGATCATTTCCAAGCATTATTCGTTAAAGACATAGATCATTTTCTTTTCCTCCCTCCCACCCCCCATAGCCGACGCGTAAGTCCACTGGGCATTAGATGTTTTCTTGATTTGAACCCATTGCTTTGTTGATAGTATTTGCATTAGAGTGTTCATTTAGAGTATATCCTCTGTAATGTCCCCTCAACCTCTGTATTCAGGCAGTTGCTTTTTCTCGGTGTTTCCACTCCCATAGTTTATCCTTTGCTTATGAATGGTGTTTTTTTCTCCTGGATCCCTGCAAGTTGTTCAGGGACATTACACCGCCACTAATGGAGAAGTCCATTACATTCGATTATACCACAGTGTATTAGTCTCTGTGTACAATGTTCTCCTGGTTCTGCTCCTCTCGCTCTGCATCACTTCCTGGAGGTTGTTCCAGTCTCCATGGAACTTCTCCACTTTATTATTCCTTTTAGCACAATAGTACTCCATCACCAACATATATCACAGTTTGTTCAGCCATTCCCCAATTGATGGGCATCCCCTCGTTTTCCAGTTTTGGGCCACCACAAAGAGCGCAGCTATGAATATTTTTGTACAAGTCTTTGTGTCCATTATCTCTTTGGGGTACAGACCCAGCAGTGCTATGGCTGGGTCAAAGGGTAGATATTCTTTTGTCGCCCTTTGGGCATAGTTCCAAATTGCCCTCCAGAATGGTTGGATCAATTCACAACTCCACCAGCAATGAATTAATGTCCCTACTTTGCCACATCCCCTCCAGCATTCATTACTTTCCTTTGCTGTAATGTTAGCCAATCTGCTAGGTGTGAGGTGATACCTCAGAGTTGTTTTGATTTGCATCTCTCTGATTATAAGAGATGTAGAGCACTTCTTCATGTGCTTGTTAATAGTTTTGATTTCTTTATCTGAGAACTGCCTATCCATTTCCCTTGTCCATTTATCAATTGGAGAATGGCTTGATTTTTTGTACAATTGATTTAGCTCATTATAAATATGAGTAATTAAACCTTTGTTAGAGGTTTCTATGAAGATTTTTTTTCCCAATTTGTTGTTTCCCTTCTGATTTTAGTTATATTGGTTTTGTTTGTACAAAAGCTTTTTAGTTTGATGTAGTCAAAATTATTTATTTTACATTTTGTGATTCTTTCTATATCTTGCTTGGTTTTAAAGCCTTTCCCCTCCCAAAGGTCTGACATGTATACTATTCTGTGTTTACCCAATTTACTTATGGTTTCCTTCTTTATGTTTAAGTCACTCACCCATTTTGAATTTATCTTGGTGTAGGGTGTGAGGTGTTGATCTATTCCTAGTCTCTCCCACACTGTCTTCCAATTTTCCCAGCAGTTTTTTATCGAATAGTGGATTTTTGTCCCAAAAGCTGGGATCTTTGGGTTTATCGTATACTGTCTTGCTGAGGTCGCTTTCCCCCAGTCTATTCCACTGATCTTCCTTTCTGTTTCTTAGCCAGTACCAAATTGTTTTGATGACTGCTGCTTTGTAATATAGTTTTAGGTCAGGGACTGCAAGGCCCCCATCGTATGTGTTTTTTTTTCATTATTTCCCTGGATATCCTTGATCTTTTGTTCTTCCAAATGAACTTTGTTATGGTTTTTTCTAAATCAGTGAAGAAGTATTTTGGTAGTTCAATGGGTATGGCACTAAATAGATAAATAAGTTTGGGTAGGATGGTCATTTTTATTATATTGGCTCGTCCTATCCATGAGCAGTTAACGTTTTTCCATTTGTTCAGGTCTAGTTTTAGTTGTGTGGCGAGTGTTTTGTAGTTGTGTTCATATACTTCCTGTGTTTGTCTTGGGAGATAGATTCCTAGGTATTTTATTTTGTCTAAGGTGATTTTGAATGGGATTTCTCTTTCTAGATCTTGCTGCTGAGCTGTGTTGGAGATATATAGAAAAGCTGATGATTTATGTGGGTTTATTTTGTATCCTGCAACTTTGCTAAAGTTGTTGATTATTTAAATTAGCTTTTTGGTGGAATATCTAGGATTCTTTAAGTAGACCATCATGTCATCCGCAAAGAGTGATAACTTGGTCTCCTCCTTGCCTATTTTGATGCCTTCAATTCCTTTATCTTCTCTAATTGCTACTGCTAGTGTTTCTAGTACAATGTCAAATAGTAGAGGTGATAATGGGCATCCTTGTTTCACTCCCGATCTTATTGGGAATGCATCTAGTTTATCCCCATTGCAGATGATATTAGCTGTTGGTTTTAGATATATACTGTTTATTATTTTTAGGAATGACCCTTCTATTCCTATGCTTTCTAGTGTTTTTAATAGGAATGGATGTTGTATTCTATCAAAGGCTTTTTCTGCATCTATTGAGATAATCATGTGGTTCTTGCTAGTTTGCTTGTTGTTGTGGTCAATTATGTGGATGGTTTTCCTAATGTTGAACCAGCCCTGCATCCCTGGTATGAATCCTACTTGATCATGGTGAATGATCCTTCTGATCACTTGCTGGAGTCTTTTTGCTAGTATCCTATTTAAGATTTTTGCATCTATATTCATTAGGGAGATTGGCCTATAGTTTTCTTTCTCTGTTTTTGACCTGCCTGGTTTTGGAATCAGTACCATGTTTGTGTCGTAAAAGGAGTTTGGTAGAACTCCCTCTTTGCTTATTATGTCAAATAGTTTGTATAGTATTGGGATTAACTGTTCTCTGAATGTTTGATAGAAATCACTGGTGAATCCATCAGGCCCTGGGGATTTTTTCTTAGGAAGTTCTTTGATGGCTTGTTGGATTTCATTTTCTGATACGGGATTATTTAAGAATTCTATTTCTTCTTCTGTTAGTCTAGGCAGTTTGTATTTTTGTATATATTCCTCCATATCTCCTAAATTGGTGTATTTATTGCTATATAATTGGGCAAAGTAATTTCTAATGATTGCCTTAATTTCTTCTTCATCGGAGGTGCTGTCCCCCTTTCCATCTTTAATGCTGTTAATTTGCTTTTCTTCCTTCCTTTTTTTAATTAGATTGACCAGTACTTTGTCTATTTTGTTTGTTTTTTCAAAGTACCAGCTTCTTGTCTTATTTATTAAATCAATAGTTCTATCACTTTCGATTTTATTAATTTCTCCCTTAATTTTTAGGATTTCTAATTTGGTTTTCTGCTGGGGGTTTTAAATTTGATCGCTTTCGAGTTTTTTCAATTGCATTTCCAATTGATTGATCTCTGCTCTCCCTTGTTTGTTAATATAAGCTTTCAGGGATATGAATTTGCTCTGATTACCACTTTGGCTGCATCCCAAAAGGTTTGAAAGGATGTTTCGCCACTGTCATTTTCCTTGATGAAATTATTAATTGTTTCTATGATTTCTTCTTTAACTAAACGGTTTTGGAGTATCATATTGTTTAATTTCCAATTGGTTTTAGATTTGGTTTTCCATGTACCTTTACTAATCATTATATTTATTGCCTTGTGATCTGAGAAGGCTGCATTCATTATTTCTGCTTTTTTGCATT
Source organism: Monodelphis domestica (assembly GCF_027887165.1). NCBI lineage: Eukaryota > Metazoa > Chordata > Mammalia > Didelphimorphia > Didelphidae > Monodelphis > Monodelphis domestica. Next base: position 142,462,635 of record NC_077230.1, on the reverse strand, counting down.
TGTGTGCTATGTTTCTGTGACCTAATGTATGGTCAATTTTTGTGAATGTGCCATGTGGTGCTGAGAAGAAGGTGTATTCCTTTTTATCCCTATTTATTTTTCTCCATATGTCTATTAATTCTAATTTTTCTAAGATTTCATTCACTTCTTTTACCTCTTTCTTATTTATTTTTTGATTTGATTTATCTAAATTTGATAATGGTTGGTTTAAGTCTCCCACTAGTATGGTTTTATTGTCTATTTCTTCCTTCAATTCGCCTAGTTTCTCCATTAGAAATTTGGGTGCTATATTATTTGGTGCATACATGTTGATTAATGATATTTCCTCGTTGTCTAGAGTCCCTTTTAACAAAATATAATTACCTTCCCTATCCCTTTTGATCAGGTCTATTTTTGCATTGGCTTTATCAGATATCATGATTACCACTCCTGCCTTCTTTCTATCAGTTGAGGCCCAGAAGGTCTTACTCCATCCTTTAATTCTGACCTTGTGGGTGTCAACCCGCCTCATGTGTGTTTCTTGAAGACAACATATGGTAGGGTTTTGGATTCTAATCCATTCTGCTATTCGTCTACGTTTTATGGGTGAGTTCATCCCATTCACATTCAAAGTTATGATTGTCATTTGTGGATTCCCTGGCATTTTGATTGCCTTCCCTAATTCTAACCTTTTCTTCTTCGGCTCTACCTTTTAGTCCAGTGATTTACTTTGAATCAGTGCCCCTTGTCCCCTCCCTTGATGTTTCCCTTTTTAGTCCCTCCCTTTTTCTTCCTCCCTCCCCCCTCTCTTTCCCTCCCTTTTTGTTCTCCCTCTCCCCCTCCCCCCTTGGTTTTCCCTTCTCCCTACCCTTGTTGGGTAAGATAGAATTCAAGATCCCAATGGATCTGGATGTTTTTCCCTCTCAGAGTTGATTTCCCTGAGATTGAGGTTTAAGTAAAAAAAAAAAAAGAAAGAAAACCCCCCTCTCTTCCTCTCCTTCTTATAGGAGTTTTCTTCCCCTCCCCTTCCCATGTGAATCTTTGTGTGAGAACGATTATTCTATTTGGTCTTTCTTTACCCCCTATTTATACATTACATTTTCCCCACATGTTAGTATACATAGATTGATATAAATGTAGTCCTTATAGAAGAGAGTTTGAGTAAAAGAAGAAGATAACATTTTTCCCCTTTCCTTAATATTTACCTTTTCAGGTATTCCTTGCTCTTTGATTTTCGGTATCAAAGTTTCCACAGAGCTCTGGTCTTTTCTTTGCAAAGAGTTGGAAGTCTTCTATTTTGTTGAATGCCCATACTTTCCCTTGGAAGTATATAGTCAGTTTTGCTGGGTAGCTGATTCTTGGTTGGAGACCCAGCTCTCTTGCCTTTCTGAAGATCATGTTCCATGCCTTACGATCATTCAGAGTAGAACTTGCAAGGTCTTGTGTGACCCTGATTGGCATTCCTTTATATCTAAATTGTCTTTTTCTGGCTTCCTGTAGGATTTTTTCTTTTGTTTGTTAGCTTTGGAATTTGGCAATTACATTCCTGGGAGTTGTCTTTTGGGGGTTTAGTGTAGAAGGTGTTCTGTGAGCTCTGTCAGTGGCTGTATTGCCCCCTTGTTCTAGAATCTCTGGGCAATTTTCTTTGATTATATCTTGTATCACCATGTCCAGTTTGGTGTTTATTTCTGGCTTTTCTGGGAGTCCAATTATTCTTAAATTTTCTCTTCTCCCTCTATTTTCCAGATCTATCACCTTGTCGGTGAGATATTTTATGTTCTCTTCTAATTTCTTGGTGTTTTGGCTTTGCTTTATTAGTTCTTGCTTTAAAGCCTGGTTTTCTTTTACAGTTTGGTCAAACAGGTTTTGTAGATGCATGAATTTCTTTTGCATTATTTCCCACTTTTCCTCCCAGAGGGCTTCCATCTTTTTGGTCATTTCTGATTCAAATTCTTCATGGAATTGTGGAGAGTTTCTATTTCCTTTGGAAGATTTTGGAGAATTTTCTTGTATATCTTCTTCTATCTGCTCTGTATTTTGTATTTTGGATCCATAGAATGTGTCCAAAGTCGCTCCTTTCTTCTTATTTTTCTTGGTATTTTGGGGCTTCTGTGCTTCTGTGGAGTTTGTCATCTCTGAATGTGGAGGATTAGCTTTTCTTATCTCTGTCTGGTGATCAGAGGCTTTAGTCCTGGGCAGATGTTGGTTCTATGAGCTTTCCCTGGGTTAAACTGAATATTCCTCACTGGAACTGGAATGGAAGGGTCGGACCACAAGGCCACACTCTCCCCCGGCTTGCTTTCTGGAAGTTGCCTTCAGAATCGCTGGCCATGAGGCTGTTTCCTCGGCCTGCGGGGGGATGGGCTGCAGCTTCCCCAAGCTCTGAGGGCAAGGACTTTCACTGAGACTTGGATAGCAGGATCCAGCCCGTGAGGCTGTCTTGCCCGCCCTGAGGGTTGCTGTTGTTTCAGGCAGTAACTTTCACCGGGACTCGGGTAGAAGGCCCTGAGGGTTGTTGTTCTGAGGACCCTGCTCTCTGAGCCCGGCCGGGCTGCGGCTTCCGGGAGCCTTGGACTCTGCGCTCCTACCCCTGAGGTGCGAGTGATCTCGGGTTCTGGCTTTTGAGGGGAGCCGTACCTTTTGAACCGGGTCCAGGTCTAGGAGGAGGGTTCCCAGGGTCTGTGCTGTTGATCATTTTGAATTTCGGCGCCTTAGGAGCGTATAGTTTGAGATCAGTCGGGAAGGGTTTTCCGGAGATCTGAGCTTTAGCTTTCTCTAAGCCGCCATCTTAACCAGATGTCCCCTGTTTATTTTATTCTTAAACTCATTTAATTTCTCCTTCAGAATTCTGAAGGCTATACCACTTGGTGCATGTATGTTCAATAGTGATATTAGTTCATCATCCATAGTGCCTTTTAGCAAGATTTGTTTTTTTTCTTATTTCTTTTAATTAGATGTATTTTTGCTTTAACTTCATATGAGATCATGATTGCTGCTCCAACTTTTTTCACTTCAGATTAATATAGACTTAGATCAAAGTGTATGGCCAGGTTGATGACCCTTTTAGATATGGTTCCAAATTAATTTTCAGAATGGTTGTGTGGGTTCAAGAGCTCAACCAAGAGTATCTTATTGTCACAATTTTCCATATCCCCACCAACATTTACCATTGTTTTCATATTTGCCAGTCTGATAATTTTGAGGTGATACCTCAGAAGTGTTATAATTTTCATTTCTCTAATTGATAGTGATTTAGAGCATTTTTTTTCATATGATTAAAAATAGTTTTAATTTCTTCATCAGAAAATTGCCTGTTCATATCATTTGAGCATTAGTGGATTGGGAAAGCTTTGTGTTCTTATATATTTTATTCAATTCTCTTGATAGTTGAGGAATTAGATCTTTGACAGAGACATTTTTCCTAGTTTGTTGTTTCCGTTCTAAACTCAGTTTCAAGAAAATTAAAACAAAATACTTATCTTCCATCTTAGAATCAATACTGTGTATTGGCACTAAGGCAGCAGTGTTGTAAAGGCTAGGCAAATGGTGGTTAAGTGACTTCTCCAGGGTCACACAAGGTAGTTTCTGAGGCCAAATTCGAATCCAGGACTTCCTGTCTTTAGGCCTGGTTCTCAATCAACTGAGTCACCTAGCTGTCCCTATTTAGTATTTTCTTAAGAAATGCTTTTTTCAGTCTAGAATCAGGAAGAACTTAGTTTAAATTTGGCTTTTAAGGCTTATATAATTGCATAACCATGCCACTGCTCTCACAGTACCCCCAGGTCACCCAGCTGTGGAGAGGAGTGGCAGGGAGAGACTAGGGCATCATGGAAGCCTGGGTGGGACTCCAGTCCATGTGCAACTGAGGAGCTCCTTGAACCAATTACCAGACACTTTTAGCACCCTGAAAAATATAGCTATGGGTTTACTCACAATTTTTCCCTGTACATACTTTTGTGATACCTTATTCTCAGCATTAAATAATATCAAAACCAATAAAAGATACAGATTGACAGATGAAGTGCTTGCTTGGGCTTGAAGTGTAAAAAATACCAATCTTCAATTGAAGATTTATCCAATGAAATTCAGCAACAAAAAAGTCACTAATAGGCAGATTAGTTAAAGAATTCCCCCTCCCCCCCACTTATCTTATTTCATAGCACTCCACACAAGTTAAATAATATCAAGACCAACAAAAGAAACTGGCTGACAGATGAACAAAAAATCACTAAGCAGGTAAGTTAAATAATTAGTTTTTGGTTTATCAAATATAGTTATATATTACAATTATACATTTTTATTTAAAATATAAATATCACAAAATTATGGGTTTTTTTTCTTGAAGTGACACATCACCTGAATTATACTCATTTTTTTTTTTTTTGGTGAATATTGACAGGCCAAGTTCAAAAGGTTGCCCATCACTGTAGACACTTTAAAAAATGTGAGCATACTCTGATAAGTAAAATGATCTCTGATAATTCTGAGGAATTTTTGGTGAAAATTTCTCCTCACCTCCAGAAAGAATTCTGTTGAACTTCGGGTGGAAATTGAAATACATATACACATAAATACACACATCCCAGATATATAATTTCTTTGATAATCTTGCTTTTTTGCAACAAAACTACCATCTATAAAAATAATAGGCAATGAATTGATTTTTGATTATAAACTGATTAGATACTCTGCTTACTATGTTTACAAAGCATCATCAGTTTATATCAGTGAAGTGAAGCTCATAAATGAACTTGTCCTCAGGGCTAGGTGCAAGGATACTAAGGAGACTCTTGTAATATAAAAATAAACTATTTACTGAAAATATAAGAATAAAAAATAGGATTTCTAACTATAAGGGATTCTAACTCCACCCAAATAAAACTCCCTGGTTCTGCAAGGAACCATTTCTCCTGTTTCCACAGGATACTGATCCTTCCTGATCTGACTAACCCAAATTTTCACTATTCTACAATAAACTAAACACTATTATCCTCATATAAAGTATGTGATTCTTAACTTTGGTTCCAAGTTATAAAATAACAAAGGCTAGCTGGCTGAGCCTCAGGAAGAACCAAGTTAGGACTCTGAACCTTAGCAGACTCAGAGTACAAACCAAAGACTAAGTCTTTCTTTGGTCTTCTCAGATATAAAAACAACTTATGTAACAGCAAGAGGCAGTCACCCATGTTTCCCAAGTTGGAAAAGGAAAATCACTTAGCTCCTTCAGGTTTTTAATTCCTTTCCATCTACTTTAGATAGTGAAAAGAGAGAGAAAAGATGTTACCTCTTCCCAACACTGAGAGAGAGTAACTCTCAGAGACCAAATGCTACAGAAAAACTGTTACTCCTCTCCCACACATTGTCAACATTTGAAATTGACACTTTGTCTCATATCTGCTTCAAGCTCCAATTCTTTCTCAAACCAGCTTTTCTACTTCTTGTTTCTAAACTAATACAAGACCTAATTTCTAATATCATCCTCATACATGTTTTGCATGATTTCACATATAGAATTTATATCTTATTGCTTATCTTCTCAGTGAGTGGAGAGGGTATGCAGGAAAAGAAAGAATTTGGAATCCCTTTTTTAAAAAGAAGAATGTTAAGAATGAATAAATATTACATTTTAAAACATTATTTTAGAAATTTTAACAAATTAAACAGAATATAACAGAAAATGAAAAAAGTTATCTAGTTTTCCTTATTAAATTGAATTGGAAACATTGTATATCTATATCCATTTTGAGTATTATCTCCCTATATTAGAATGTAAGCTCTTTGAGGGCAAGTACTGTCTATCTTTTTGTGTAAATTTTTATCATTTGTGTTATGCCTAGAACAACAAACATAACAAGCACTTAATGAATTCTTCTTTCCTTTCTTCCTTCTTCAATTTGACTTTTCAGCATTACTATAATTTTAAAAATTAGGCTAAGGGATGTTCTTGACTTTTAACTCAAGAACACTAATCACTAGCATGTGTCTGAGAATGTGAAACAAAGAGATAGTATGATACTATGCTACACTAATTATGAGTAAGTGAATTATTGTCCTGAGTTTGCTATTAACTATTGTGTGCTCATATATAAGCTATAGTTTCTCTTTCTCATGGAAACACCAACTTGTAATATATTAGAATGAAAAAGGACTGAAACTATTTGATTATAGGACTTTTGAACAGAAAAAGACCTTAGGGATAAATTCATACAAACTCATCCCACTCCAATCTAATTTTACACATGAGGAAATAAAAGCAAAAGGAGAATAAATGATTGGCCTAAGATCTTACATATTGGAGCTAGCAGAGCAAGAAGTTACACCTAGATCTTCTGACTCCTAATACAGCATTCTTTCTATTGTGCCATATGGGCCAGATACTTAATTCTGTAGCAAAAAGAATGAAAGTCAAGAAAGTATAAGTCAGCTGTCTGCTGTGACCCAAAGTATCTATGGTAGAGCCAAAGCTAGAGTTCAGGCCACCTACTTCCTAGTCCAACAGTCTGTTGCACCACCCAAATTCATTATTTACAAATAAAGAAGTTGGAATTTATTTTCAATCAAGTTCCTTCTCATCCCAAGAAGTTGATTCAATAATTCTTCAAAATGCTGACTAGAATCTAATCATTCAGAAGATATAGGCAATGATACATTTTAATGCCAATTTTTCTCAGAAATGTCATTTTAAACAATATTTATTAAGTATTTACTATGTACCAGATTTTGTGCTAGCTACTATAAAAATACAGCCAATCCTCGATTTTTAAAGGATTAATGTTACTGGAAAATTGTTTGAAAGTAAAAATGTGAATATTCATACATTGAATACATGTGAAATAAAGGTGAACCTCAAAAACTATAATATTTTGCTAAGATTGATGAAAATGCACTTTTGGACATACAATTCCTTAGAAAATTATATTAGTTTTGATAATTTTCCCTTTTAATAATGTAGAAATAATTAAGATAATCTACGAAATGCACTACAAAAAATAAAACTGGTAACTTGAACAACATTTCTCTTCCTAGGAATTCCTTAGAACTCTGTGAGCATTTTGTGCTAATAGCCCAATTTAAAAAGACAAACATTGATTTTAGATAATATAAACTTTTTATGACACATGAAATCTATATTTAATAGCAAATAAAATTCTCAGAAACCAAACTTTTAAAATATGAATCTTAGCTTCCATTATATGAGATAGTGATGTGAGAACATTGTACTATATTCAGTAAGATCTCATTTTACAAACCTAGCACACACACATTTAGGTATGGATGATTGGTAATAAAAAAATAAAGGCAGAAAAATACATGAAATAATTTCATGCTAAATCCACTCCATTTTCCCAAGTTGCATAAAGTCTCATAGAGGTTTACCCAGTCATGCTTATTTTTATTCTCAGAAGCATAAGCATGTAATTACATTGTTTTCTCTAAACTTTAGATTCAGCATTAGTCTTTGCCCAGAGTTTATGTAGTGTCTTCATCAGAGAAGTGCTTCTCTTTGTTTCATTAATGCTATTTAGCTATAAACAATAGCTTTGAGGTACAAGAGTAGTAATTCACATCGCTCTGATGAACTTAAAAATGTTTAAAGTTTCTAGTTATAGTCACAAAAAATATTAAATAATGAGGCTTACTATATTATGAACAATTTTCAACTTACATGAAATGTCTTGGAATGTATTGGTGCATAAAACTATGTCTTACTATAATATATTTCTTGCAAATCACTCTACTTTTACCATTCTCTGAAAAGCAAATAAGAGGTTGGTGAGACTAGTTGCTGTTGTCAGAGGATTCTGATAAACTTAGTACATCTCCATATTGCCTTCTATGCTCTGTCCTTCATGGCTTGGGGATAGCTTTGGATGCACCAGCTTGAAATAAGCCTTCCTCAATATCTACTTCTTTTGAGATGCTTAAGAGTCTTGAATTATTTTCTACTAAGTCATATCACTCACTTTACACACTTGGACTTAGAGGTGTTATAGAGAATTTTATATATTAAAGAAAGTTTTATATTTTAAAAACTTTTCTTAATCTCCCCTTTTGTGTCTTTAAGAAGTAGAGGAATAGAAATGTTTCACAGTAAGAGTCAGCCTGCTGAAGATGCCATTACTTAGGAGACAGAGTGGATACAAAGGAGAATGTGACAGTTGGAAGGGACTTTTGTCTCTGGGTCCCCTGGGGAGAGGAGTAGGTCTCTGTTTCTCTGTGATTGTGAATTTTTTCTGACAGTTGGAGATGGAGAAAACAGAGTTGAGGCCTTAACAGCCTTACTGATTAGTGATTAAGTTAGGTAGGTAGTTAGATAGTAGATAAATTCTTAGATAGTCAGAGTAGGAGGGTAGACACTGATCTTGAAGGTGGATAGATTTATGGTTTTTTAGAAAAAATTAATAGGATTGGGATCTTAGGTATAGGTATATAAGTTATCTCACTTTCCTCCTCTCAATTTCCCATCTGAACTTGCCTCAGAATAAACTAAGTGTTTTGTGTTTTTACCAAACTGCTCTCCTGACTTTTGTTTAAACTCTTACCAAAAATTAACCCTTCACAGAGCCCAAAGAACTTGAACTATATTTTGTGGACATAATTGCCACATGAAACTTAAGTTTTAGAGGCAAACAATGAAAATATGTAATAAATACACATGAATCCACATTTATTCCACAATGGAAGGGTGAATAATACAAGTCATGTACCAAAGAGGATACCAGCAGCTCCTCAAACTTGCACTCTTACTTCCCATAGCTTCAGATATGTGCAGTTGGCAATGTGAAAGTTAAAATGAAGTTACTGATACAATCACACAAATGCTTGATATCAAGAAAGTTAAATGTGCAAGTATTAAGTATTGACTGTACAAGGAAAAAGAAAAAAAGAACTGGCATTGTCCTCAAGGAACTTACATTCTAATGGAGGAAAGCAGTACATAAAAAGAAGCTAAAATTGGATTGGAGGAATAATGGAGAAATCAGAAGAGTCAGTTACAGAGGTGAGATAAAGGAAAAGGAGAGAACATGGTTGACCTCACACCCTCAAAATGAAAGTTTAGGGGCTATAGTAGAAGAAGAATCTTTTGCTTGGGCTTGGTGGAGAAGTCCTGATATTCTAGAGTAGAACCAGAAAAGAAAGGAAGATCAAAAACTAAAGAGCACCATTTTTATGCACTTTAATATAAGAAGGTTTAATTTGGATCTAGGACGCAAAGATGGATAAATTTAGTTCACAAGAGTATTGGGAATCATAGGCCCTAAACCTCTGTGTGGAGAGGATAAAATCTCTAATATTCTGTTGATTTGGGTAATGAGGCTGAAACTTCAAAGAGTCAATTATGTTTACTGTCCACCAAGGAGGATAATTGGCTCTCCTATGTTTCAAAAGACTTAGGAGTCATACAGTAGGCTGAGTGAAATATAAAGAGCCAATTACTATCACTTGGAAATTGAAAATGAAGACAGGGTCTGTGGCAAGTTTAGCTATATAAGATAAATCTGCTTATTTTGGCCCAGGTAATTTCCACTTCAAATTGAGGAGACATTGGTAGGGCAATACAGCCTCCAACATATTTGCTCTTTGCCTTTATGTGTTTTTAAAGAAAGGTGAAGGTATTGGCAATTGAAAGAAGTCTTACATGAGAAACTTGCTTAGGATTAAGTTTTAGTGAGGTAGAGGAAAGTTACAACTGTCACATTGGAAATACCTGCTATGGCTCCAAAAGTAGTGATAAAATTAGATGATCAACTCTCCACCCCCAAATCAAAAGGATATAGTCATGGATGAGGTGATAAAATCCATACATGAATATATGTATGTATGTATGTATGTATACACATATATAGGTATAAGTGTGCAAATATTAATTGTTTATGAATGTTTTATATCTGTAAGTGTAAGATAAAAATATATGATGAACATATTTGACTGTGCTTATTAATACATATATATATATATATTTATATTTATCTATCCATGAATCTATGTAATTTAGCCTCAAGTAGAGTCACTTATTCTCTATGGGTCTTTGCTTCCTCTAAAAGGAGGGATATGGGTTAGCTGATTTCACTTGCCCCTACTCACTCTAAACATCTGATGCTATGAACTGCACTCCTTGTTTAAAGAAATTCTACAGAGCATGTTACAAGGGAGGAGGTCAACAACTTTAGTCCCTAAAGTTTCTTCAGAACTCACTGGCAATGTCCTTGTGGCATTTGACCTTGTAACTCAATAAACATCAAACTCTAATTCTCTTTTGTAAGGCTAGGGAATAAATGGAGCCTTGTTTAAATATCATCTTAAGTAAATTAGTGTGTATAGGCATGATTTGTATAATTACACCCATTAGTAATTAGTGTAAATAGGGATAATGTCACAATTAGCAAACATAATTAAATCACATAAAGGAGACAGGGAGAATCCATATTTAACTCTAAAAGAAAAAAAAAAAACACTAGCAGACCAATCTCGCATTTATATTTTGAAGAAGTCTCTACTTTAAAAATACACATCTTAACATTTTTAAAAAAAATTAAAAGAGCATCATAAAGAACTGCCAGAATCATTTTCTTTTAAACAAGTCCTTTTTTAAGAATCTCCTCCATAATAAGAGCTAAAATGAAAATGCACCTTTTGATTGTTATAATTTGTTTGCATAATTAAAATGCTACTTCCCCCCAAAACAAGTGCCTATGTTATTACTTTGTAACTCTGTAAATTGTGTTTTCACAATATTCTAGGATTTCTTTTGAATAAAACAACTTTCTTCTAAAGAATAATTCAATGTCAAAAATGCAGATTGAATGAATTAATGAATGCATAAAAATAGTTTCTTAAACTCTTACTATATATCCAATTTTGAATTAGACCCTGAAGATACATATGCAAAAGATGAAACAGTACCTGTCCTCAAGGAACTTGAATTGGAAATGGAGGAGACCACACATATAAAGGAGAGGCAAACTGGGAGAATGTTTTTTACTTGGGAAAGTTACCTAGATAATGAATATAGCCTTGGGGAGTGATTTGGCACACACATTAGCCTGAACAATTTAATAAGTAATAATTTCTTGTTAGACTCAATTTTTTGCTTGTATAGGTTCATCCTTCCAATTTGTATTAGTTTTTTTATTATCTTCTCCTCCTTTCTCTTTCCTAAAATATCCTTTTAAAATTTGAGTCTATCCTAAATTTTTCTCTGCATTGACCTGGGTTTATTCATTTGAATTATTGATCATTATCTAACCAAACATTATGAAGTATCTCATATCTCTTGAAATATACATTAATTTTGAGTCATTCTGCATAAAACCATAACTTTTCCCAGAATTAAACATCAAAATTCCTAAAGTATACTACATATGTCTAATTTGAAATCTAAATTTCTTATCATTTCCACATCACTAAATTCTTTCTTTCTTGGTTCCACTTTCTTCTGAGTAATCAATATTGACAGAAAGTGAAGTAATAAAATTATAATATACTCTAAATTCAGTAGAATGAGATCTTCAGTAATTGTTAAGATAATTCAAGTCTATTGTCTTTGTCATAGTTTATTTCTGTGTTAAAATTGTCTACACTTTCAGGAAGACTAAATTGATATCTTTTGGCTGGGGAAGAGAAAGGGGATGTATTTGTATTCAAAAAGTAAAATTTCTATTTATTATTTTTACTTTTTATCTTTATCCCAATATACTTCACATTGCTTTTATTTTATAATTCATGTATTTCCATGCAGTCTTCTAAACATACAACCATGTAATAACTCTCAATTCAAATGTACCTTTTAATCAAGGTATATCTCTCCCTTTGTTATATCCAGTTGTGAATTCAACCCAATGTATTTTCAACAAAAATCTATGTGATAATATTTAATTTCTCATTTTAAAACTTAATTCCATGCATTATTCCTGTTGTACACATTGGCCTAAAAATATTCATTATTTTATGCTATGTATAAATATTGGCCTTGTTAATATTCCTCAAACGAGATACTCAATCTCTTGATGAGGCATTTTCACTGGCTAATGTTCTGTTATTATTGCTATCTCCTAGTTTTCTGACTTCCTCTAAATCCTAGCTAAAATCCATTTAATTCTATTGCCTTCCTTCTGTCAATTCAAATTTGTGATGACTATAGCTTTTTTTGTACATAGTTGTTTGTATTGTATAATTGAAAATCTGTTACCCTAAAAAAGAACTACATTTCCCAGGAGCCCACTGACTTCCGGTTTGGAAGAGTATCTTCCTTCTCCTCATCCCATCTCCCCCGCCCAGGTACCCTGCCAAATGCAGGCTAATTGTTGCCTAAGGAAAGAACACCCCCATTTTTTACCATTCACACTGATTCCTAGCTTCTAGGTGGCAGCAATCAGCAATAGCAGTAGGGAAATGGTCCAGTTGGAGGCCAATTTTAGTAGCAGATCCACTGGGGGCCTGGGACTGGGGGCCAGATGAATGATTGGGGTCAAGGAATGGAGGAAGCAGTATCAGCAACAGCAGAGTCAGCATCAAGGAATGAGGAACGAAGGAGGAATGAGAGAAAAAGGACTCAAGCATGGGGTTTATCTCTTTTTTGCCGAGTCCCCCAACTAAAAATATTCTGGCCAGTAGGGAGAGGAAGCAACCAAGAAAAAAATAGGAAAAGAAAAGTGCAGCAACTTCAAAAAGAGTTGGAGTTTGCAAGGGTGTGTGGGGTGGGCAAAAAGCCTTGGCAAGAGAAATGTGGCATAAAAAATTATCAAGGCTATCTTTAAAAAATTGAGAGTTTCTCATCTCTTCATGTTTGCCAACAATATAAAAATTAAATCTCTAATAAAATATTATATTTTAAGTGATTTATTAATGATCATTGGAAACCAAGGAATAAAGAAGATACAAAATAAAGACCACATGCCCATGGCTGATCAATCAGTTCAAACACCCTCCTTACTAGCAACAAGCTCAGGACAGGCAGTAAAGACTGGGACCTTCCATGTCCCCACCTAATATACCCTATCTACAGGAAGTACTTAATGACAGGAAGTCAGTGGGCTCCTTGGAAATGTAACTATTTCTTAGGGTAACTGATTTTTAATTATATAGTATGTTTGTTGTCTCCTACATTAGAATTGGGGTGTATGGGGTGCTCAGAGAGGAGTAATATCTTTGGTACGGAGGGCTTTTCATGACCTCCTAGGGCAGCTTTCCAGGCTCTGACACTCACCTGACACCCAGCTCTCACTGGTGGCTCCTAGTAGCTGCTAGCATGCAGCAGCGGCCACACCCCGGGCAACAGCTTTGATAGGGCCGCTAAACCTTGTGAGGGTAGCCATCGGGTCATCATCAACCCCTGGTGAACCAAGTCTTTGCTTACCCAGCATGTGAAGACTGTTTCTGCGGAACAGGCGGAAGAAACCTATAAGAAGGTTCAATGGCTGAGATGGCAATACAGCAAAGCACTGTGGAGTGCTTAGGGTGTGTTGGAGCACCAAAGACAACAGGGCCATCCAATGCAGCTGAGGAAGTCTCCAGGTGTAATGAATTTTCATGCCATTGAATCCAGGCATCCAATGCTGAGAGAGTGGGACTGTCTGTGCATCAACTTTTCCACTTAAATCTTCACCCAAAATGCACAAAGACAATTATCATCCTTGGTTACTGAGAGACTACTACTACTACATTAGAATTTGAGTTTTTGGGTTTTTTTAATCAGAGGCTGTCTTTTATCTTTCTTTATATCACTTTGTAAGAATTTAAATGTAGGTTTTATGTGAAACTGAAAGTTCTAAAGTAATATTGTGGTCACCAATTTAAAAATATTAGTTTGATTCAAAAGGACTATTAGTAGCTTTGTTTACAAAGAGGTGGAAAGAGTGAAAGTGGAAAAATGTATATAAAGAGAAAGAAAGTACTATCTAGCTACAAATACCTTCAGTTTAATCTTAATGTCTCCAGAACACAAATGTTAATCTGAAAGTGAATCTTACCAGAATCCAAATTACCAGAAGATACTGAAGGGAATTTCCCACCAAAGCACCAACAAGCAGGGAGGGTCATCTCACCAAAGAACCAAGGAAGGAATCACTCCACTCACTACTGATGCAGGATCCAGGGAATCTCCTCCAGTCAGGCTCACCAACACAGAGAGCCTCACTGAATCCTTGAGCTTTCCTTTTAAAGCAGTTTTTTCAGTCACTTCCTGTCTCTCCCCCACTTTATGCAAACCAATCTCAGTCTTTCAATTTACCTAGCAATGCCCAGGGAGTGGACAGTTGCAATTGGAGTTGTCAATCACTTTAGCAAGTGACTTGTGAAATCTCATACATAGTGAATGGCAAGGTATAAATTAGGGGTACTTAAGTTTTTAATTGATTAACTTAAAATTTGCTGATTGATAGACAAAGAGTTTGATTCACTTTTCATATCTCAGATATAATACAACTGTCATAGATTAGGTGTTTCATAAACAAGTGAATGACTGACATGTTTCCTATTTATCTCTAACCATCATAATACTTCTTCCAATATGGTCATTTCTGCATTATATCCATTTTACTCAAATGCTATCTGGTTTAAAGAAATTTCAGGGAATATTTCTCTGGTTACCTCAAATTTAAGTTCAAAATCCTCATGATCAAAGTTGACCAAGGAATTTGACTGCTAACACATTCTTTTTTTTAAATTTTGAAATGTACACTATACCTTGACAAAAGACCATCATCCTATGATTATAAAACACATTGCAGAGAATTATATCCATCTTTAGTAGAAGTAAATACTTTGTTTAATTAGTGATTAGCATACTGAGAATCTACATTTGTAAGTTACTCTATCTTTAATTTTTTAAATGATAGAGTCCCTTCAAAGATTTGTATTTTAGTTATAATCCAATACCCCATATTTTTGTGCCTTATGTACGATCAATTATTCCTTATTTATTTCCTGAAATGTTCTTTTCCTCTGCTTGTTCTTATGGATTAGGTGGTGTAGTAGATAGAGGGTTGGCCCTGGAATCAGGGAGACATGAGTTAAAATCTGGCTGCAGACACTAGTTGTGTTACCAAAGGCAAATCACATAGCCCTGTTTACCTCAGTTTCCTCAACTGTAAAATGAGATAGAGAAAGGAATGCAAACCAAGCCAATAAGTTTGCCAAGAAAACTCCAAATGGAGTCACAATGTCAGACAAAACTGAAAAAACTGAACAATAAAATAACATAAATTAACTTTGGATTCTAATTTGATCTTTAAATTTCTCCCAGCCATTTATATCTGTGATCTTAAAGCCAGATTTATTGCTAACTTTCAGATAATTGACCAGTAGAACATTTTATGAATTTCTGTACATCAAACTGAAACTACAGAAAGAAAATAAAACTCAATTTGATTTCCCTCTTTAAATAAAGATTTCCTCAAAAACTGAATAACCTCTATCATATATGGTTTAGTTGTTTAGTTTCCCCAAGGAGGGGTTCAAAAGCCTTCATACAAAATTTTCATTAGTCTATATTTCTACTTTGATTTCCTAAGGTCCTCACTCTTATATGGCATAAGTTATTCAATAATTTGAAACTTATTTATTAGTACTCTTTCTGATAGAGTTGCTTATAAAGTAATCTAACATATCAGGGCAGAACAAAATGTATTACTATTCCAAAGCTTTCTTTTACTATGAAAAAAAGCCTTAAAATTTCAGAGTTTTAATCAGTTGACCCACCTTCCCCCAATAATTGGATATTTCAATTTAGCTCACAAATTACTGGAAATGGTATTTTAAGATAATTTAAAGTAAAATTCACTTAATGAAGATGATGTTTTAGAAGAATAGATTTTCTGCTCATGTGGAGTTAACTCCTGTCACGATGTTTTGTGGTTAATTCATTGTTACTCTCATTTAAGACTTTGTTTCTAATTTTTGATAGTTTAGAATTTAGATAATTAGAAAGTACATGATGATGTCTAATTAGAATATGAACAGCCCTAATCCTTAAGTGCAAATAATGAGTGGGAAATGTGTTGAATTTAAAAAAAATGTTTGGAATTATATTGGCACTTAAGAAATCCAATTATCTTTTCCAGTACCAGTTTTCACTTATATTAGAGGATAAAAAAACCCAAAAGGTTTTTGAGACCTCCAACTTGGTTCAAATATGCTAACTTCTCACTTATGTCCTTTTTATTTTGATATGTCTAAACTGTGATTTTGGAACTCATATTTCTATTTATAAAGGAAACATTTGGGGTTATGTTAAAAAATATGTATCTTATCCCATTCTTTGAAATGTATTAGCAGACTTAATTCGAAATGTAGGACAATTAGCTGACATTTGTAAGGCTACATAATGAATGGCTTTAAAAATGCAACTAAACTTGTTATGACTTTTACTTATCCTGCTGCCAAGTGAATATTGGGATAGGTTTATATTTGTTGTTACTATCTCCTCAGACATAAGTTATCAAGGCAATAGTAATTTACATAAATTTAGGAATGGGGTTCCAAATGACTCCAAAGTTTGGGGTTTGAATATATCACTGAGCTCATTCTTAAGGGTGGGATTTGACACAATTGGATAGATGCAAAGTAGGACAGTAAGACATCTGATATCTGGTTGATAATAAATGAGCAATTCTACACTGGGAAGGCAAGGTTTGGGAAGCTTTTAAAAACTGCTAATCCTCTGGATGTGTTTCCTTATTGGATTATGTTACTATTTTCAATGCCTCCAATTTTTCCAATTCATGAACCTCAATAAACCATACATTTAATTGGTGCTTTAAAACCAAGGGATGTGGTAGAAGTAAGGAGAAAACATTACAAACTCTGGAAAATTGGTTGTACATAGATATGGTAATTGATTTTCAAAATACATAATATATATATATATATCAATATTCTAAGAACTAACTTTTATGTCCCTTAGGGAAAAAATGACATCTTCAATTATGTAGCAGTAATATACTTTATTTTGACAGTATGAAATGACTCCATATATGGACAATTATGGGAGAAAGAATGAATTACCTGGAGTCATCACTGGTATTAAGTCATAAACTCTACATTCACCTAACCCATTGCTACTGAATCCACATGCTTATGGAATATTAGATATGAGACCAAAAATTTAGTTGACTTTGTTGGGAATCACATTATAAAATTGAACCATAACCAGTCATTAAAAAAATTTTTTTTTAGGTATTGTGGGTCAAGAGTTTAGTTATGGAAAAAAAGAAAGGGATGATATTTGATTAAGATAAGAAAACAGCAAACTAAAAACAAAGTAATTATTTATTATTAATTTTTTTCATTAAACAGTTATGCTTGTTTCAAACCATGTCATGAGATTATTATGAGAACATTCTGAATGCATTTTCAGTTAGTATGAATAGTAAAAATAAAAAGTATCAAACATAAAATATTACAGCCAGCTGATACTGGATCATAAAGGCCCATAGTTTATTTTTTCTGTAAGATTTTTACATGACAGAGAAGGAGGGAGAGAGAGAGAGAGAGAGAGAGAGAGAGAGAGAGAGAGAGAGAAAGAAAGAAAGAAAGAATTCATGAAGGAATTAAAGAATGATATGCTTTAATTTGCATTTGGACTTTATCTGTTCTTTCTGTGGCAGTGGATATCCTTTTATTATCCCGAGTCCCATGATACTTTAGGTCATTTGTTCTTCCAGATGAATCTTGTTATTTTTTCAAATTATGAGATAATGTTTGGGTTGTTTGATATGGTGCTGAATTAATTTAGAAAGAATTGTTATTTTTTATTATATTGGCCCAACTTGCCCAAGAGTAATTAATACATTTTTCCAATTGTTTAGACCTGTCTTTATTTGTATGAAAAGTGTTTTCATAATTGTCATCATATAGCTCTTTCTATCTCCTGTGTTGGGCTTTACTGGTTAGATAGAGAAAAGCTGATTATTTTTATGGATTTATTTTATTCACTCTAACTTTGATAAGGTTGTTAAATTATTCAATTAGTTTTGTTGTTGTTGTTGTTGTTGTTGTTGATCCTTAAGGGTTTCTAGGCATACCATCATATCATATACAAAGAGCAATAGCTTTAATTCCTAACTTACTTTTCTATTTACTTCAATTTCTTCTTCTCTTATGCTGTAGTTAACTTTTCTAGTACAATATTTAATGGAGTCAGGATAATCAACATGCTTATTTCACTCGTGATTTTATTGGGAAAGCTTCTTTCTTATGCCATTGCAAATTGCATTTTAAAAATAATTTTAAATAGATTATACTTATCATTTTCAAAAATGTTCTATTTATTACAGTCTTCTCTAGTGTTTTTAATATGAATAAATGGTGCATTTTGTCCCAAGTGTTTTTCTGCATCTTATGAAATATTCTTATGGTTTCCATTAGTCTTGTTATTATTGATATAATGAAGTATATTGATAGTTTTCTGAATATCAAACTATCCCTGCATACTTGGAATAAAACCTACCTGACCATATGATTCTTTTGATATGTTACTCAAGTCTTGACAATACTTTTTTTATTATTGCATAAATATTTATTGGGCATATTGCTCTAGAGTTATCTTTATTTTTTGTTCTACCTGGTTTATATATCAACACTATATTTGTGTCATCAAAGGAATTTGACAGGGTTTATTCCTTAGCTATTTTTCTGAATAATTTATGTAGAATTTTAACTAATTGTTCTCTGAATGTTTGGTAGAATTCATTTGTGAATCCATATGGCCCAGGGCTTTTTTTAATTGGGGAATTCTTTGATGGCTTATTTAATTTCTTTTATTTTTCTGATAATGGAATTATTTAAGTATTTTATTTCCACTTTTCCTAATCTAGGCAATTTATATTTCTTTAAATAGTTATCTATTTTATTTAGATTATAAAATTTATTGGCATATAATTGGAAAAATTATCCCTAATAATTTCTTTAGTTTTTCTTCATTGGTTATAATCTTTACCTTTTCATTTTTAATACTAATAATTTGACTTTCTCCTTTCTTTTTTGGATCAAATTAATCAATGATTCATCTCTTTTACTGATTTTTTCCCTGAAAACAACTCCTTGTTTTATTTATTACATCAATGAATTTCTTACTTTCAATTTTATTAATTACTCCTTTGATTTTCAAGATTTCTAATTTGGTGTTTAATTGGAGATTTTAATGTTTCATTTTTGTTAATTTTTAGTTCTAAAATCAATTCATTGATCTTCTCTTCTATTTTATTCATATAAGCATTTAGAGATGGACATTTTCCCCTAAAAACTGCTTTGGCTGAATCCTAAAAATATCAATATGATGTCATTCTCTTTAATTAAATTGTTAATTTTTCTATGATTTTCTTTTTGACACACTCATTATTTTTTATAATTTTTTTAAACCCTTGCCTTCCATCTTGGAATCAATACTGTGTATTATTCCAAGGCAGAAGAGTGGTAAGGGCTAGGCAATGGGGGTTAAGTGACTTGCCCAGGGTCACACAGCTGGGAAGAGTCTCGGGCCAGATTTGAACGTAGGACCTCCCATCTGTAGGCCTGTTTCTCAATACACTGAGCTACCCAGCTGTTACCTATTTTGTATAATATTATTTATTTTTCAGTTAATATTTAGTTTTTTTTTCTAGAACTTTTTGTTGAGTTTAGGTTTTATAGTATTATGGTCAGAAAATGATACATTTAATATTTTTATTTTCCATATTTGGTTGTAAGGTTTTTATATCCTATTATAGGATCAGTTTCTGAGAAGGTGCCATACACTGCTTAGGAAAAATTTAAGAAAAGCAAAGAAAAAAACAAAAAGAAAACATAACTTTCTATTCCATTCAGTTTTCATCAGTGGCCTATTTAGTCTAACTTTTCTTAAATTCTATTCACCTCCTTTCTTTCCTACTTGATTATATTTTTATTTGATTTATCAAATTCTGAGAGGGGGAGGTTAATGTCTCATACTAATATGACTTTATTGTCTATTTCTTCTTGTAACTCATATGGTTTTTCTTTTAGAGAATTTGGATGCTAGGTCATTTGGTTCATATATATTTAATATTGATATTATTTCATCATCTATGGTTCCTGCTATCAATGTGAAATTTACTTCCTTTTTCTTTTATTTAGTTAATTTTTCATTTTTCTTTTCTGAGATCATAATCACTCACCCTGTGTGAGCATTTGTAACTCAGAAATTATCAACTGATAAAAATCACAGCTCATTTTACTATATTGTAGATTATATAGATTCAAGAAAATGATAGAAAATTCTAATAATTCAGGTTAAATTTTTAAACGAGTATCATGAATATTTCTTCCTCCCTTCCTCCTTTCCTTCCTTTTTCTTCACATTAAATATCCACTTGCATACAAGAGATCATAAATGGTCCAATATGGTTGTGTGTATGTGTGGTGGGAGTAACACTTTATGTACCTACTATGTACCAGGCACTGTGCCAAGCATTTTAGAAATATTATCTCATTTGATATGCCAACAAAGTAGTCATCCCATTTTGATGGAAGTAATGATGTTACATTAATTTGAGATCATCCTGGATTATTTGATGAAAAGTGATTGTCAAAGTAGAGAATCATAGATTTAGGGGTCAACAATATCTAATAATTAATAATTCTTAACCATTTCATTTTGCATGTGATGAAAGTGAGCCTCTGTGATATTAACTTATTTGTCTAAGGTCATGTAATAGATGTCTAATGCGGTATTCAAGGCTAAGTCTTCCCAAAACCAAGTCCACTCCTCTGTCTATTATATCACAGTGCCACTAAGTGTAATATATTGTAGAAATTTCATAGATTTCCACAATATCTTAGAACCAAATCTCAAAGCAATTTGTAACTCAACTTGCAAACTACTTATTAGGACCACTTTATCTACCACTGAAATACAGTCATTTCTTAAATGAAAAAGAGCAGCTGTTTTTATTGTAGCCCCATATTGCTTTAGGATAGCAAAGTATGATACCTCAGCCAATGAAAATGTCAAGAAGAGTTTAGGTAGGCAGAATGTCATTCTGCTTGGATGGTTAAATTGCTTGTTGCTTTATTTAACATTTGGCAAATTGATTCATATTCTTTTTAGTGAAGGCATTTCTAGAAATGATAGAAAATTATGGATTATATTGGTAGGAAATATTTTCCTTAATAAAAAAATCAACTGGTATATTTTAGCTGATCTTAACTCAGGGAAAGGAGAAAAAGACTATAATCATTAAGTTTAAAGATAAAGAGAATAGAGTTTTCTCTTTCTACAATTGTCTTGGAAGAAGTATTTTTTTCTTCTTAAGGCCAGCATAATGACACATTTGAGAATATAAATATATGTCCACCCATGTAGATGTACATGGTTTTCTAGATGAGTATCTATACATGCATAATAATGTACACAATATGCATATGAATTATAGCTCTACTATTGTTGAAAAGAAACTTAGAGGTCATCATGTCCAATTCTCTCATTCTACAGATGAGTTTTAATTATAATAGTAAAAAGTTCAATTAATTCCCCACTGTAACACAATTGTCTGTTGTAGAATTTAAACTTAGTTCCTTCTGATTCTAAATGTGACATTCTATCCAGTATGACTTCTAGTTCCCTCAAACATATCTTCAACCTTAACAATTGCTGGGGAGATCCACCAACCAAAAAAAATATAATTAAAATGCTCCAACACCACCATCTATATTCACATTTTGCAATGCAAAGTGCTTTGCAAAGTGCCTTGTTACTCAAAGATTTTTTGAGGTTTGGAGCATCGTATGATATATAAGCAAATTTCTATAAAGCAAAATAATGCATGGAAAGTCTTTTAGATAAATGTAAATAAAAAAGTAATGTGAGTTTCATTGAGAAAAAGATTATACCAAACTTGAGAGTGAGGGAAGAGTCACTTAATTTCTTTATATCTCAAGTTCCTACTTTCTAAAATAGTATTAATATAATTTCCCTTACAACATCATAGGATGTTTATAAAGATTAAGGGCTTTCTAAAATGGTGATGCACATTTACAAGAAGAACAGTATGTTGTGTGGTGGAAAGAACATTGGATTGCAGTCTAAAATTTGAATCAAAAGTCTTAGATGAAAATTATGGCTATGCCCCTTTACTATATAGGTATTGGAAAAGTAACTCAACCTCACTGAACCTTGACAGGATTCAGTTTTCCCTATGAAATAAGTGAAGAATATATGATCTCTAAGGTCTCTTCCAAGTTGGAATCCTAAGATTCTAAGTTAGTGTGGCCATGGGTGAGGAGGAGGAGGAATAAAGGAGGAGTGTAAGCTGCTGTGTGAGATACAGCAGTAGTTAAATCAGGCATAGTAGGAGGTGGAAACTAGAGCAATATTGGGAATTTGTGTGGTGGGCACAAGTCAGTCAGAAACTAATAGAAAAAGAAAAGCTTTATGAAGACCTGAAAACTGTGGGAAAGTGAGTGTACTTAGTGCAGCTTTTCTTGTCCATCAACTGAGGGTAATAAGTGTTAGCACTCAGTTAACCAAATAAAGATCTTGAAGAATGGGAAATAGAGGGAAAAGTTTTTTTTTTCCCTAACTGCAATAATGTAGAATCAAGGAGAAAATTGCAGAGACAAAAGGAAAGGAAATAGATCTGGATCTTTATAATTTTGTCTTCCATAAGTCCTATTGAGAGAGAAGAAAACTGAAAGAAGGAAAGAAGTGAAAGCCTGCATGCATTTTCTGAAAAGAAAGATTAATGAAATGATTTATATAAGAAATGATTTTAGGAGGAAGGAATTAGAATCAGCTCTGGAAATGATGAAACTCTTACTCTAATAGAAGGCTGTGAATTTGGATTTTATGATATAGAATTTCACATCTTCTCGCTCTAGTTAGTATTCCCCTTTTATTTGCTTTTACATAGCATTTTGTATCTCTCTTAGAGAGACAGCCAGGCATAATGGAAGGTCTATTTTCAAAACCAGGATGAGCTCATGCTGGTTGTGCTACTTTGGGAGAGCCACATAACTCTTGGGGTCTCTGAGAAAATATCGAACATTGTAAGTTACAAAGAAGGTGCTAAAGTGTAGAAATAGAGGGGGTTTTTGTGCTGGAGGAGGTATTAGACTTCATTGAAATGACAGGTTCAGTTCCTAGCCCTTAATACACTTAGCAGGTAATATTTTTATCTTATATTTTTTGGGAAAAGGGAGGGCAGTGGGAAGTTATATACCATAACCACTTAAGGTGGCAAGGCAGTATAGTGAATAGAGGGCTAGTGGGCTCAGACATTTCTAAGTTGTGTGACCATGGGCAAATCACTTAATCCTATTTGCTTCAGTTTCTTCATCTGTAAAATGAAAAGGATAAGATAATAGTAAACCAGTTTATTATCTTTGCCAAGAAAATCCCAAATGGGGTCATAAAGAGTAGGACACCACAGAAAAGAACTAAACAAAAAATAACCAAAATATCCTCCTGCAACAGTTTAGGTAAGGAAAGATTGGCAAACCTTATGGTAGGGTTTCTTAGGTAACTTTAGCCACAGATATTTACTAGATATATGACCTTAGGCAATGAATTTAACTTTTGTCAGCCTCAGTTTCTTCATCTGTCAAATGGGTGATCATAAAGGAATCTCCTTTTATTTTTGGATTTGTAAAGTGCTTTGCCAACCCTAAATTGTTGTTGTTCAATTATTGTGGTGCTGCAAGTCATACTGTCTACAGGGTTTTCTTGAGCAATATATTAGAGTGGTTTGCCATTTCTTCCTCCAGTGGAACAGGTAAACAGAGGTTAGGTGTGTTGCCCAGGGATTCACAACAAGTGAGTGTCTGAGGTCATCCTTGATACCAGGTCCAATAATCTTTCCAATGAGCCATTTAGCTGCCTCCTAAGTAATATAAATGGTATTATTGTCAAGTATTTGAAAATAATTATAATAATAATAAAATGTTATTAAAACCCAGTATATTTAAACTTCATTATAATGGTATGTTGATAACTTTATTTCTGCATTATGTGTTTTCTTTGTGTCCCATGTATTTTTTAAAGAACTTAAAATCATTCATCTGAGAATGAGGCCAAATATTTCCATGACACACAAATAAATGTCCAAAAAATTTTCACATACTACTAATTAATTTTTCTAAATTTTCATTCACATCTCTTACCTCTTTCTTATTTATTTTTGGTTTCATTTGTCTAGATCTGATAGAGGATGGTTCAGGTCTTCCACTAGTATAGTTTTACTATATATTTCATTCTTGACATCCACTAGTTTCTCCTTTAGATATATGGATGCTAAACCCATTGCTGCATACATGTTGAGTACTGATAGTTCCTCATTATCTATATTGCCTTTTATCAGGATGTAATTACCTTTCCAATCTCTTTTAGTTAGATCTATTTTCACTTTGGCTTTGTCAGATATCATGATTGCGACTCCAGTCTTCTTTTTCTCAGTTGATGCCTAATAGATTTTGCTCCATCTGCTTACCTTTACCCAGTGTGTGTCTACCTTCTTCATGTGTTTCTTGTAGATAACATATGGTAGGATTTTGGTTTCTAATCCACTCTGCTCTTTGCTTGCATTTTTGGGTGAGTTCATTCCATTCACATTCAGAGTTATGATTACCAGCTTAGTATTTCCAAGCATTTTGATTTCCACTCCTCGTTCTGCCTTTTCTTCTTTCACTATTTCCTTCTACACCCGTGTTTTGCTTTTAATCAGTCCTCATATTTCCCACCCTTATTTTGCTTCCCTTCCCCCCTTGTCTTCTTATTCCCCTCTTATTTTTCTTTAGGGTCTTTTTAATCTACCCCAGACACTCTTCCTCCCTTGTACTACTTTCCTCCCTACAAGTCCGTTTGTTACCCTTTTACTTCTCTAAAGGGCATAAATCAATTCTCTGCCCCAGTGGATCTGATTGTTCTTAGAGTCAATTTCAATGCATGTAAAATTGAGTATTTTCTATCTCCAACCTCTTTCCCCTTCCAGTGTATTGGTGTTCTCCCTCACTCCCACCATGCATTTCTTTATGACATAAAAATTTACCCCATTTTGTCTCTTTTCCCATTTCTCTTAGTATTAACCTCTTTTAAAGAAATCTATATCTATCTATCTACATACATATTTATGCATTCATATATATATGTGTGTGTGTGTGTGTGTGTGTGTGTGTGTCTATGTCTGTGTGTGCCTCTTGGCATTTCATACTATATAGTTTGTCACTGTTCTCTGTAAGTATAATTCTTACCTAGGTGATAACAACAATTTTAAGAGTTACCAAAATTGTATTTTCTTGTAGGGATACATATCATTTTAACTTATTGAGTTCCTTAAGAAAGTTTGGGTTTTTTGTTTGTTTTTTTTTTCACATTTCCTAAGTACCTTTTGGTGATTCTCTTGAGTTCTGTGTTTGGGCATCAAATTTTCTGTTGAAGTCTGATCTTTTCTTCATGTAAGATTGGAAGTCTTCTATTTTATTAAATGACCATACTTTCCCCTGCAATAATATAATCAGTTTTGCTGGGTAGATGATTCTTGGTTGTAGACCTAGGTTCTTTGCATTCTAGAATATCATATTCCATGCCTTTCAATCCTTCAGTGTAGATGCAACCAGATCCTGTTGTTCCATGGTATCTGAATGACTTCATCTTAGCAGCTTGTAATATTTTTTTCTTGGTCTGGTAGTTCTTGAATTTGGATATAATAGTCATGGGTGTTGTCAATTGGAACAGTTTTCTTGGATAATTTCCTGTACAATAATGTCCAGGATTTTTCTTTTGTTATGATCTTTTGGTAGTCCAATGATTCTTAAGTTGTCTCTCTTGGACCTGTTTTCTAAATCTTCCATTTTGTAGATGAGCTGTTTCATATTTTCCTCAATTTTTTTTATTCTTTGGATTTTGTTTTATATCTTCCTGCTGTCTTGTGAAGTCATTTACTTCAGGGTGTGGGATTCTCGGTTTTAAAGACTAAATTTTATCCTTGGATTTTTGGTCATCATCCTTCTGATCTTTCATCTCCTTTGCCTCATTTTCAAGCTGGTTAATTTCGGCTTTCAAGACATTGTTTTCTATTTCCAGATGACTTATTTTGTGTTTAAAGTTCTTTTTCCAGTTGTCTTCTGCCTTTCTTAATTGTTTTTTGAATTGTATTTTGAGTTCTTCCAAAGACTGTGTCCAATTTGCTATAGTTTCTATGATTTTGTTTTTTGTTTCATTTGCTCTTTGTTCATTGCCTTGATAGAAGCTGTTGATTGTAATTTCTTTTTTCTTTTCTTGTTGTTTACTCATGTTTTTCACCTTCTGCCCTGCCCCCCATAATTCCCTGTAGTCTTGTTCTCTCATTATTTGCTTAATTTGTGGGTTTGTGCTATTCTCTCCTGAAGGGAATTCTTCTCTGCTCTGCTTATTGACCAGGTTAGGCTGATGGTATTAATAAACCCTGAGGTCAGATCTTCCCCAGTGGCTGCAGAAGCTGAAAAGGAGCTAGACTTCTCATTTTCCTGTAGTTTGTTGCAGCTTTTGCCTTTGGAGCTTTGTCATAAAGGCTCTCAGATTAGTCTGTGGATGAGGGGTTGGAGTTTGAGTTTCCCTGCCCTCTGAAGGGTTCTCATCTGCTCTATTGATAAGATTGAGCCAGGGTAAAGTTGATCTGCAAAGCTGACTGTGCCCTGAGGCCAAAACCTCGAGAAGGGGGGGGGGGCATGTGGTATCTTGGCTGCACCAAGGCTGCCTACTCTGTCCTCCTCCAGATGCCTCTTTACCACCTGTGTTCAATTCCCTGAGCCTGGCACAGATATGCCAGCAAAGTGCTCCCTTTGGACTAGCGCCCTTGCCCACTCAGAAATTCTAGCCACCACTGGAGGCTCAGCACTGTAGATCCTGGGACCTTCCTATTTATTTCCCCTTAAGCCTGTGTGTTCTAGAGTTCAGGCTTTTTTTGGAGGGGGGTGGAGAGAATACCTTTTAAGTTGAGTTCAGGAAGAGGTTTCCCTACCTCTGTCCTCTTGTTAGATTTGATTTTCAGTCCCCTCAAAGCATTGTGTTTTTGATTCAGGGAGGAAGGGTTTGAGGAGGTCTGAACTTTTGCTCTCTCTAAGCTTCCATTTTGACTCTGCCTCCCAAAAAATCTAATCCTGAAGATTTATGATGGCATCAGTGCATTTTACTTCTTGAAATTATTTTATATAATTTTGTATTTCCTTTTCAGGGTCCACACTGTATTCCTGAAACAAAAATATATATACTCTTGAAGACAGAAACTCTTTCATTTTTGCTTTTGTGTTCCCATTGGGGACCATACAATAGGTACTTTAAAATGCTTGAAGTATCTCTACATGTGTTTGGGAGAAATATTATAAAATATTTTTAAAAGTTTTGAGAAGATTGGAGGATAGGAATCATGTTTACTTCTAGTACTTCATTTTATAATTTTCTACAGCATTCAGTTGAATGTAAAATATATACTTAATATTTTAAACTCAAGGTCTTTAATAAACACATTCAATTGAATTACATAAATGAAACTAGGGAAAAATCAACTTTCTTGATACATATTTCTTAATTACAAAAAAATTAAAAACCCATAACTTAAAAAATATTATTTCAATTAAGGGTAGGGGGTACACATGGAAATATATTGGTGGGACAGAACACCACGTCCCCTTGAAGGGAGAAGGGAATGAATGACCCTTACATACTCTCTGACCTCTCTACTATCAAATTTAAAGGAAAGGGTCCATGTCAAAAGGATGATTGATAGTTCATCATGTATTAATCACCCAGATCATCTGGTATTATACATACTTTACAAGAATAAGTAAAGCAAAGATTAAATTAAAAAAAAACAACAAAATAGCTTTTACCAAGAAGAGAAGACAGTTGTGGCTTTAATAGATGATGAGGTAATATTAAAAATAGAAACTATAATTAAAGGGGAATATCTATAGTTTTCAGTATCAAGACCAAAAAATTATTGGCAGAAAAGAGGAAAGATATGGATTGTAGGAATTCCAATCAAAGGACAACAAAGGAAATGATTTTATATCAAATCAAGTTATTAAAGAGGCAGAAGTACTTTTCAATTTCATGGACTCATTGTCTAACTTGTAAAACTTTTGAGAAATTCTTTGGGTTTCCATACTGAATATTCTTTGGGTTTTGTAGAAAGGAGACTCACTTTCTCAGTGGTATGTGGATTTGTAGGTTGATGGATGAGAATATCACATTTACAATACTAATAGTTATATTAATATTCATAGACAGCCTAAAAATTATGATTCTTCACACCCTCTGCCCCATTTTTTACCACTCTGCCACCTTCACTGCAAAAGCAGATGGAAACTACACAAGACACAGCTCACTTTGTATGCCTCCTTTTGTTTCAGAAATTGCTACGTATAAAAAATTCATGGAGATGAGCCTCACTCTACTTAGCTAGACTGGTTTTCAGACAG
This sequence comes from Monodelphis domestica, assembly GCF_027887165.1. Taxonomy (NCBI): domain Eukaryota; kingdom Metazoa; phylum Chordata; class Mammalia; order Didelphimorphia; family Didelphidae; genus Monodelphis; species Monodelphis domestica. The sequence continues at coordinate 142,434,249 of NC_077230.1, read as the reverse complement.
CAGACATAACATATTGCCAGTACTGTTCTCAAAGCATTTCCAGCATGGTAGAACTTGTCAGACTTTGTGTTCTACTGGCATAGCTAAGTGAAACCAGGCTGACCTAAACACCATAGTGAGACATTTCAGGGGACAGAACCTTTGTGAGACTTTAGAAGACTCAGTATAAGATCTTATTAAATCAGATGATCCAGAAATAATTTTAAAATAAAAATTTAAAAGGGTAGGGAGAGAATGAAATAGACAAACACACATATATACTCATATGTTTATATCCATATGTGCATATATTTTATATATCTATTAAGATTTTATAATAAAATTTTTATTCTTCAATGATAGTAGTCACAAAATTTATATCTTAACATTTAGTACTTTTATGTGTTATATAAAAAATGGAAGTGTTATTAAAGAAAACTGAGATAGGCATAAGAATTCTTCTAAACTAAATATGCATGAAGGATATATATGGATTTATTAATACTCAAGACTTCTGAAAAGAGCAGATGTTACCAAATAATCAGAAATGATAGTATTTATTAAAATGCTGATGGAGAGATAATGCTTATCACTTGTTTATTTATTTTTCCTTCAGTGATATTTATTGTATTTTTCCCAATTACATGTAGAGACAAATTTTTTAATTTTTTTTAACATTTTATGATAGACATTCTTTCTCTCCCTTCTTCCCTTCTTCACAATCTACTGATTATATGTTATATATACACTACCATCATGTTGTGAAGGAAGACATATAGCACGTATGAGAAAAGAAAAAAGAATCATAAAGGATACAAACTAATTATTAAAAAACATCTATTGACTTTTTCATCTTTGATAAATGTGTGAAAAAAGCTATACCCCTTTCAAGAAAATATAAGGGGTCAGGCAGATTTTTACAAGAAGTATTGTTCAGCTAATTTGATTTTATTGTCACATAATTAAATGAATACAAGATCTCATTTTGTACATCATTTCCAAAAATCTATTTGACTCATTAACCAAATCAGCAAGCATTTATTGAATAGTGGGCATTTATTACCATAATAGGAATTTTGCTAACTTCTGAAGATAAAAGCCTAAAATATTATCTCCCCTAAAAAAGCTCTCCATCTAATGGAAGAGAAAACCTTTAAACAACTATCTTCAAACAAGATATATACAGCATATTTTGGAAATGACCTCATAACAGATAACATTGATGAGGTTCAGGAAAAGTTTCTTGTAGAAGGTGAAATCTTAATAAAAGTAAGTCAAAGAATCCAGATGGCAAAAATGAAGGAAAGACTTTCAGAGATAGGAGATAGCTTATGAAAATGTATTTTTTAAAAAAAAGGAATTATTATTATTTAAGAGATGTGTAGAATATTGAAGAGAAATTATTTTAGAAAACAAACCTATAAAACATTCAGAAAGAAGTGGTAAAGCTAAATGGCAAAGAAAAATATGAAGGACAGGAAAATAAGCAGAAAAATCAAGGAAGTGTTATACAAAGATATCTAGAGAGGTCTATATATCTAAAATAGAAAATGGTGGACATGAAGATAACAGTTGTAATGGAAATTTTAGGGGGCTAAAGAAAGGGAGAGTACTAAGAAGTATCAAGACAACTTAGCTTTCCTACAGTTGTTGAAAAATCAGTAAAAGGGTCCAAGACTAGAAATATTTTACCTGTTCAGCAGCAGAGAGTAGGAAGAAAAATGACATACCCATGTTTCATTTCCAATTACCTCATGAGAAATGATCTTTGGTTCCAATTACCCCAAAGTAGGTGGAGAGGGATACCAAGGAATAGGAAAGGTATAGAGAGAAAGAATTGGACATTCAGAAAATGATGAGATAAAGGGAAAAATAATTTTTGATAATGATTTTCTGGATTAACAGATATGTGGAAATGAGTTCACATGTTAAAAAACTAATCAGAGCATCAAACATAAGTATAAAAAATAAGAAAGTCTTGAATGAAAAAATAGACTAGGGAGTTCAAATAACAACCCAGAATATATTATCAGGGCATGTTTGTGTAAGTCCTGGTGGTCTATATAAATTCTAACGTTTTTATGAGGTCACAAAACTCTAATCCATTGCACTGAAGTTCTTAATATGAGAGAAAAGGTCCATTTTATAGTCAAAATTAAGCTAGTTAACAAGCAAAACAGATACTCCAAAAATAAAAAATAAAATAGATGCAAAATGGTGTTAATGGAGATAGAATTACATTGTGAACTGAATATTGTACTGGTAATAAGAAGACCCTCGTTTTTGTTATTTCTTTGATTGACTATATGAATGTTACAAATACATTTCATATCTCAAATACCTTATCTATAGTCATCTAGTTAAACTACATCATTTTTCTAATAGAGAAATTGATATCCCTTATAGTTCTAATATTTTGCAATTCTATTCTTAAATGACTAGCTCCTTTAAATTATATACAGAAAATATTTATAAAGTACCTACTATAATTTATAATAAAACTCCTTCTACAATATAAAATCATCTTATCAATTATAGTCCTAATAATTAAGGAAGAGAAATTAATAAAATACTTAATTATCTACCTACAACCAGGGAAATAGGTTGTTTTAGACTTGTATCTTACATCATTTGGAGAATCAGTGTTTTTCAGAAGTAATGCTATTTCACAGTGGAATGTTGATTAGGAAAGAGTTATTACAAGAGGTTAAGGCTAAGCAAGATGAGAATTGAGAATGCAATTTCTTAGTGTGTATATAATTACCATGTATTCCCAAGTTATTTGTCACATTCATAATATGTCTCATTTATCTCTTCATTTATACATATGAGTATGTGTTTATATGCAGGTGATATGTACAATTATATATACATATATATATTTATATCTATATCTATCTATCTATATGCTCCCACAAAATAGAAAAAAAATAGTTTTCCTACTAATTAGATTATATTTTGATTACACATCCCTCCGTTGTTATGGGGAATTAGATCTTTAAATCTTGTTTTGGAATATAATACCCAGTGGAAACAAAGGTATTTTGATTTAGATTTGAAATTAGTTTAGATCTCATCTCAGCATATCATAAATCTTAACGTGTGCCTTGTTTAGTACATATTGTTATTTTTCAGTCATTTTAGTCATGTCTGACTCCATGACTGCATTTGGAGTTTTCTTGGCAGAGATACTGGAGTGCTTTGATATTTCCTTCTCAAAATCATTTTATAGATGAGGAACCTGAAGCAAAAAGTGTTAAGTGACTTGCCCACGGTCACGCAGCTGGTGTCTTAGGTCAGATCTGATCTTAGTAAGATGAGTCTTCATAACTCCAGGCCCAGCATAATATCCTATCCACTGTGCCTCCTAACTGGACCAAGTACATATTTATCTATTTTCATTAACTGATTGAAAGATTTAATTTTGCATTTTGATTATATATACTTAATGCATATTCAAAAGAGATTACCACAAATTACTGGAGTAACTGCAATTATAGAGATTAAACATCAAAACATACTATTTGTGTTTCTCTTTCTCTTTCTCCATATATACATATGTAACCTACATCATGAAGTCCATTTACATTGTTGGAGGCTGAATATTAAATTTTCCATAATTAAGGAGAGTTGGCTAGACTTTCAAGGAAGAAAGATCCTGTTCTTTTAGGATCCAACTTTGACATGCAGTTCCATATTTTCTTCAGATACCTGAAAGGGGAGCAAGGCTTCCAGAAAAAGTAAACATGCACGCAATATTACTACACTAGGTGGCACAATAGGTGGAATACTGAGTCCTGGAGCCAGGAATGCCTGAATTTAAATTTGGCCTCAGGTACTTGATAGCTGTGTGACCCTTGGAAAATCACTGGAGCTCTTTTTGCCTTAATTTCTTCATCTAAAATATGGTGATGATAACAACATGTATTCCATAGGATTGTTGTGAGACTCAAATGAGATAATAAGAATGAAGCACTTAGCACAGTACTTGATTCACAGAAAGTGTTTTAAAAATGTTAGCTATTATTATCTAAAGGAACCAAAAGCTAGATAATGTCCCTCTCAGTTTAATAAACTCAAGACTTCAGGTAATTTCCCCTTGCTTGACATCTAGGACTTTCTTTGTGAAATATCTTGCTTCTGATATGAGAGCTCATTCACTTTATGTGTTATCTGGTACACATAGGTATATCTTCTTTTATTTCTGTTTGCTATCTTATATACATGAATTTGTTTGCTATTTTATCTATGCTTTTATTGAAGAATAAGCATTTGGTTGAAAAAGAATCAAGCCTTCAAAATATAACTTGGAATACTCATTCCCCAAAAGACATCTTGAACCACACAATTATTTCCCCAACACTTATATTATATAATGGTGGTATAGAGGGAGTAGGAGGATGTATAGAATTCTAGCCCTATATCCCTTCTCTAAGAAGACCAGAATAATTAGCTTCTCTCAAAGAACAAACCTTTATTAAATGTATATGTTTAGATATAATATAAATATAAAATATAACAATAGATCTTTCATAAAATAGACTATTAATTTATATATGTTATTAAAATTATATTATAGAAACAGTATTATTTTATTCTTATTTTACAGTTGAGGAAACTGAGAAAGATAGAGGTTAATTGATTTAGTTAGGGTTATATAGCCAGTAAGTTTCAAAGGCTAGATTTGAACTTGGGTTTCATCATTCCAGGCTCAGGACTATATCTATCCACTATGCCTCCTAGCTGCCCTTAAAGAAGGGTGGATAGAGGAGACTCTGTAGATATTTGTTCCTACCTCCCTGAGAGACAATGTAACATATACCCTTTACATATATATGTATGTGTATGCCTCTATGAGTTTTTAGATTTTAAGCTTTTTACATACTGATATGACATTTATGCACATATATTTAAATTTAAAATAATTTTGATTATGAAATAGCATTAGAAATAGAATAGAATTGGGTTTTTCTCACTTTCTATATCTCTGAATATCTCTAAAAGTTGTTAGTCTGGACATATAAAAATAACTACAGTAGAATCCCATTGTTTAAGTTGCAGCAGCATTGTTGTATTCATTCCGCCCTTCCCCCCAAACACATATGATTGTTCTATAATGAAAATCAATAATGTCAAATTCAAATAGAAATAAAGCCACTAAACCTGCAGGCCATATATTGACTTAGTTTTAAAATGTAATATTATCTATGTTTTATTGTATTTTTATTTATTTTGTTAAATATTTCCCAATTACATTTTAATCTAGTTTTAGCAATTCTTAGGTATATTGCGGGACATATGATTCCTGTGGGCTGTGAACCAATAAAAATAATTTTCTTTAATCACTAAGGAGGTAAGGGAAATAGGTCTTTCCCTGTTCTCTGAGTTTTGGCTCTGTAACATGCACATACACAAAAAGATTTTTTTTTTATTTTAAGGTAGCCATTTGTTGTCAAATAAGGAAAATAGCTTTTCATTTTATTGACTTTATGACTTTAGTCTGCTATCTAGTTTGTAGGCATACAGAGCCTATATAAGAATGAATTCCTTAAACCTAATTATTTCCTATCCTTTTAAACTATCTAGCCATATTCTTCCTAGGAATATAGTGTGGTTGAGATGTGTTTTACTTTTTGTCATTTACGCTGATTGGATACTTTAAATTGTGATATTATTGAGATAAAAAGAATAGCAGAAATAATGTAGAAATTGAAGTTCTGAGTAGAGATATATACAGGTTCAAACTGCTAGACACCAGGCTTTCTTTCTTGAAGTTTTATGCTATTTCCTTTTCAAATAATAGGGATGAACTTAGCCTAGCAGTATCTTTTTCCAAATTTTCTTATATTCCTGATTCTGATTTTGTGAGCAGGAAATTAAGAAAAATATAACTTAGAACAGATGGAAGAGAGAACAGAGAGCATCAGACTCCAATAGCAGCCCTTGGACTGTTGGACTGGCAGATTGTAAAAAACTGGAAAACAATGAGTAAGACTGCCAAGTAGCAAGTCACCAATCAATCACAATCAATTAACTGTCAAACTAATGTACTATGCAAATTTGTATTGACCCGCCTTCATTTTGTATGTTACAAGCTTTCCTCATAAGTGAAACTAATTAAAGTGCTTTAAAGACTCTAAAAACTATTGTCTATATACAGTGTTATTTTTAGGAATAAGGGGTTTTATGGGGGTCTTTATTGAGGACTAACTCCTCTAGTGTGAATGCTCTTCCAACTTTGGTTTCCACTTTTCACCTTCTTCTCACTTGTGGTTCCAATAAGCTGAAGCATACATAATAGTTATATTCTAGTAAAATTTTCTCTATAGTTGGGCTAAACAGGGTTGAAAGTAAGTGACAGGCCTCAGAACTGCCAGTGAGTTAAGGAGGTGTCAATTCCAACTCTCTGAAGACATCAATGGGTGCAATGATTGGATGATGAAAATGTTCTGTAAGTCATGAAGACAGCTGAAGCAACTAGTATAGAACACTTAAGAGTTTGGTCAGATGTGAAAAACATGAAAGTTATCCATCCACCACATCTGGACCATTACCAGTTGTTCTGATTTAGCCTTTGCCTCTGTATTTCAATAACTCTGGAAGAGAAAGTGAAGCTAATGATTTTGTGCAACTCCTCATCATTTAAATCTAATTCAGGAAAGAGTCAAGATATCTCTCCATGATGTCATTGGTCCTCTTTGAAAATTAAGGATAAACAACATTAGTAACAGTACTAACAACTAGTAGTTCCAATATTAAATTAAAGAAAACAACCCATAATCTTTCTACCCCCCGATATTTCCTTTCCTTTCCTTATTCTTCACATTTCATTTCTTTTGTCAACCTGTGTACATTCTGATCCAAAGCTAACAAGAAAGAAAAGCTGTAATAATAGTTGAAAGGAAACAGAACTCTTATTTACTCTGCAGCTGACAAGGTGCTAATTGTTTCTAATTATCCTACAAAGAACCAGTTAAGTTCAACTGTGAGATTTACAACTTCCTGGAAAGGAGGATGACAATTCATATTTTGGTTTTAAAAGTATTCTAAATTACAAGTAGAATACAAGTATGGTCTTAAGACCAATTTAGAGCAGGAAGGAACCCTAGAGATCATGTAGTCAAACCCAGGTCCTTAGAGTTTAAAGGATTTGGGCAACAAGGTGATTCAATGTATGTGTTGGGTCTAGAGTCAGAAGACCCAAGTTCAGATCTAGTCTCAAATACTTATTAGTTGTGGAACCCTGGGCAAATCACTTAACTTTTGTTTTCATCAAATACCTTATTTGTAGAATGGGGATAATATAATAATAATAATACCTCCCTCCCAGTGTTATTCTAAGAATCCAATAAAATAATATAAAGCACTTATCACTGTGCCCTGCTCAGAATAAAGGTGATATAAATATTTGTTATTCACTTTTATTGCCCAAAAGCATTCATACCAAAAGGGAGGTTTCAAATTAAGGGCCTTTCACTCCAAAGCCAGTGTTCCTTTGGAGAACTTCAGTTGACAAATGAATTAACTGCTATTTAATAAATAAATAATAAAAAATAATAAATAAAGCAATTGCCAGTATCTTAGGCTCTCAGCTGAAGACATGAAAACAGAAATAGTTACTGCCATAAAAGAGCATGTTAAAATGAGACCTTTGTTGTTACCTCTGCTGAATATTGCTCATATATTTTTAAAAATTTTGTGTTTTTCAAGATTACATGTAGGTTTAATTTTAATAATGGTTTTCTGGTTTTCTGACTTTTGTGATCCAAGTTCTTTTCCTCTCTCCCATCTATCCCCTATCCCTGAGATGACAGGTAATAGGACATAGGATGTACATAGCACTCATATTTGAGAAAAATTCATACAGGAAATTTAGGGAACAATCTTATGTTTTGAACTGCATTCATACTCCATCAATTATTTCTATGATGGATATCCTTTTTCATCTTGCATCCCTTGAAGTTGTCTTAGATCCTTGCATTACTGATAATACACAGATGATTATATGTTATATGTTATTGTTATATGTTATTGCTGTTAATGGATACAACTTTTTCTTGAAGCTTAAAATTTTTTACATAGGCCTAGATGATATCAGTGTAGTAGGCAGCTGAGTTTCTATATTAGGAAATGGAACAGAAATCTACTTGAGGTCTAGTAAGGCATTATTCCCTCCCTGCCCCATATGGAAGCACTTCTATAATAATTTAGTTTAATCATAAACTCATAGTAGAAAATATCTACAAGAAATTTGTGACAGTTAGAATTAGGTGATCATTTAAAGGGCTATTTCCTCAAAACCTTTTATTCTGTGATATTTCTTCTTATTCACAGTCCAGTAAACCTTATTGTTATTCCTCCCATTGGGTTCCCACCTTACTTATTGGGACTTCCTGAAATACAGTGAAAATAAGGATAAGGTTGATTGAACATGACAATTCCAAACATGAGCAACTGGATTTTTCAGTGATGTTATAAGAATAAAGCTTTATGCATGACTTTGTCATTAGGATTACCACAGTTATTCCAGAGAGGAAAAATAAGGGGAAAAAAAGAATTTATTAAGCACCTACTATGTACCTGGGACATTGTTAAGTCCTTTACAAATTTTGGAAATAGAGGAAAAGGCCCCAAATATATTGTTATTTTACTATTATTATTTTGCCAGTTATCTAATTTTATTCAATAAGTCAGTTATTTGATCAATATTTATTAACTGTTATGGGCCAAGTTCAATGCTGAGTCCTGGGAGACAGAAAATCAAAAGAAGAGCACACAGTCTAAAGAGGGATATAATATACAAAGAATTACAGAAAAATAAGTTCTTAAAGGATAAATTGGAAACAATCAACAGAGAGATAGAATTATAATTAAATGGGATAAAGAAAGGCTTCCTTTAAAAGGTGGAATTTTAGCAGGGAATTGCAGGAAGCTAGGGAAGCCAAGAGGTGGAGCTGTGAAGAAGAGGATTCCAGACATGGAGGATAACTAACAAAAATCTCAGTTAGGAAATGAAGTGTCTTCTTTAAGGAATAGGAAGGAGATTAAGTCACTGAATTGTAGTGTATGTGATGAGGATACATGTAGAGTGTAATAAGATTGGAAAGGAGGAGAGGAAGATGGGTTTTGAAGGGCTTTGAAAGCCAAAGAAAGTTTTATATGTGATCTTGGAGGTAACAGGAAGGCACGGGAGTTTATTAAATAGATAGAGTTTACATGGGATACACATATTCCTTGGGAAAATCACTTAAAAAATCAAATTGCCTAAATAAACACTTAATTATTTCCATTTGTATCTGTACAACATTCAGTAATAACAGGGAAATTATTTTATTCTCAATAAATTTTTGTATCTAATAAAATTCCTGATGGTCAAAAATTTATTGCATCAATGTTAACTATAAGTAAAGCATCATTTATCCAGTCCCCTCGAGGAAATGAATCTATTTGCAGAGCACAATTTTCTAAATAGTAGAGGATTTGCAACATATAACAACACTATTTTAACTATTTTGGATGACATTTTTCAAATATATGACACCTTTTTCTGTCTTCTTAAACAGATTATTTTAAACATAATTTATACTTTACTTCATAATTCAAGGTTGTTACCATAATAACACAGGATGATACAATATATTATTGTACTATTCTGAGATATCTTCAGTAGCTATGCAGAAATATAAGGCTGTTTGGCTTTATCATACTGAATGGCTCTGGTTACTTTTCTTATTTTAAAGGAAACCTATGAACCACCCATTTATAAGAATTTAGTTAACCTCAGGATCTCTCTGCATAGCATATATTACAATAAACTGTGAACAGATGATAGCATCTATTTGTAACTTCATTGTCTCATCTGGATGAATATCCTTTATTTCTCTTAATGCCTCCAATTCTTTTTATTTCTGTTCTCCATTCATTAAAGCATTTCTTCTTTAAAAAAATACTTCTGTCTCAGAATCAGGTCTAAGACAGAAGAGTGTCAAAGGCTAGGCAATCAGGGATAAGTGACTTGTACAGTATCACACAGTTAAGAAGTGCCAAAGGCCAATTTTGGCTTTTATATTTTGAATGTCAAATTTGAACCTGTCTTCCTGATTCAGGCTTGGTGCACTATCTAGCTATCCTAAAAATATTTCTTCATGATTCCAAAGATCTACTATCTCCTTTGTTCCAATACATTACTTAAAAATTGCATTATTTCATCTGTTTGCGGAATTCCTGAGGTGGGAATTCTCTCTAGGCCTTCAATTCAGAAAGAAAAGTCTTTTATACTTCTATTATAAACTTGCTGACTCAACTACAGTTATTCCAAAAGTTTTCATCCATTCTCATCCCTCATTACCAAAAGCTCTGCCTCATATTTTTATGATAAAAGCAAGACCATTCACAAATAAGTTTTGCCATCTATCCTCTGCTTTTTATATCAATCAAACATCTACATGATTTCCTCTTTCTCTTTATGTCTTCTTTCCATGTCAATTTCTTCTATTTGGTCCTATCCCCTCTAGCCTTATCCAGAGATGATTGCTTGCTCTGTTGATGGTATTTTTGAATCGTGAGTCCTTCTGAACTTTCTTAGATTATTGTATTGATTAGTTGATCATTCTTATAAAATGGATGTTACTATATACAATTCTTCCCTTGTTCTTCTCATTTCACTATGTATCAGGTAACATGAATCTTTCCAGATTATTTTCTCAAAGTATCACCTTCATAATCTCTTATAGCACAATAGTATTCCATCAAAAACATTTACCATAACTTGTTCAGCCATTCCCATATTAATAGGCATTCTCTTATTTGCCATTTCTTTGCCATCACAGACAAAGCAGCTATAAATATTTTTCTACATGTTTTTTCTTTCATTGATTTGTTTGGAATCCAGACCAAATAATGGTGTTTGCTTAGCAAACAGGATGCACAGTTTTATAGCCCTTTGGATATAGGTCCTAATTCTTTCCTAGAATCTTTTAACTACTTAACTTCAGACAATACATAATCATCTTAATTTTTCTACACTCCCTCCAGAATTTGTCATTTTCTTTTTCTATCATATTAGTAAGTCTGATAGGTGTGAAATAATAAAAAACTCACAGTTTTCTAATTCATAGTGATATAAACTATTTTTCATATGACAGTGAATATTTTTTGTTTCTTTTTCTGAAAAATGCCTGTCTATATCATTTGGCAATTTATCAATTGGAGACTAACTCTTAAATTAGACCTTTATCAGAGAAAGCTACTATGAGTTTTTTGTTTGTTTGTTTTACATTTTCCTACCTTCCTTCTAATCTTATCTGTATGGGTTTTGTTTGTGACAATATTTTTAAAGCAATGTAACCAATATCATCCTTTTTACTTCCTGTGGTTTATACTATTTCTTTTTTGATCATAAACTCTTCCTTTATTCATAGATCTAAAAGGTAAAATTTCCCATGCTCCTTTAATTTGCTTCTGATATCACCTTTTATATCTAAATCATTTATCCATTTAGTGTCTCTCCCATTTAGAATGTGAACTCATTATAGACAGTTTTGTTGTAAAAGTTTATTTCTTTCAATTCTGCCTAATAAAATACATGGTACATTTAAGTAAATACTTTAAGAAAATACTTAAAATGCTTTTTATTTATTGATTAAGTGAAGTTCATATAACTTACACACATAATTAAGATCACATTTTTCTGTTATTTATTTATTTTTAATAATTTGACTCTGACATTATCCAGGAAGGGATAGCATTCTGATTTTATTGCATATATTTGAGCTTCAAGTTATGGAGCTAGTAAAAGAAATTAACTTCGGTCATGGATTCATTGATACTAAACTCTCGTTTTCTTTCTTCAATCACTCTATGACATATAACTTCATGCATTTGAAGTAGAATCACTTTCATTTTTAATAAAATGATAGTATAGAAATATATATTTATGTGCACGCTATAGAAAAATAATTCATAATTAAACAAAAAATAAATAAGATTAATGTGAGGCATATAAACTTTTCATTATTGTTGCAATCCTTATTTCAAAATGTTTTATGTCTCATGTAAGTTTTTCTTTGTCTAAATCAGGATTTTAGCAAACTGCACCCATTACTTCCTTCAACTTAATTCAAATACTTTTATTTTATAAATTTTTTTCTTGACTAATCTTACTCCATATTGATTATTCTTTTCTTAAACTCCCTCAGTACTTATTAAATCTATAACAAATGAGATAATGCATGTTTTGGAAAGCTTAAAGCATTACATAAATATCATGTTTTTATTATGCTGCTAATCTTAATTTGTTCAATTGTAATTTTATGTGTATGTGTTTTGATTAGTTACATATATTAATCACATACAAAATTAAATCAGTATTATTCCTATTTTTTTTTTACCAGAAACTAATAGGAAATGCTCAAATATGCTCATGGAATGATAAAATGAAAAGAAGTGAACTTCAGACAATCCAGCACCAGTGAACAGTACTTTGTGCAACCTGACAGTATATGAATAAGCAATAAAAAAGTAGCTCATGATGAACTTGCAGCCTTGAGAAAAATTAGTATTTTGCTTCTATCAATCTCTCTCCTGTCTATTGTATTTGAGGGGAGGTTAATTTGTAATCGAGGGGTTCCTTCTTTCAGAATAGAAAGAGAGAGAAGAGATCATGTTTCTGAAAGTGAGGTTCAGGGGAGACAGCTGATATTTAAGGTTGGCTCAGAGAGAGGAGAGGGGGTTTGAAGATTTTCCCCCTTCTGCCTTCCCTCCTTAGCTAAGGCTAAGTAATCTTTATGAAAATCACTTTACTTACTCTGCTAATTAGCATTTTCATAGCCTCTACTTATGATTATTACAGTTGAGAATTTCAGGGAGCCTTCAGTGCTTTGTTTCAGAATAGCTTTCTAATATTTCTTGACTGCATTCAACTAAGTGTGGCATCTATATATCAAAGTAATTATATTTATCAATGGAATATCATTATTATTTTATGCTTTCACCTTAACCTTTTAAAAATCATTTTTGCAAAGACCTCTTATATACATTAGATTCAGGTAAATTTTTTATGGTATTTATTTTTGATACTTGAAAAGTGAACTATGTGGATAACTTCATCCCAGTCATTTGGATTTAATGTGCAGTTATGTCTGACTTGATTGCCTCACTGTGGCAAAGAAATGATCCTGAATTCTTAAAGGTTATTTTAACATAGCACATTTAGAAAAACTGCAGGTCTGGATGAGTGGCAGAGTATATCTCTGTCTTCCAAAAAAAAAAATAACCAAAATTTGGCAAGATTCATGGGCAGAATGTTGGAAAACAGGTGATCTGGGGTTTTATTGTTGCTGGGTTTTGGCCTTAGAAACCAATGTAAATAGCTTGATAAATCTTATAGGAGTTGTTATCTGCATTTATAATTAATATATTCCTCCCCTCCAGATAGTCACAGATCTTGTCAAAGGACTGAAACAGAATTCTCAGTTAATTTCAATAGCCTGGCCTACCTTCAAAAAGTAGAAGCATTAGGGCTAATTTCCTATACTAGGGAGTAAAAGAAAGTTATTATATTATTTCTTTTCTTTTCAAATATATTATTGTCACTCATAATATTAATAATTGCAATACTCTAACTTTAGGAGGGTAGTTATCATTTCCTATACATATACTTGATTTATTCAATTAAACTTTTATTTTCCATTATTTACATCATAATATCTGAGTATTTATCTTCATCAAAGTCTGTTTCATTCCCTTCGATAAACATTTTCCATTCTTAGCAAAGCAGAGCTAGACTTCTAGAACCAAAAGGGTAACAAGCTATGATTCTTCCATCACACTGGTATTCTCTAATTTATTCTATGGCAAATGTTTTCACAGTACTGGTTAGGTTTTCTTATTAATCTTAACTGAGTCTCCTAGCAACAGACTGAAGAGATGCCAGGTCTTTCTCTGAAAGTACTTTTTTGTTTGTTTTGTTTTGTATGATACCCATATAGGGGATATTATTTTTGGTGAATACCAATAGAGTCACCAAAATCTCAGATTCAACTGAACTTTATTTAGCTGTGGAATTCTGAGGGGAGGTTGGGAACAGTTCTCTAAGTAACTGAGCTGCTTCAAAAAGAAAGCATGTTTCTTTGTGTTATAATATTAAATCACTAATTTCTTCATTGCTACCTTGAAGCAGAGGAAAAGTGTTAAACTTTGTATCCAAATAATTTTTAGAAACTGTCTTATCATGTAATATCAGAGGTTTGAGAAAACCAACATTTAAATTTTACTTACAAAATATCAGTCTATGATTCAACAGCGAAAATGTTGAAGAAATTACCTGTAAGAGGTAAAGTTGATAATAAATGGGTATGATATATGCATATATGACTACATATCTATAGGTATGTATATGTATGTGTGTATACACAAATATACCTTCAGATAGTCAAAATTTCAAACGCCTATAATTTAGCTTTGAATATGAATGTTCAGTTTTTATGTTCACCTAAGCATGGGGTTGTTTAAATAGAACTGTCTACAGAAGACTATCTCATTTACCAGAAGTAATATGTTTTCCCAAAAGAAAAAGATACTGAGAAAAAGCAGAATAGTCTTTTGTGCCTTGAATTAAAATGAGTATTTAAGAGACAAATACAAACTGTGCTCCAACATCCTTATAAAAAATATTTTCCTCTTAATTTTTATCTTTTTTGTCAGAGACTGAATGATGAAAGTTTCAGGAGAACACAAATATTAGAGTCAAAGAGAAAAATCCTAGGTAATTGCAGACTCTAATAAAACCTTAATTAAAGGACAGTAGGAAAGTGTATTTGTACATCTGAGATTTTAATCAAACTGCTATTTCAACCAATTTATTAATTGACTCCAGGACTAGGTTGTGATGTCCATGAAAATGAATATTCGTGTTCTGAAATTTGTCTACTGTAGCCTGAGTTTTCTTATAAAAGTTAACATTTTAATGCACTTTAAAAGTAATGCATTCTAAAGAAATCATCATTGCTCTTTGGGGGGATATAGTGTTATAATTATTATGATATGCTATGCCACAAACACTTATTTAACCATTTTTACTCTGACCAAATGGAAATAGTCAAAGTAAATATAAGATACAAGGAGCATTATTGTTCCTCCTTCATTTTTGACAATTGACTTGTGTATTGCAAACAAAAATTCTCTGGAGGCTGTATTATTAAATTTTAAAATATGAATTTATTAATTGGATGTTTAAGAAAATAGAATTAGCCCATGTACTCACTCACAGTCTGAACAGGAGTGGCCCAAAAGAGAGAGGCATAACTGTGAGAACTAAATGGCTAACCAAGGAAAGAAAAGAAAAAGCACGGCCAAAGAAGAGGAGCAAAAGAAAGCCTGACTTCATATGTAGCACATCTTATATATCCATTATGACATCATGAAATCCCTCTCCAGAACTTCTCTGATTAGAAAACAATCACTGAAATGGTAGAATCAAAGACCTCAACCCCTCCCTCAATACTTCATCACAGGAAGAGATGGAACTCAAGAGATTGACAGAAAACCCTTTCCTCCTCCCTAGACCACTATATGTTCCAACTTGGCAACTAGAGCTGACTTCATTAAAAGAATTCTAATTTAAACATAAATAAGGAATAGATATTCACCCTGCCTGGAATAAAAGGCTGACCAGTAAGATGCCCTTAACCCTGTTTTCCTTAATAAGGAAAAAAAAAAGGTTTAGATACAAGAAGGGAGGACCCAATCCAGTTCCATAGCCTAGGAATGTCAAAACCAAACCTTTCTTTGGTGCCAAAGGGAAAGGTATTTCTCAAAAAAACAAAAAACACACAAAAAACCAATTTGATATTAGTTTTTCACAAGTAAATTGTATTTAAATGAAGCAAAGTTGCATAAAGTTATCAGCCTCACTCATCCAGAGTCATTGAAGTATAGTGGCAAAGAAAAGTCAGGATCACTGTCAGTGGCTCAGGACACATTGGATTACCTTGGAATTTTCAGTGTCTGACCAGACTCTTAAGAACTTCATAATGCCTGCTTCAGCCATCTCTGTGGCTTTTGTAATAAATAGTTGTCATTTTCCCATTCTGCCAAGGAGAATATATTCCTTAGGGAAAAAGACTCCTAGATGCATCTAATTATAGGTCACTAATCTTAAAACCTCCTTTTCTTTCCTAGACATTTTAAGTTAAAATACAAGTCATTGCCAACATATTTAAGCAAATATATGAGAGTACATTAGTTTTTTAATTGGTCTTTAAAGAAAATTTCTAGCTCATAAAATTATGGTAAAGACAAAAATAACTTATTGATGTCAGGAAGTATTTCTTTATTTTAAGATCTCAGCACTGGTTAGTTAGCCTATCTTTACTTTGAAAGTGAAGAAACATACTGATATCATAGGAACTTGTCCTCTAGATAATACTCTAAATAGGGTCCCTTGTCCCAAGAACTAAAATTACACGTCCTTATTTATGTACTGTCATATGTTCACTGATCACATAGGTCACTGGCCAGACTATATGTTAAAAGGAAGCATCTGGCACTAAGATTGATGTGTCTTCACTTTTGGTGACCACCACCACAGCTCCTCTATATAAGCCAGACCTAGGTAATGCTCGGGGTCTTCTACGTTTTGTGGAGGCCCAAGCTATAGCTTGAATAAAGTACCTCTTGTGTATTGTATTACCATGTGTGTCTCCTTGGAATCTGAACCTGAACTGGACAGAACAAAGAATTCTAATATAGAACCATCCCCCTTTTCTCTTTTAATAAAATTCAAAATAATGGAAGAATAGTTATCTTTTATGAGTTCAGACTTTTAAAATATAAATATGTTTGAGATGACTATCTCTTGCATTTCAACTAATGAGATTTTCATTGGTCTTGGATAGTTAACATGTTATCATGTCTGAAGGATGAATTGTATGACCTTATAAAGTTGTTTCTAGCAAGAAAAAATATTATTCCTACTCCTAATGAACATTTCAAACTGAGAAGAGTGTCAAACTTTACCTAAAATAAGATTTTATATAATTGCAGGATAGAACCTTAGAGTTGGAAGGGATCAAAGATCATTGTAATCATTCCTTTTTTGAAACCTCTCAAGAAAATCTCACAATACAAGTAGCCTTTTTCAAAGCTAAAAGAAAAAAGTGAAATAGGATTTCCTAATGAAAATTGTATTGCTGAGGAGAGATATATATACTAATGTTACATTACAAACAACTCCCTGAAAATTTTTATTTGAAAGAAAATGATTGATAATATGAGTGTTATTTGACATGTCACAATGTGTAGGTTGTTACACCTGTTGGACACATTTATATAGTACCTTTACTTATTCACAAAGTGAATTTTCATACCTTAATTTATGTGATACTACTGAGGTCCATTTTACATAAGAGGACAGATGTTACTACAGAGCAATTCAGCATTGTATGGAACAATTCTTATTAATCCTCCATGGAGAGATCACACAATATTTTTGCAAGGTGGTTGTAGTTTTCTTAAGAATTCAGTCAGCTGGCCTCAGCCACTGCCTAGCTGTGTGACCCTGGGCAAGTCACTTGACCCCCATTGCCTAGCCCTTACCACTCTTCTGCCTTGGAGCCAATACACAGTATTGACTCCAAGACAGAAGGTAAGGGTTTTATAAAAAAAAAAAGAATTCAGTCAGAAGCACTGATTGATCATAGAGCTAAAATCAAGGTGATTATTTTGCTAAATATTTGTTTCCCAGCAAGGAGAAGGAAATGCATATAGCTATTCTATCCCTCATCTTGTTCAAGTTCTAATCTACCTTTCTTCACTAGGTGGTGGTTGTGTGTTTGTGTATGTATATATATGTGTATATATATATATGTATATATATATACATATATATATATGTGTGTGTGTGTGTGTGTGTGTATGATCTAAACTCTTAATATTCAATTTGGAGCAGAGGTTTTTAGTCTGCTCAGATGGACCTATCAAAAAGCCATATAACAATGTGCATAGTAGTAGAATGCTTTAGATAATTTGTGAGAGGGTATATTCTTTCCTGTTTACTTAGTCACTAATGCCTTTGGTTTTACAAATTCACCTGGATTTCTTCTGGAACTTTCATGGAAAGTAGTGAAGAATTTATATTGTCTTTCTTTCTGGTAAAGATCAGATCCCTTCTTCTACAGTAAACCTATATCCACCTTGGACCTCTCCGTTGTTTTGTGGATGACACTGGAATTTAGTTCTTTGGAGGTTGTGCTATTTCATGTTTTCAAGATTATATTTTAGAAATTAGCCTCTCTGAAAACTTTAGTAAAGGTTCCTCTCTCTCACATCATGTGTCAAAATAAAGGAAACAGACATTTTAATTTGATTTAAGGTCAATCAAAATTTTCAATCCACTGATTTCCACAATCTTGATTTTTTAATGAGTTTATTAAAGGTAATTGTGAAGTCACATTTAAAATTCAGATGATATCTAGGTGAACACAAAAGCTCATGTTATATAGGAATACATATGTATATTTATTTTTAATTGTATCTTTTATATTACTGAATCAATGAAACATGGTGGAAAATTAACCTTATGATCTTCTAGAGGTTTATGTGTTTAATTATTACCTTTTCGATGTAAGAGAAGTTTATGCCCTGATAGTAACTGGACAACTGCGGTCATTGATTGTTGAACTAACTACATTTGAATAGTTTTAAGTGCTTTTATATTTTACCACTGTGTGGTAAAACGAAGAGAGTAATGACTATGTAGAGCAAAATGCTCTACATAGTCATTACTCTCTTCATACACATTCAAATAAAGAAAATTGCATTTTTCAGAATAAGTCAATATTATTGATCATAAATGAAGATTGATACATCCATAATTATTCCAGGAATATTTGACAGCTAATATATCCCGAGTATAATTGACAAATTAGAAATTGTATGGTTGAACAATAAAATTACAAATGGTTAGCTACTTACTGATTATGATAAGCAATTTTCTTCTTCACTCAGATCATCTTCATAATCATGGTTCTACCTTTAGTAAATGAAATAGGAACAGAATCTCCCAGCATTTCATAGTCATTTTAAGATAAAACTCTACTAATTCTGGAAGTAGGAAGACTGGAGGTCAAATTTGGTCTTAGATTCTAACTATATCAGCCTGGGAAAATTACCTAACATCTCAGTACCGAACCTTCTTCATCAGGGAAATGGGGATATAATACCACCTGCCATATAGGGTTGCTGAACTTAAAATAACAAAATCTGTAGACCATTTTATAAACTCCAAAAAGTCTTATGAATTAATTATTATTGAGAGCTGCATGTTTGGGGCTAAGACAGTAGAGTAAGGGACATATGAAGGGATCCAAAGACAATCAGGCCTACCCCATTGTAAATCTTGAAATCTCTCAGACTTGTGAATGTTAAAAATTTCCCCATAGGGGAATTCTTAATTGGAACAAATTCCCTACTGAGAAACATTCCCCATTTTGATGTGAGAACTCACCAGGATCATAAATGGGAGAACCTCTACTCCAACTGTACTTAAGACTGCTTTAGGGGAGAAAACTCCTTGCTATGGGAGGACCCCTATTCTACCCATACTTAAGACTGCTTTAGGAGAGAAAACTCCTTGCTAAACAATGAAAGTATTTGGACCCATGCTTATAATAAGGCAAGGAGTTCTTTGAGCCAGGCCTGTTTTTAGAATTGATACAATGGGACTCTAGGTACCTAAAAGGGTCGGGAAAGTTTTCTCTTGATGAGATTAGTTGACTCAGCTGTGTTTTCTCTCATCAGACTTACTGAGGAGATTGGTCGACACAGCAGCATTTTTTTCTGATTCAGACTTACTGAGGCGATTGGTTGACTTAGCAGGAATTTAGATGGGCAGTCCTTTGGAAAGCATCTACAGTGATTGGTAGATGTAGGGACTTAGGGGAGGTGACATGGGAGAAAAACTCCTATATAAGAAAAAGCAGAATCTCTTGAGGATAGATCCTTTTGGAGGAATTCCTTTTGGAGGATCTCTGATGAGGACCGCTTGGGAAGAATCTCTTGAGAGAGGCTCTGGAGAAGGGAAGCTCTTGGAGGACAATATCTAAGGAGGTCTCGCTGGAGCTCCTCTAAGGGGACTCTGTCCTTCTGGAGGCTCTGGAGAGAGGCCCTTTGGAACAGTCTTTGGATGGAAAGCTCTCTGGTGAAGTCAGCTGAGATGGAGCTGGCCTGGTGTCACTAGAATCCTTGCTTAGGCAGACCTTGTGGTGAGTGTTAAAAGACTGACTGACTGATTCTCTCTCTTAAGACTCAGGTCTAGGCCATATTGGCTTGAGGCCCTTCATAATTATTCCTTTCCTACTCTTTTTCTCTTTCTCTAATTCCTCATTGTATTATTAATTAAAAATCTCGATAAAACCCAGTTGACTTGGATATTTGAATAATTGGGAATATTTCCCTGGTGACCACCTTATATTTGATTTAAAAAACAAGATACTGTAGTGAAACATATTTTCTGCGGTCAAATTTACTCACCCTCTCTTATATCTATCACAATTTATATCTTCCACTATTTTAATCACTACAGTTTAAGACATCAACCATTTTAAATCTAACACCATGTAGTAGAGAACAGTACTCTTTCTGCCCCAGAAATAGAGCAAAACTTCAAAATATTGGCAATATAATGAAAGGATGGAAGCTAATAATTAGAAATATGAATAAAAGGCAAAGAAAAAAGTAACATTACAAAGTTATTTTAGTGAGAAAAAGATCAAAATATAAATTTAGAAAAGGACAACAGTTGCAAAGAGGAAACATGTGAATCTATAAATTGAAGTGAGGAAGGATGTGAAGCTCCAAAAGAACTCTTGGGAGAATTTGAAAAGAAGTTTTAAAAATCAAATAATAAAAGAAATGATAGAAAGATTCAATAATTTGGGGGAGAGGAAAGGTGATCACTAAAAAAAATCACTAAGAACTATAATGGGCCAAATAGGGAAAAAGTAAAAACTACCAAAGTTCAATGGAGAAAATAGTTCCCACAAAATTAGAATTGAGAAAATCTAAGATAATGATTCAAGGAGGCACCAAAAGCAATATGTCAAAATCAAAAGAATGAAAAAATATAGGAGAAAATTTAAAATATCTTACTTGCAATACAACTGACTTGGAAAATAAATTCAGAAGAGACAATTTAAGAATCATCAAAATACCCGGAAACTGTGATTTTAAACAAAGAGACCGGATATCATATTTAAACAAATCATAAGGGAAAATACCCTGATATCATTGATTAAGTTGAGAAGATAATAATTGAAAGATTCCACTGATCTCCTTCTGAAAAAGACTCTGAAATAAAACATCTCAGGACTATTATATCCAAATTAAAAATTTCCCATACCAGGGAAAAATGACTGTAAGTAGCTAAAGGGAAACAAGTCAAATATCATGGATCCAAAGACATGGTTATACAAGATCTGGCAGGTTGTGCATTAAAGGACCAGAAATCATGGAATCAAATGCACAGAGAAACTGAGCATAATCCCCCAGGGGGAAAATATAATATATTTAATGAAACAGAGGAGTTCTAGGCATTCCTGACAAATACATAAAATAAATAGAGTTGAAAAGAAAATTCACTGAGGAAATTTGGCACTCAAGAGAAGCATAAAAAGGTAAACAAAAATTTATTATTTAATAGTTTTTATATGTTTGAACTGAATACATTCATACCTGCAAAAATTAACATTGATATACTTAGGATAGCTATGATATTTGAGATACTACAGGGATGTAAAAATATTCAAGATACCTAAAATAGTTGCGATATTTAAGACCTTTATCTCTATTAGGATAGTAAGAAGGAATATGTATAGGAAGAAAAAAGAGAATTAAATTGGATGTGTTGATATGAAAAACAAAACAAAACAACAAGTAAGAGACAGAAAAAAGAATAAACTTGGAAAATATAAAAATAGAGACAGAAGTGGGTAAATAATCTTATGTTAAAAGAACCCTAAGTATCAATACAATGGAGGAGAAGATGAGGCTGGGGAAGAAGTAGACAATACTTGAACAATATTCTTTCCATAATTAACTGAGAGTGGGGATAACACCCATATTCAGCCAGCTTTCAAAATATTATATTTCTCTATAGGGAAGTAAGAGGGAAGTGAAAATAAAAAGGGGAAGGTGGGAGAAATAGCAGATGAGGTAGGAGTATGAAGTAAATATTTGTGGGCAAAGAATGACAAAAATGAGAGAGATAAAAAAAGCTAAAAAAACTAAAAGAAAATAAGATGGAAGAAAATTCACAATTAGAAATCAAAAATATGAATGTGATGAATTAACTTCTAAAAACAGAAATATAACCCAGTGATTTAAAATCCAAAATCCAATAATATGATGTCCATAAGAAATATATTTAAAGCAAAGACACACAGTGTAAAAGTAATGGTCTAGAATAAATTCTGTTATACTCCAACTAATGTAATAAAAGCAAGGGTTATCTCAGATCATGATCACATATAAATCAAAAGTAAAAATTGATCTAATCAAGAGAGATTAGGAAGGAAATTACATCTTGATGAAAGAAAACATTAATAATAAAATAATATCAATACTATACATATAGGCACTAATTCCTAAAGGAAAAAATACATGAGTTTTAAGAGGAAATAGACAGTAAAACATTATTAATGGGAACATCAAATTTCAACTTTCAGAAGAAGATAAATCTAACCAAAAACAAATAAGAAATATATTAAGGAAGTAAATATAATTTTAGTAAATTTAGAAAAAAATTAGCTATCTGGAGAAAACTAATGGGGATGGAAAAGAATATACCTCCCCCCTACCCCACCCTCACCTAAATATGTCACATTCATGAAAAAAATTAATAATATGATAGGGCATAAAACTTTATAATCAAATGTGAAAAAATAAATATTAAATACTTTTTTCAGACAATAATGCAAAAAATTACATTCAACAAAGGGCAGCATAAAGAAAAAAATTAATTGAAAACTAAATAATTTTATTCCCAATAATGACTAGTTTGAGGAACAAATCATAGAAACAATAAATAATTTTATCAAATAGAGAATGACAATGAGTAGACAATATAATAAAAATTGAGGGATGCAATCAAAGCTGTTCTTTGGATGGGGATTTATATCTCTACTTGCTTATATCAACAAAATAGAGAAAGGGCAGAACAATGAATTGGGCATTGAACTAAAAAAAAGTAGAAAAATTTTAAATCCTGAATTCAACACCAAATTGGAAATTCTGAAAATCAAAGGAGAGATCAATAAAACTAAAAGCAGGAAGGACAAGGAACTAATAAGTAAGACAAGGAACTGGTTTTATGAAAAAAAATAACAAAATAAAAAGGAAAGAAAAAACAAATACCTATATGTTAATTTTCAAAAAGTGACATTTGAATCAATGAAGAAGAAATAAAGCAGTTCTAAGTGATTAATTCAACTATATGACAATAAATAGTTTTCTCAATAACTGCAGAAAAAAATTTTAACAAAATTTCTTATATATATTGGAGTAATGATGTGTATAAACTATAACCCTTCCCAATAAGATCATAAGTGAAGCAAGGATGCCCAATACCACTACTAGTATTTAATATCATATAAGAAATGCTAGGGATAGTTATAAGAGCAGGAAATTTTAAGGAATTATAATGAGCTATAAGGAAACAGAGTTATCACTCTTTGCAGATAATATTTTACTTAGAGAACCCCAGGGAATCAACTATTAGAAACAATTAGCAATTTTAACACAGTTTCAGAATACAGAGGAAATCAACATAAATCATGGGCATCTCTATTTACATCAACAAATTTCAATAGCAATGGATAGAAAAAAGGAAATTCCTTTTAAAGTAACTTTAGACAATATGAAATAGCTGAAAGTATATATGCCAAAATAAATCCAGAAACTATATTAATACAATTAAAAACACTCTTCATACAAATAAATTCAGGTTTAAAAAACAGAAAAATATTAATTGCTTATGGTTAGGATGAGTCAATATGACAGCAGGTTAAAAGTGACAAACCTACCTAAAATAATTTACCTATATCTCATCATACCAAACTTCCCAGAAATAGAAAAAAAAATTGTTTTAGGAACAAAAGTTCAGAAATATTAGGTTATGAGAAATTTAGATTACTCCACCCCACTTAGATCGTACTTTATGGTGAAGATAGAATTATAATCTCCTGATTGAACAGTGAAGGTACTTAGTTCTTACTTTATAGTGAAGCTACAACTTTAAGTTAAGTCTATTTTTAGATTTTAATACAAAAAGGTGTTAAGTAACTATAAAGGGTAAATTAATCACAAAAAGTTCAAATAACTAACAAAAGGTGAACTTAACAAAGAAGTGTTAAGTAACTATAAAGATATAATCTAATCAAAGAAGATGAGAACTAAAGAATGGGAATTTAGAGGAGGGGATACAAGAGTAAAAGGTCTATATATTTTGCTCACTTCCTCACTCTGGTACCTTTTGGCGGCGGAGAGTTGACTGGTGGAAGCGTGCTAGGCCTTTCGGCATCTTGGCGCATCTACAAGCTATTGTCTGGTTCGGTGGTGAGTTTCTCGCTGAGTTTTCTTTCCTTTACTTTTCAAACTTGATCCTCTTAGAAGACTCTAATCTCCTTCAGAGACCCAGCAGCAGAGATCTTGGACTCCCCCTGGCACAGGCCAGGTGGGATAAATCCTATATCCTCTTCCCTCTTTCTCCTTAAATCCTTCCCTCTATATTAATTAAAATGACCATAAATTTCCAGACTGACTTGGGTATTTTATTTGGAATTTTTCCCTGATGACCAATTAATGTATATATTTAATTCACAACCCTAAAATTATCTTTACATTCTTTAGTAAAAAGAATATGTATATGAAAGGGATCTAGCTATACCAGACCTCAGACTATATTTTAAAGTGGTAATAATCAGAACAATCCAATATTGGCTAAGAAATAAAGAAGTAGATAAATGGGATAGGTTAGGTAATCATCATTAAGTAGTTAGTGATCATAGTAAGTTCATGTTTGATAAACTCAAAGAATTAAGCTATTGTGGAAGAATTCAGTATTTGACAAAAATGGTTGTGAAACCTGGAAAACAATATAGCAGAAACTATATAGAGACCAATATCCTATACTGCACACTAAAATAGATGGAAATTTGAATGACTTAACTAATATCAACAAAGCAAGGATCCAGGACAACTCCAAGGGACTGATGACAAAAGGGATATCCACCAGCACAGAAAGAGCTGATGATATACAAATGCAGATTTAAACATACCATTCTTCACATTTCTCCCAATAATTTTTTCTATAGTATAAGCAATATGTATCTTCTTTCACAACATGAGAAACATGGAAATATGTATTATACGAGAACATATTTACAATCTATTTCATACTGCCTGTCTTCCTGGGGAAGGGGTGAGATAGAAAGGGACAAAATGGATTGCAAAATACAGACAAAAAATAATTAAAAATTGTATTGTCATGTAACTGGGAAATCTTTAAAAGTAAACTCTATGAGACTATTTATTGCTTTGGGGAAGCAGGGGAAAGTGAAAGAGAGAGGGAGAGAATCTGAATTTAAAAATGTCAGGAAACTATTGTCAAGAAATTTTACTACCTGTGATTGAAAAAAATAATTTAAATTTTAAAAGTTATTATTATTCTTGCATGAATAACTTTAACAGTATTATCTTAAAACACTGTTAAAGACCAAAATATTTTAATGTACCTATTAAATTAATAAATTAAAACTTCATGACTTCATTCCCCATCTAGTTCAAATTTTCTGTAAGTTCACAAATGCTTTCCTTCTTTCTGATTTTCAGAGGAAAACATTATCTTTCACTTTGAAGCAGCTACTTTTGTTCCATCCTCTCTCTTCTCTTCTGAGACTTTATCTTTCATCATCCTCTTCACTGATTCCTTCCCTTCTGCCTATGAAGACATTAAAGTCATCTATACTGTAAAATTATAGTAAGATAAAACAAAACAAATAAGGCACACAAAATTAAACCCTTCTACAAACTCTATTGTCTTTTGAGTTTTTCATTTGTCACTTTCCCATTTATTGACAAACTTTTAAAAACAGAAATTATACTCACTGGTTCTATTTCCTCACAAGTTAACATTATGCAAATGTGTGGTTAGAATTGATATGAATGCAACAACCCCTCTCAGAGGTTTGGGTAGCCATAAAATTCTGTGGGATTTGTAGTTCTTTATAGTATTCGAAATAAACTAACCTTGGATCTTGTATCTGCTGTTCCCTTCTATTCGAAAAAGAGAGATGACCTTTTTGTGAATAATGATCAAGCTAGGAGGTTTTATGATTTTTTATGTTTTATTGTGGGCATTTGCCCTACTTTTAGGAATATGGAGAAAAACAAGTCCCCTGAAAGGAAAAGGGGGACCCTACCTTGACTCAGCCTTAGTTTAATTTGTATGTTTTCTCATATTCTTTTCAAGGAAACACTTCTTAGATTTAATATTTTGTCTTGCAAATTCCTATTGTAGACACACCTCCTTTTATTATGGGGGTCCTTTTATTTATGGCATAAGAATACAATCCGAGCCACAAAGGAAAGAGGCACTTTTCCTAGAGCCGGGCTGTGAGTTGGAATCCCAGTCCCATATTATAGAGAGCTGTGCTTTTTAACTAGCATCAGTAGAATGAGGTATATCATAAATGCCCTTCTAAGTGCAGAATTACTGATTTCTGACCCAGTTTTATAAAATAACATTTTGGACACCATCCAAGTATCAAGATTTTAGAAATACAAACATCGCATATATTTTACATATATGACATATGTAGTATTCATATGTATATATACATACATACACATAACTATCTGTATAACATCATTATATCCACTCAATTGTTCACTTACTGAATGTTTTGATCACCTAAATATGTGCATACATATATGCACAAATTTGCATATATGTATATTATAGTGATTATATATGCATTATTTATATAACTTTTCAGAAGAAACAGTTTAGATTATAAATAATTGTGATGTATATAAGTTTTATAGCTAGTCAAAAACTCATTGATTTCATCCTTTTACATATAAGGAAACAGGTGTGCTAAAAGGTTGTTACGTATTGCTAGTAAATGTCCAAGGCAGTACTTGAACCCATCTTCCTATTTGTAGTCCCAGCAGACTATACAGAGAATCCCATTATTTTCTTGTTGTATAGACACATTTCTGTTATTTCCAATGGGCCCCAGCCTCTTTCAGGTTCTATTTCTCTCCACATACCATTTGTCATGCTCCTTAATTGTTTACTAAAATGTGTTTATTTATATTATCTAATTATATCCTAAACATTTCCACTTTGAAATTTTTTCACTCTAATCTACCAGTTGTAATATTTCCTCTGTTATATGAAAGATATAAGGTTTGCAAGGGACAGTGGCATGAGACCATCTGGGAAAGGTTCTGGAATGCTGCAAGGGGGTTAAACTAAAAACTCAGAGTCTGTTGGAGGCTCTTCGGTCTATCTCTGGATTTGAACATGAAGGGTGTGGATGCTGAGTCCTGAGGATTTAACCCTATCCCTTGTTAATTCCTCTGTTGCTGAGTTTTATGTTCTGCATCCTGAAGAAGACCTGAAGAAGCTGTCTCTGTCCTCTTTTGTCCTCTGTCAACATCAAACTGTCAGTAAGCTGAGGTCTAAGAGCATCTGAACTTGAGACCTTTCCCTGGATTCCTGCCATATCTATTATTGATTGGTATGTCTAATAAAACCAAGAGAGGGGTTAGTGCAGGATAGGTAGACAGGGACTGGGGTTTTATAGCTTAGCATTACAAGGAGATGGAGTAGAAAATCAACTATAAGAAGATCCTTCATGCAAAGGCTTTAGATTTTGGGTTACTTTAGTTATTAAATTTAGTTTTAGGGATTTAATCTCTCTCTTTTAAAATAAAATACACTCCAAGTCACTGAGACTGTGTTATCTGTGTCCTGGTCCGAGACCAGGCTCTGCCTGGACCAGGCTGATTGTTTGGATCTTCCACCCACAGTTTTGAACCTGTTACTGGCCCAAAGTAAATACTTAATGCTATTTAATTCCATCCAATCCCATCTCCCACAAAATACCCATATTATACCTCTCAGCTCTGCCTATCAGGTGCCACCTTTCATCCCTTTCAATTGTTACCTCTGCATCAAAGTCTTCCTCAATTCTTTCCTTACAACATAGTGAGCTTCTTTAGGGCAAATATATTGTTTTAGTACTTTTTTCCTCTTTCTGCTATCCTCATCATCAAGCATTTTGTGCTCTATTGATAGCACATGCTTAAGGGGGAAAAATCGATTTTATTTGAATTAAGTTGAATTTCTGAAGATAGCACAATTTAAGAAGAGGGAATTAGTATTTAGTGTTAGTAATGACTATCATCAACTTAGAAATATCACTTTATTTTCATATCTCCTATGCAGTTATTATATTATCTTAATGATATTTATTTCCATATGTAATAATGCCCATTATTAGACTGTACGTTATATGAAGGTAGACATTACTTTAAATTCCAGATGATTTTGTGCTCCTACATTTTTAAATCTGAATATTGACTGTTCCATTTGTCCCTTTAGGTAATAGTGGTGATCATTCATGATTGATCTTTAAAAGTCATAAAAAAAGACACAATTGAACTTTAAGGAAGTTGTATTACCTGAATTTCCTATTGAACTAATGGCAGCACAATAAATTTGGGTGTGTGTCTGTGCTCATCCTTATTTTCATTTGTCTAAATGAAACTGGAATCTTTTCAGAAAAAAAAAAATTATTTTCTTTTTTTTTTAATATATTTTATTTGATCATTTCCAAGCATTATTCGTTAAAGACATAGATCATTTTCTTTTCCTCCCCCCACCCCCCATAGCCGACGCGTAAGTCCACTGGGCATTAGATGTTTTCTTGATTTGAACCCATTGCTTTGTTGTTAGTATTTGCATTAGAGTGTTCATTTAAAGTCTATCCTCTGTCATGTCCCCTCAACCTCTGTATTCAGGCAGTTGCTTTTTCTCGGTGTTTCCACTCCCATAGTTTATCCTTTGCTTATGAATGGTGTTTTTTTTTCTCCTGGATCCCTGAAAGTTGTTCAGGGACATTACACCGCCCCTAATGTAGAAGTCCATTACGTTCGATTATACCACAGTGTATTAGTCTCTGTGTACAATGTTCTCCTGGTTCTGCTCCTCTCGCTCTGCATCACTTCCTGGAGGTTGTTCCAGTCTCCATGGAACTTCTCCACTTTATTATTCCTTTGAGCACAATAGCATTCCATCACCAACATATACCACAGTTTGTTCAGCCATTCCCCAATTGATGGGCATCCCCTCGTTTTCCAGTTTTGGGCCACCACAAAGAGCGCAGCTATGAATATTTTTGTACAAGTCTTTGTGTCCATTATCTCTTTGGGGTACAGACCCAGCAGTGCTATGGCTGGGTCAAAGGGTAGATATTCTTTTGTCGCCCTTTGGGCATAGTTCCAAATTGCCCTCCAGAATGGTTGGATCAGTTCACAGCTCCACCAGCAATGAATTAATGTCCCTACTTTGCCACATCCCCTCCAGCATTCATTCACAACTCTGAGGTATCACCTCACACCTAGCAGATTGGCTAACATAACAGCAAAGGAAAGTAATGAATGCTGGAGGGGAAAAAAATTATTTTCTATTGATTCTTACTTATCTATTCCACCAATATGACAATATGTACTTGTAATTTAATCGAATTCCACACAAAAAAGCTTATTAAAAACCTACTATATGCATGAGACTATGCTAGTCACCAGGGACAAAAAATTGCTAACCTAAGCTCTCTTCCATTATAGAAAGTACATATTTGAAGAAGGAAGTGACACATATATCAAAAGCTATGATGCAAAAAAGTATGATGGTCATATAGGTATAGGTGAGGCAGTAACAAAGTGCTTTATTATACCAGGGAGAATAGGCCAATATTTATTTGTAAATCATGAAAGGCTTTAGAATGTACATGGCTTCTTAGTTGGTCTTCAAATAAAAATGGGACTCTGTGCTTGATTTGCTTTTGTTTAAAAAAAAACAATTTGGAAGATCCACCCCTATTTATAGTGCTTCATAAATTATTCTGGTTCTTACAAGTGACTTAGAATATATTTTTTCAACTTTATAAAGGATTCCATTAAGTTCAGAATATGTTTTCTCTCCTTTTCATATTAACTCTTCAGTATATATTTTAGATCAAACAAAGAGGGCACAAATTAACTGGGTCTATATTCCATGTTCACAAGAAGACACCTAGAAGTTATCAAATGTCATCTCTTATATTTCCAAATTTGAAGTTGCTATTGGTGAAACTTGAAAGAAAAAGATGGAGTAGGGGGGTTCAGTCAGATGGTTCAGTGGGTTGAGAGCCAGGCTTATAGATGGAAGATCCTGAGTTCAAACCTGGCCTCAGATACTCCCTAGATGCATGACCCTGAGTAAGTCACTTAACCCTCAGTGCTAGCTTTTACCACTCTTCTGCCTTGGAACTAATACATAGCATATATTCTAAGAAAGAAGGTAAAATTTGTTGTTTATTTTTTGTTTTTAAAGGTCAAGATGTACATGGGGGATTGGGTGGGGATGGGGCTATGGATATGGTGATGACATAGAGGACTGATAAGAAAGTCTCTAGAAATTGACAGTTTAAACATATAAAAATAATATTATTGCATTCAGTGCAATAGAAATGCAGTCAACACTGGGATGCCAAGTGGGAAATATATGAGCTATTTGAACAATATAGTTCCTTGGAAGGACTAATGTATCTGAAGCCAGAGGACCTGGCTTCAAATCATGTAGAGCTGAAAGGGACTAGGTTAGAGTCCATCTCCTTCAACTCCCTCATTTTACAGATGAGGAAATCTGTGCACTTCAAATTTACATTTGTGTGACTCTGGACAAGTTGTTTAAGTCCCTTGAGTCTCAGATTACTCATGTATAAAATGATGCATTCAGATAAATGACAACTACAATTTTCTTTTACTCCAAATCTATCACCTAATGACTTTGCAACCTTTACCTTAAAGGAAGGTTAATCTTGTGTCCAGTCTATATGGCACAAAGAAGAAAAGTTAACTTAGTGATTAATTAATATTTTGTACTTATGTAGAGAGTGAATGGAAATAGTTTAAGCAAAATCTATTTTGTTTTATTTTGTGTGTTTTTATTTTCTGCTTTCATAAGTTGTTGCAAAATTAAATCAAATCAACCTTCCTACCCACATTTTAAGATCCAAATATCACTTCTTCCACAAAGTCTTCACTACTTGCTTCAGGAAGCTTATTTAAAGTTTATTTCTAGTGTCCATTGAAGTTTTGTACATGCATCATCAATTAATGAAGACCTGCTTAATTTTAATATTTGTAACTCTTTGTTTTTTAAAAGATGCATATTCAAAACATTCATGTTTCCACCATAGATGTTCTCCATTTTTTACTAGCCACTTGCATAAATCTATTAACCACATGTGCCTCAATTTGCCTGACAACCTTTCTAGATACTGAAAAATCTCTTTGAAAGAAATCTTTCCTAATGTCTTAAAATTACTATTCAAAATATTGATGTATCTGAGTTTTAAAAATTATAGTTAATGAGGCATAAATCATCATCTTCTGATCATACCAAATTCGTAGACAGTATTAAGGATGGCTACTTAGCTGTTTACAAAGAATGCTGTGAAAAAAAGGGGCAAAACTTTACTGTCAAACCATCTGTTTAGGTAGCTCCACCTTTTCAAAGAAAATATAATGCTTTTCAATATTTATGACTGTATTTGGAGCAGCACCAAAATGATATCTATTGAAAAATATTTAAAACATCATCTTATATATTGGTTTTAGAATGAGTAAGAAAATAATGGCTGCTTGAAGATTTTCAAGAAGTTTTGTTTACAGTTCAAAGGATGCAAATTTCCCCACTTCCTTTCTTGCATCTTCTAATATATGTCTTTGGAGTCACAGAAAAGAAATCAATTTGTTATCATTGTGTTCAGTTCTCCTCTATCTTATATTAAGAAATTTTTAAGTATAATACTTAGAACTTTTTTCCATTAAATTTATATTTGGTCCTATGCTGTAATCCAGAAAAAAGGCAGATACGCGATACAATGGATAGAAAACCAGGTTTGGAATCAGGAAGATCTAAGTTCCAATCCAGCCTCAGATACTTTTTATTTAGTTATGTAACTTTGGGCAAGTCACTTAACCCCCTTTGCCTCAGTTTTCTCATTAGTAACAGGAGCTGGAGAAGGAGCAATACCTGTCGTCAATTCCAAGGTAAGGGTTAAAAAACATTGGGTAGTGCCAAATTGTTGAAGTTATTAAATGCCTGGTTAAGGTGCTGAAATTTAATTCAATGCGTAAGAGAGATTCCCAGAAGATTTTTGATTTGCATGTCCAATTCATTGACCTCTGCCCTCCCTAATTTGTTAATATATGAACTCAAGGATATAAATTTCCCCAGAATACTGCTTTGGCTGCATCCCATATATATTGAAAGGATGTCTCATCATTGTCATTTTCTTCATTGAAATTATTAATTGTTTCTATGATTTATTCTCTAACTAACCGATTTTGGAGAATCATTTAATTTCCAATTAATTTGATTTGTTTCTCCACATACCATTACTGATTATTATTTTTATTGCATTATTATATTAAAATGTTGCATTTATTATTTCTGCTTTTCTGCATTTGTTTGCCATGTTTTATGCCCTAGTACATGGTCAATCTTTGTAAATGTACTATGTGCTGCTGAAAAGAAGGTGTATTCCTTTTTGTCCCTATTTATTTTTCTCCATATATCTATTAGCTCTAATTTTTCTAAATTTCATTCACATCTCTTACCTCTTTCTTATTTATTTTTTTTATTTAATTTATCTAAATTTGATAGTGGTAAGTTCAGGACTCCCACTAGTATAGTTTTACTATCTATTTCCTCCTTTGACTCCACTAGTTTCTCCCTTAGAAATTTTCATGCTATAACATTTGGTGCATACATGTTGATTACTGAAATTTCCTCATTGTCTTTACTGCCTTTTATAAGGATGTAGTTACCTTCCTTATCCATTTTAATCTGATCTATTTTTACGCTGTCTTTGTCAGATATCATGATTGCAACTTCTGACTTCTTTCTATCAATTGAGGCCCATTAGATTTTGCTCCAACCTTTCATTCTAACCTTGTGAGTGTCTACCCACCTCAGGTGTGTTTCTTGCAGACAACACATGTTAGGGTTTTGATTTCTAATCCACTCTACTATTTGTTTTCATTTTAAGGGTGAGTTAATGCCAATCATGTTCAAAGTTATGATTGCCACTTGTGTATTCCCCAGCATTTTTATATCCCCTCCTAGTTCTGTACTTTCTTCTTTTGCTATATCCTTTTAAACCAGTGGCTTGCTTTTAATCAGTCCCCCTAATCCCCTCCCTTAATAAGTTTCCTTTTCTGTTCTCTCACTTTTTCTTCCCTTCTTATTGTTTTTAGGGTCTGTTAAGTTCTCTCCCCCCTCTCTTTCCATCCATTTTTGTACTCCCTTCCTCTTACCCCCCCTTAGTTTTCCCTTCTTACTTTACTTGTAGGGTAAGATAGAATTCAATACCTCAATGGATCTAGATGCTCTTCCCTCTCAGAATCTATTTCACTGAGAGTAAGGTTTAAGTATTACCTATTAGCACTTTCTTCCTCTTCTTCTTATAAGGATATTCCTCCCCTCCTCTTCCCATGTGTATCTTTGTGTAATAAAGATTATCCTATTTATTTTATTTCGTCAAGTATATCTTGGTGCCATCTTCAATTCCCCCCTCCCTTTTTCTTTTTTTTTTGCATATCACCTTATAGCACTTATTACCCCAATCTCTTTCTGTGAATTATTTCTCAAATTAGTATAATAGTGAATATAATTTTTGAGAATTACAAATAACATTTTCCCTATATACTAATATAAATAATTTGATCTTATTGAAGCCCTTAAAGAAGAAAGTTTGCATAAAAAACATTTTCCTCCCTTTCCCTCTCTTTCTCATTTACCTTTTAATGTTTCTGTTGATCTTTGTGTTTGGATATCAACCTTCCCACTTAGTTCTGGTCTTTTCTTTACAAATACTTGGAAATGTTCTATTTTGTTGAATGGCCATACTTTCCGCTGGAAGTATATAGTCAGTTTTGATGCATAGGTGATCCTTGTTTGAAGACCCAATTCTACTGCTTTTCTGAATATTATGTTCCATGCCTTGAGGTCCTTTAATTTGGAAGGAGCCAGATCTTATATAATCCTGATTGGTGCTCCTTGATATATGAATTGTCTCTTTTTGGCTTATTGTAAAATTTTCTCCTTAGCTTGGAAGCTCTAGAATTTGGCAATTACAATCCTTGGATTTGTGTTTTGAGGATTTAGTGTAGAGGGTATTCTATGAACTCTTTCAATGTCTATTTTTGCCCCCTTGTTCAAGAACATCAGGGCAGGTTTCTTGGATAATTTCTTTAATATGATATCAAGATTTCTCTTTATTTCTGGCTTTTCAGGTAGACCAATGATTCTAAAATTGTCTCCTTGTGCTTGGTTTTCCTGATCTGTCATCTTTTCAGTGAGATATTTTATGTTTTCTTCTATTTTGTCAATCTTTTGACTTTGCTTTGTTAATTCTTGCTGTTTTGCAAGATCATTGTCTTCCAATTGTCTAATCTGGTCTTTAAGGATTTTTTTTCCTTTTTGGTTTGGTCGATCCTGCTTTTCGTGGCTTCCAGCCATTTCTCCAATTGGGAGTTCTTGTCCTTTAAGCTATTATTTTCTTTTTTGAACTATTTCCAACTTTTCTTGCCAGAAGGCTTCCATCTTTTTGATAAGTTTCAATTTAAATTCTTCAAGAGGTTGTAGATAGTTTCCATTTTTTGGAAAGTTTTGGTGCATTTATTTATATTTTCTCTTCTATTTGCTCTTTATCCTGGGTTTTTCCTCCATAAAAATTATCCAGGGTCAACCACTTCTTCTTGTTTTTCTTGGTGTTGGGAAGTTGTTGTACCTGGTCACTGTTTGCCATTACTGTGGTGTTTTTTCCTTCCCTTTCCAGTTAGAAATCTGAGTGAGATGGGCAGGCTCTTTGTGTATGGAGCTAAGGAGCAAGAATTTTGGCTGAGGCCAGGTCTCCAGTCTCTGCATCTTCAACTGTGTGCTGCCCTTCTCTATGCTATCTCCCTGCTGGCACCCACAATCTGTGCTCCTCAGCCTGTTTGGGCCTCAGATCTAGCTGCTCTCAGAGATTTGTCCTTGGAAGTCTCAGTCAGCTGCCAAGGATCCAAAGATGCCCCTCACTCTCTCTAGTGGTGCCCCTTGCTCATTCACTGATTTTAGCATGCACTGGCTCTGACTCTGACTCTGTAGGGAAGGTGGATCAGCTCACATTTTGGTGGAAATTTTTTCACCCCATTATGGTGTGGAAATGCCCAAATCCCACATACCTTCAATGCTGCACCCTACTGTAGAGTCCCTTCGTTCATATGAATCTTTTTTTGGCTTTTTGAGGTAGTCTGTATTGGTAGGTGGTGAGGAGAAGAAGAGGCCTGCATCTATACTGCCACCATGTTTACCTGGAAGTCCTCCAGAAGATTTTTGAGCAGAGAAGTGACATGATGAAATTTATGAATATATCTGGTAAGGTGGAAGGATAGTATGTGATTTCCATAATGAGGGCAGTGACTTCAGTGGCAAAATCTCTTAAGAATATATTATAATGCTCCTGAAACTCCATCTCACTTCCTACTTTACCCCTCCATTTTAGTCTTTATATCCATTTAAAAGTAGATTTTTAACCACTCTTCCCAACTTAGAGGCTTCCTTCCAAGCATATATACTTTTTCCCCATTCAACTCCATACACCTTATGGTCCTTTCTCATCCACCACATAATGCCAAGGATTACTTTTCAATTTTTTTTTCTTTTAGTACGTTTATTTGAATACTTCAACCCTTCTTTCAGACAAAGCCAGTTTTCTGTTTTTTTTTTATCATTAGAGTATTTCAACACCCACATACTCCTAAGGAATTTAAAACTACATACTTATTTAATATATATGGAAAACATTACTGATTATGATGTTCAACTAAAGGTAATAATTAATATTGTGAAGCCACAGAATGAAGAGCCTGTAGAATTCTTCCAGGATCACATTTGTAGAAAAAGCACACAATTACCATAACATCCAGAATTAGATCTAATAAAATTGGCTATTTAATAGTTATTTAGCTTAATATCTATTACTAAGTAATTATAATTTCATCTTGATGTTCATTTCTGTTATAGCTTCATACTGTGTTGTGAAATTTAATCAAAGAATAATTTGAATTCATGTGGTAATACTTCTGGTTATCACCTCATAATTAAACATTTGATTGAAAAATATTTTTAAAAGTACTCCTGTATAGAATTTACTGTACACCATTTATTTATTCAGATAAAGAATAAAAGGAGTCACATTGAATAGAGTAATGGTTTAGGACATAGTTTAAACACAAAATTGTGAACTTGTAGTGCATTTATATGAGATACTATGAAAGATTTGAAATTAAGAAATATTTATTTTGAAAATGAGTGAATAACACTACTAGATCTATTTCCAAAAAGATAATTTTAAAAAGGAAAATGACTTATTTGTACAAAAAATATTTACAGTCACTCTTTTTTTGTGGTGGTGAAGGATTGAAAATTGAGGGACTATCCATGAATTGGGCAGTGGCTGAAAAAATTGTGGTACATAATTTTGATGTAATACTTTTGAGACTTTATAAGAAATGATCAATAGGAAGATTTCAGAAAAGTTTCAAAAGGTCTACATGAATTGTTGCAGAATGAAGTGAGCAGAACTAAGAGAACATTGTCCACAGTAACAGCAATATTATATGATAATCAACTATCAAAAACATAGCTATTCTCAGAAATACAATGATCCAGGACAATTCTGAAGGACTTATGACAAAGAATGCTATGCATCGCTGGAGGAAAAAAACTGTTAAGAGTCTGAATACAGATTAAAACAAATTGATTTTCACCTTGTTTTAGTTATTTTGGGGTTTTAGTTTTATATGAGTATTCTCTCACAACAATGACCTATATGGAAATATGCTTTGCATATCACATATGTGCAACCCAAATTGCCCACTATCTCAAGGAGGGAAGAGGAAAGGGAGGGAGAACAATGATTTGGATTTCATAATTTTGGAAATTGTACATTGAATATTATTTTTACATATAATTGGGAAAATATCTTTTACATTTAAATAAATAATTCAACCCCATGAAAGACATAATTTATAAATACATTTTTGTTGTGTTATGCCTTCTGTTGTGCATAAGGGGAAGGGGAGGGGGTGAAATACATGAGAATTTTAATGTAACCAATAAATTAATAGAAAATGTGAAAATTTAAAAGAAAAAATAATTAGCCATCCTTTTGATTTACTTTACACATAAAATACAAATCAATGTTTCTTTTTGCCTACATATATAATCCTAACAAAATTTTATCTTTAGATTTAAAAGTCTTAGTATTTATATCACAAATGAAATTGTTTTTTAAATGTCTTATTTCTTGTGTAACATGCTGTGATATAATTGCTAGTACTTTTAAATGGTTGATAAATTTTGTCAACATTTTACATCATTCAATTAAATAATATTGTGTGTTCTTATAGGATGTTTTAGAATTATTAAGACATGAATCTATTCATTCATGTTTCTTCACATGCAGGATCACAAGTCTCCCAAGGTTAACTTGTTTTTGATGTTCTGAATTACTTATTTTTTCCTCTTGTGATCATTCATTAGTTTTGGTGGAGAATATTAGAAATCATCATGCAATGGAAGAGCAGGGCTAAGATCAGAAGGCCCATGTTAAAACCACATACATACCATTTGCTAGTCATGTGATCTTAGACAAGTCACTGTAAGTTCTGTTTCCTCACTTGTAGATTGAAATGAGTTGTACCATGAATCTCAGAGATTTATTGCATTTATCAAATTAATCAACAAATCATGAAATATTCCATGAAAATAAGCTATAACCAGTAAAATTATACATACACTTTGTTATAGTTTTCTTCCCTTGTTTTCTTTGTTTTCTTTTATATTCATCAATTCCATTTGATAAATATTTATTGATTGTCTATTACAGGCTCTCTCCTTTCACCCATGTGTAAGAATTTTGTTCCCATATCATCAGCCAAATCTCAAAAATTGATTATATATCTTTAATCACCATATAACCATAGTTTACTTATAATTCAGTAATAAGTAAATTTAGGTGTTACTAAAAGGAATATATTTGTACCTATCTCCATATGGAATTATTTCCTTGACATTTCCCAATTATATTTTAAAAACACATTAAAGGACATTCTGTCTAATGTGCTGACTGCCAAAGAATTTTGTAAAATAGAATCTTAGAATATTTAATTCACTATTTAACAGTATAATATGATATGCTTGCATCTACATAACAACACCAATTTTGACTGAATTTATTAAAACAATTGGGACATATTTAATTCAATTGAAGATAATAATTTACTGAAAATACTTTGCTCTCAGTTCTTTTTTATGTATAGCCCAGGAAAAAAAAGAATAATTAAAATATATTTTCTCTTTTTGTTATTTAAAGAGTTTTTTAGATTTAAAAAAATTTTACATCATGATAGTCTCTTCCAGTATACCTCCTTTATGCTTCCAAAAGAGTTATCCAATGTAATACTAGAACTTCTTAAAGAAAAAAGAAAACAAGAAAAAAATCAGCAAAACTCATCAAAACATTGAAAAATCTAAAATAAATATGAATATGTAAAATAACTGTGGACTTGCCATCTCTGATAGGGAGTAGGATTAGAATATGTTTTAACATATCTTTTTTTTAGCCATACCTATTCTTTAAAAATTTTCAACAATGACCTTTGATTTACATGTTTGTAATATTTTTATTTAAATTGTTTTATTCATGATGAATGCTAGGGGTTTTTGCTTTGTTTACTTCACTTTGTTTCAGTTGACTTAACTCTTTCCAGGCTTCTCTATCTCATTCATTATATCTTACCAGTGATATCCCATTACTTTCATGTACCACAATTTGTTTAGATTTAGCCATTTCCCAATGGGCAGGCAATGCTAATTTCAAACAGCCTTGTTTCCCCTTCAGTCAGTGCCAGGAAAGTAATTTACTTTTCTTTATTCTGTGAACATATAAAATATTCCATTAGACATAAAATTTAATAATACCAGACTCCATTTGCTTTATCAATCAAACCTTGCTCAGTTTGATAGATATCACCCCAATATCAGAAGGTAGAATTAGGTTTACTTCAAGGATACTCCATAAAAAAACATGTAGGTGTGATCACATCAAATATCCATTGGGTACAATTTCACTAATATTTTATATACTATTTAATGACATGATGTTTGTATCTTTATAACAACCCTGATTTTGCCCAAATTCATTAAAACAATTAGGAAATATTTCATTCAATTTAGGTTAAGCAGTTATTGGAAATATTATGTTCTCAAGTTTTATTTTCTACGTATAGTCCAGGAAAAGAGAAATATAAAATTTCACTGAACACAGAGTGAATTTTTGGTTGGTTTCTAATAGATTGTCTGTTTCTGGCACCTGAAACTGACTTCATAATCCTCTGGTTCCTCCCCATATTATTTCCTTCTCAGTATCTCTCTCTCTTTTAAAGATTTATTGTTGTTTTGTTTTTGTAATATTAATATTTGCAAATTTCTTTCATTTCGGAAGTCTCTAGCAATAAAGTAAGACACTTTACTAATTATCACTGATTTCTTTTGAAAGTGTATACAACATTTCACATTCTAGCACTTTCTCCATACCGCTATTAAAAAAAAAACAATCTCCTACTCATTGTGAAAAAATAAAAACAAATTTCTTCTAACAAATATTCATTAATATATACACTAATTTTTAATAAAACATTTTCACATCACATTTCTTAACATACTAAATCTTAACAAACACCTCACTAACTTCAGAATTTTTTTCATATTTTCTTATGTTGTCCTTAACATATTCATATACATTGTAGTCACTGAGCAGGTTAGCAACTTCTTTAAAAAAAAAAAAAACAACTCTTACCTTCTGTCTTGGAATCCAAGTTATGTATTAGTTCCAATGTAGAAAAGTGGTAAGGGCCAGACAATGGGGGTCAAGTGACTTTCCCAGGGTCACACAGCTGGGAAGTATCTGAGGCCAGATTTGAAACTAGAACCTCCCATCTCTAGTCCTGACTCTCAATCCAATGAGCTACCCAGCTGCCCCCAAGGGTAATAGCTTCTGAATCAGCTTGAGATCTCAATGTCCACTAATTCAAAGAGAAAAGGAGACTAAGAATGTGAGATTTTTTCATTTTAAACATAAATCTCTATATATTATATCCATATAATAATTCATATATGTAATATATACAAATATACATTTCATCATATTTTATATGTACATATATAAACATATAATATAGGTCACCTAGATGGTAGAGTAGATATAACACTAGACTTTGAGTCAGGAACATTTAGCTTCCTAAATTCAAATCTGGCCTCAGGTCAAGTTGCTTTACTCTCTTTACCTCAGTTTCTTTATCTGTAAACTCAAGACAAATCACTCTGGTAGCTTTTAAAAAACAAACAAACAGGATCATAAGGAGTCAGATACAACTTAAATGACTGAATGACAACAAATATAATATACCATATACATATACACATATTGTATACACACACACATATAATATATTAAGCATTTAGCTTAATTAAGCATTTTGAGAGTCCTGACATTGTTTCCTTTACAATAGAAGTAGGTGCTTAAGTACTTTGGGTATGTGGTTTAAGATATTATAAAATGTGTACCATCAGAGACATAGAAGATATGACCCATTCATAAGAAATGCTTCCATCCTGCCTGGGAATATAATACAGACATACATGCATGAAGCAACTTGAGAACAATTCTAATGCATCAAGGAGCACTGCTAAACATAAACACTTTCCAAAGGGACTGCAAAGCACTCTATAATTCTTCTTTAAAACTCTATTGGAGTCTTCCTAGATTTCTTCAAAATCTATTCCCTCCATTGTTTTTATTTTTAATTGTAGAATAGTGTTCCATCACATTTACCTTCCTCAACTTCAGTCATTCCTCAGTTTATGGACACCTCCTCAGTTTCCTTCCTTTGTCATTGTAAAAATTGCAAATATTTTTAAACACCTATTGTTTGTTTTGATTAGGACTAATCCCTCCCTTAATCTATCTTGCCCTTAATTCACCCTTCTTCCTTGACTCAAGTGCATTTCTGTACCCAACTTAGTATATATGTGAATGTGTGTATGTGTTCATCCCTCTTTTGACAGGTTCAGATGACAATGAAATCAAATGTCAATGGCTACGCCTATCCTTTCATCCTGATTTATACAGTTCCTCACCCTTTACAGGATGGTTTTCAACAGCCTTCCTTTCCCTTCTCCTGGAATATTTCATATAATATTTCTCTTCCTCTCCCTTTCCATTATTCTTTTAAGAGCTTCAAGAAACAGATCTAGTTCCAGTCCATCTGCCTAATTAGACTTCTTCTCTGAAAGTATGTGTGTTTGTATATTAATATGTATATGCATCTATGAGGTCTATCTATCCTTGTAGCACAAACTACCTTGGCACATATTACCTGAAGGACAGGAATGTTACATTTGATCTTTCATCCAGGGTCTTTGAGAGGGTTTGGGGCCATATTTATAGACTCCAACACCTACCTGTATTCCCTCTAGTATAAGGGGGGGTCCCAAAGACCCCTAGCTCCATTTAATCACTAATAATCAGATTAGCTTTTTGAAAGAAATATTTACTCTGTAATATGTAATCACAAATATATTAATTACTCTTCTAATACTTGGGACACAATCCTCTTCCCCTTCTGGGGAGGGGAAGGCAATTAGATTCATAGTTTAGCTCCAAGTTGAAAGTCTTTCTTTGGAATAAGTCCTAGTCTCTCTCTCTCTCTCTCTCTCTCTCTCTCTCTCTCTCTCTCTCTCTCTCTCTCTCTCTCTCTCTCTCTATTTCTCTCTCTCTCTATTTCTCTCTCTCTCTCTCTCTCTCTCTCTCTCTCTCTCTCTCTCTCTCTCTCTCTATTTCTCTCTCTCTCTCTCTCTCTCTTTTTTTGCTAACCTGACTGAATATACCATCCTACCTGCAATCTTCGCTCTAAAATCAACATGGCTTGAATTCCTGGAGTCAGTAGCAAATCACCTTAGAGTAACCTGAAACTGAGGGCAAACGACATGGAACAGAGGCCATAGACCCATTTCTCAGAGTTGAGAATAATAGAGGGAGAGAGGTAATCATCATTTTGACAGTTCATAGTATCCAAGCTGTGTGTGAACTGTGATGCTTACCTTTTGGATGCAGTAGGAAAGACTGTAGAGAAAAGAGTTATGCTCTCATTCTAGACAATTTAATGATACAGCTACAGCCAATGAAAGGAAACTGCTCCCACTTGAAAAATTCTCTAGAAAGCCAGCATTCCTTGACTGACATAACAACAGTGTAATTCATTAATGAACAAAAATGAAGTACTTACTATGTACCAAGCTCTGGAGACAGATACACAAAAGCAAGTTATGTAGAAGATAATTCATCACTGCTATTGAAAATCATCAATCAATTAATCAATCAGCATTAATTCAATACCTCCCATTTGTCAGATTTTTCATATCAAGACAAAAATTTTTTTTTTAAAATGTCCCTACTCTGAGTTTACATGCTCTCAGGGATGATTTCAATTCTGCTCATTACTTTAATTCCCATTAAATGAAACTGAAACCCAAGGAAGTGAAGTGACGTGACTATTATAATTTTTTCCACCAGATTTTAAGCTTAGTAAATCTTGGTCATCTTTAGTGGTTAGAATGGTATATCGTCATATCAGTGAAGCTCAGGAGAAAATT
Organism: Monodelphis domestica; assembly: GCF_027887165.1. Classification (NCBI taxonomy): domain Eukaryota; kingdom Metazoa; phylum Chordata; class Mammalia; order Didelphimorphia; family Didelphidae; genus Monodelphis; species Monodelphis domestica. The sequence continues at coordinate 142,391,174 of NC_077230.1, read as the reverse complement.
ACTTCTTACTCTTACTGCTATAAATTACCTCCTTCTCTCCTCACCCATATGTATCCATACACTTTTTTCATTCTCCTCTTTATCTAATAATTCTTAATTTTGGTCTCTCTCTCTCTCTCTCTCTCTCTCTCTATATATATATATATATATATATATATATATATATATATATATATATATATATATATATATATACTCAGGATTATCCTAACACTGACTTTGTTACTTCTGAATTTTCAGAACTGTTTTTCTCATTTCCTTCATAAACGTAAAAAAAAAATGAAGTGTATTCTACACACATTTCCTGGTGTTACTTCCCTATCTTTTTTACCTTTTGCAGTATATCTTCTGCCACATCTTTTCTGCTTGTCACTTTATAAATACTACTTTAGTGGGTTAGTATAATAGCAGTCTGCTGAGATATAATGAAAATCTCAAAAGACTCATGTCGCACTCTATTAAGATATGCTATATTACATTATGATACATTATTATACAATAGATAGCCATGCAAGAACATTCTATAATCTAGGTGGATAAGGTAAATATTTCCTATCTCTTTGCTACTCCTAAAATATTCTATCTCCTTACTGTGTATTTTCATTGTCTAACCCCCATACCTAAATTTTTCTTCATCATTATCACTGTTTTTCTGGCTTCCTGAGTTTTCTTCAAGTTTAAAATAAGATCTTGCCTTCTACAGAAAGCCTTTCCTTGATAACCTTTAATGGCATTATTAAGCTTGGTTTAGTGTGTCTGTTCCCATAGCTTAGTGTATATTTAGGATTCCATACTTTTCTCTAATACATTCCCTCTGTTGATTATTTCTAATTTATCCTAAATATAGCTGGTCTGTATACAATTGTTTTATGGTATTCCCCTATTAGATTTTAAACTCCCTAAAAGCAGAGACAATATGTTGCCTTTTCCATGCTTAGCAGACTGTCTGACCCATAGTAGGTACTTAAAATGCTAATTGACCAATGTCTAACAGCGTCCCTAGTTCTCAGTTTTCTTATCTATAAATTGAAGGGATTGGTTTGATGGTTCTCCCCAGGAGAAGGTTGTGATTATTCTTAAAACAGCTGCCTTTGTCCACCCTGTGGCATTAAATAGGAACATTAATCCTGTGTGAGAGGAAAAAAAAAAGCATAGGCATACGTAAGGCTATAAATTTTGTTTTTATGAATATGGTATGAAATTAAAATGTATTATCAGAGGCATTAAGAACTATAGGGTCATATGGTGATTTGTCCCATGAGAACATATAGAGCTACACATTTTGCCTTGTATACATCTTATTTCATGTGAGACATTTATGCTGTTATAAAGGTATCCTTGCCTAGAAAACATTCAGCAAGCTGTCAGAATTACTTTTCATAATTCTGATTAGATTGAGGCACCCCACCATCTTTTAATAAGCTCCCTAGGCTATCACTGAGAGAGGAGAAATGACATGAATTTTCTACTAGTGCCTTCTGGACTAGCAAAAAGTATTACTAACAATAATAGCTAACATATGCATGTAGATATACATATATACATATATATTCTACTATGTGCTAGAAAGTATGCTCAGAACTTTGTAAGTATAATTTAATTTTACCTTCACAATAATCCTAGTCATTAGGTATTATGATTCACTCCATTTTACAGATGTAGAAAGTGAGGGAAATTAAGGTTAAATGACTTGCCCACGGTCACACAGTTAATAAAACTTTGAGTCCAGATTCAAACTCAGGTCTTCTTAACTCCAGATCTAGAATTCAATACATGATACCACCTAGCTGCCCCCACTGATGTGATAGGTGGTAGGAATCAATGAAGCAAAGAAAATTTTAAATTAAATATGTATACAACATATTTTTCAAGAAAAGGTGAAATCTGGTTACTTTTGAGACCAAATATGATCTGATTATTCTAATTCAAATGTAGCAATCTGGGTATTGGTATAACTAGAAGAACAAAGGATATGGCATGGTAGTAGATTAACTGAAGAAAAAATGTGAAAATAATCAATGAGAACCACTTGGTTATAAGCATAAAGGAACTGATGTTATTTTTCATTCAATGGTTTTATTCCTATTAGGAATGAATGAATGGAAATAGATCCAAATATTCCCCCAAAGTAAAACATACATGGGAGGAAAGCCTTCTTTTCTCTGGTCATGAAGGGGATTGATGAATTAAAAATAGTTTCCCTGAACATTCTGTAAGTACTAATTATCCTCCACCCTATGACCTCATGCTAACACTATTATCTTGAGATGCTACATTTTCTGGGAGTCTGAGAATCAACAACTGGTCTCCTGAAGCTATGAACCTCCTTCATTTCACCATATCACTTCTCTAAAATAACTATATTAGTTCACTGAACTTACCTTAGATATTAAAGAGTCAGATGGGTAGAACTCCTTGAAAATGACTAGAAACTTCTTTGCATACACCATCAGACTGACTGACTATATTTTGTTTCTATTAGTATTACTGAAATGATCAAGATGGTGTTTTAAGAATGAATTTATCACTATGTCATATGCATAAGCTACTAGAAGGAGTCCTTTCCTATTAGTGCAAAACTCTCCCAATTCACCCTCTAGTTGTCTTACTGCAAGCTCTCAAGCTTTTCTTAATTAGAGAGTGACAGTATCAACTCATAGAAGCTATAGTCACTAAACTATAAAAATGATTCCCTAAAGATAGTATATAGACTTAGAAAACCCTATATTAACCTTGTCTATTTTCATTTGTGGAATAGTTAGGTGGTACAGTGGATAAATTGCAGGTTGAAGAATCAGAAATATTTTTCTTTTTGAGTTTAAATCTAGCTTCAGACACTTGTTAACTGTATGACCCTGGGAAAGCCATTTGAACCTCTTTTCCTCAGTTTCTTCATTTATAAAATGATCTAGAGAAATAAATGGCAAAACCACTCCAGTATCTTTGCCAAGAAAATCTAAAATTGTTTGTGTTGGATACAAATGAAAAGTTATTAAACAAAACCCAAAAAGGTTGTTTGTATTTTTATTTAAAAATAGTTTCTGGGGGCAGCTAGTTGGTACAGTGGATTGAGAATCAGGTCTAGAGATGAGAGGTCCTGCCTTCAAATCTGGCCTTTGACATTTCTTAATCGTGTGACCCTGGGAACATCACTTAACCTCTATTGCCTGAGACCTTACCTCTCTTCTACCTTAGAATCAATAATACCTGGTATTGATTCTAAGACAGAAGGTAAGAATTAATATATATATATATATATTGACATGTATATATATATATATTTCCCCTAATTACGTGTTATTATACTCAGATCTGCCTGTGATTATTGGGGAACACAACACTTTGCACTTTACACTGTTGCTCTTTTGGATAAAATGTCACAGTTGGAGACAAGACAGCTTGAATTCAAACCCTTTTAAATTTCTTAGCTAGTTGATCATGAACTAGTCTGTTTCTTCATATATAAAAAGATTATAGACTCAAATGAAATAATTTATGGGAAGGGCTTTCTAAACTTTGATGAAATTTATAAATTGTTTTAGCAAAGAGAATATAAGTTACTTGAGAGCAGGAAATTTTCTTGTTGTTGTTTGTGTTAAAGAGGATTTAATGTAATTGATTTGGTCAGCATTTAGGGAGTTTACTGAGCCTGAAAAAATTCAATTAACAGATAACTCTTTGGAAATTAATAGGTATCACAGCTTCAGGTTTCTATGTAGCAAGGCTCCCATTTATCCTGCATCTCAATTTTCCTTGGCCTATATTTTGAATCCCCTCAAAGTGTTGTAAATTGAATATAATGCTTCTACAATATTGTAGGCATCATAGTTAAGAAATATTCTCAAAATCAATAATCCTCTAAGCAGGTCGTCTTATTTTGGCATTTCTGTCTTCCATCAGCTATATGATCACATCTATTCAAATGTGTAATTGCAATGCCAACTCAACATTATCAGTTCAGCAATAGTACCAAAAAAAATTCAATAACATTTTGCCACATGCTCACACTCATATCAAAAGTACTTTGTCGTATAACAAAATAACAATAAGAGTGAAACAAATAGTCTGGTCAGTAAGTCTTTCAGGATATGTGGGGAAATAAATTCTGCATTGTCAATTACAGTCTAGAAACAATATAAAAGAAAATTTTCAATAAGTCTTTGAATGAATTGCTGGAGCAAGTGGTACACCTTGACTCAGTACTCAAAACAATATTACTAAATACATAAATAAAAAAGGCAGACCAACAATAACAAAAAATACTTTAAAAACTCATAGTTTTAGAGTTGGAATACACATTGGAAACTAATCCAACTCTCATTTTACAGATTGGGAAAGTGAGACCTAGAAAATTGAGTTAACTTGTCTATTACAACACAGGCAAAAAAAGTCAGATTAAGGTATTGAGCTTCTGTCTCCAAATTCCATATTATTCCCACTATTCATGATAATACCCAATCTAGGGTAAATATTTATATCATAGTGCCCCTTTTTATTTGAATAGTTCAGGGAGGATATTAGGGACCCTGAGCAAATCCAGAGAAAGGAAAAAAAGTTTTTTGAGTAGATTCAAAACTTTGTCATACCACCACTGATCAAATTAAGGAGATGGAGATGTTTTTAAGTGAGAAAAGAGGACTTAGTAAGGACATTTTCATTACTGTAACATAGTAGAAGCCTTTCCTAATTGGTTAGAGGGTGGAACTAGAAATAGAGTTTTAGAGTTAAGACTATGCCAACACATTATGAAAAACAACTTAATATTCGAGAATGTTTAAAACTGGACTTGATTTTCTTTTTTTAAATGTCAATAAAGTTTTAAATAATTATTTTCTGACATTTTTGATCTATGTTCTCTCTCTCCCTTCTTCCCTCTGCCCACCTCTTACCCCTTCACAAGATGTCAGATAATATAATATAATATAGGTTGTACATATAGTATTATACAACATATATTACCATGATAATCATGTTATAAATGAAATATATTGCTGACGATATAAAAAATGCATGAAGGAAATAAAGAGAAGAATGGTATGCTTTGATTGGAATTTAGAATCCATTCATTCCTTCTATGGGAGGGCAAAACTTGTTTCATTATGAATTTCTTGGAGTTGTCCTTGGTACTTGCATTGCTGAAAATAGTTGATTCATTCATAGTTGATCCTAGTTACTGTGTACAACGTTCTCTTAGTTCAAGTCAGTTCACTTTGCATCACTTCATCTAAGTCTTTCCAAGTTTGTTTGGTTGTGTGTGTGTATGTGTGTGTTTGTGATAATCTTGTCATGTCTCAAGGGAAAATAGTATTCCATTACAATCAAATGCCACAACTTGTTCAGTTATTCCTCTATTTATGGACTTCTCTTTAGCTTCAAATCTTTGCTACCACAAAAGGAATTGTTATAGTTATTTTTGTACAAGTAGGTTATTTTTCCCTAACTTTAATCTCTTTGGTAGACTTTGTGGTGGTGTTGCTGATCAAAGGGAGTGCAGGTTTGTGGTCCTTTGGGCCAAATTGCTCTCAAGAATGATTTTATCAGATCAATAAATGGGTTGTCTTGAGCTCTAAATTCTTAAATATTTTCAAATGGAGGCTATATGATTACTTACCAGTAATGCTTCTTTATTTAGTGTGTGTTAAATTGATGAAACTGTGATACTTTATGGCTCTGTGATTTTATTCTATGTTTTGTCTAGTGATAATTTACCCATGTACCCAGAATGCAGCTAATATTCAAAACCAAATGCTAAAATGAAAAATCTGGAGGTGGATTTTTCAACTTTTAATTGTTTCTGTTTTAGCACTTGTCGAAATTAGTGACATGTTGACACTTCAATGTGCCCCTGACTTCAGTCACCTCCCCTCCCCATTCACACTGCCAGTCCCAAAATTAAGTTCAGTATAGAGGAAAGCTCAGAAAACTTAAGTTCACACCTGCCTCTATCAATTGATAAATGCCTATCCTAGGGTCACATAGATCAGGGGAAGTCAATGTGCTTTGTTTATCCTCAGTTATCATTAATAAAAAGAAGTTAGACTAAATGATCTTTAATATCTTTTCCAAAAAGGAAAAAAAGAAAGGGAAGAAGGAAGGAAGGATGAAAGGAATACAAAAGGGAAGCTATTAGATAGCATCTATGTGCCAGGTACTGTGCTTAGTGTTTTGCAAATATTATCTTTAATCCTCTTAACTAATATTTGAAGTAGGGACTCTTGTTCTCACCTTAATAATTGCAGAACCTGAGGAAAACAGAGGTTAAGTGGTTTGCTGAATACACACAGATAGTATATGTCTGAGGTAGGATTTGAACTCAGTTATTCCTAACTTCAGGCCCAATACTCTATCTACTGCACCACCTAGCTGCAGCTAGCACAAATATTCCATGATTTGATGATGTGGGGATGTTATATATTACATCTCACTGTAGTATCAATAGCTTACTAACTAGTTTTATTTCCTTTAATTTCCATCCTATCTTGCTCATTCCTATAACATGAATCTTTCTGAAGCAAATCCTTGATTATTTCTTCATGTCTTAAAATTTGTTAAAGGTCCCTTGATATAGGTCCAACTTAGTCATCCATTCTAATATTCCACTATATTTCACCATTGATCCAGCTCAGTAAGAATAATCAAAACTATTCCTAGAACACGATATATAATTTCCTGACTTTGGGTTTTCCATTCCCCCTGGAATATTACTGTGTCATTTCCATCTGTTGTACTACTCAAACTTGAGCTAACATCTCCTCCCTTATGAAAACTTCCCAAATTATGTGTCTCAGAAGTAATCTCTGCCTTTTTTGAAGATTTCTTGTGGTTATTTTATTAATGTCTACGCTTTATATAAATATATGCCTCCCTTTAAAAAATACTGGATGACTGTGTTCTATGTCCTCAGTGGCTGTAAACCCTTTGAGGGCAAAGGCTCTGGTTTACTCTCTTCATAGTTTTCTCATAGTGCAATATCTTAGGAAGTACTTAAAATCTATTTGTTGAATTCGGGGGAAAAAGCCCCTCTAGTACTTAGTATATCATGTGTCTCTAACTCTATCCATCTATCAAGTTCCATTGAATTTCAATTGTGTGACCCCTTGAAAACTTATAATAGTCATTACTGTGTTCTCAGCTAGCAGACTAAACCACAAATCTCACTTCAGGCTTTTACTCATGTGCTATAGCAGAATAAAAAATTTGGTTAAAGTAGTCAAGTCTTGAGAATTTCAAACAAAAAGACAAGAACAAAATATTAAGTCACCGATTAATCTGAATTCTAAAGTTCCCAAATATATCGACCAGATTTAATTTATTACAATTAAAAAAAGAACATCGGCCATATGTAAGAAATGCAGTAACCAAATTAGCATAAATTAGTCTATAACTCCTCCTTTTAGCAAAACAAAGAAAAAACCACTCTTATCTCATGTGTCCTAGCCAGATGTTTCACTTACATAAGTTCTCTACAATTCAGCAGCAGATGTAGGAGCAGTCCTCAGACTGGGACAGTGCCCATTTAAAGCTGTGAGTCTTCTGAAATTTTAGAAAGGACATTTTAATGTCTCATTAAAACTCATTACAAAATGATTTCTCATACATATCAGGTTATTTTGAAATTTCCTTAATATTAATTAAATTGAATGAATTTCCTGTGAAACAAATGAGGAAAGAGACAAGACTGTTCTGGCTTACCTCGGAGTTCCACTCATACTGAAGCATTGCAAAGACTGCTAAATATATGTGGGTTAAAGAAAATATCATTTACTAGCAATATCTCCTTTGTGAGAGTAGGCGATGGAGAAAGAATGGCCATCTGGGAGGAAAATGTCTGAAAAGGGACATTTGTCTGTGAGGCAGAAGGAATTTAACTCTGCAATCTGCTTTCTATGTTTGTGGGAAAAGCACCATTTAAAAATTTAAACAACTTTTCTGTTTCATGTGGCTCTTTTATAATTGGAAAATCATTTATTGGTTGTTGTGGACCCCTGAGGACCCTGTGCATTTAGTATTCCTTTGCAAAATTCCAGGATGCTTTGAAGGACCCTTAGTCATGCAAAGTCAAGATACATCTATGCCTTTAAAATATTTGCATTAATTACTTTTTACTTCTCTGCTACACAAAACCATTTCTCTGTTCCCATCTCTTTCCTTCAGTACTCCAGAAGATGTTTTTTTTTTTTCCTACTGTACATCTTTGACTATCCTCAAGAGATCCTTCTCATATGTTCACCTTTCCTGGGGAAGAATGCCTCATCTGAGTTCATTTCCACCTGCCATAACTTAAACAGATTAGTCTTTGTGACTTTCTCACATTCAGAAGCAAAGCCATTGAAAGATTGGATGAGGAATCACTGTCCATGATTGCTCAAATTAGAATGACTTTCAGGGGCATTGATCTGAGTGGAGAGTACTTGAAAGCCTCAATAGATTTGAAAGTGAGTTTCAGGACTTAATCATTAAAAAGAAAATGAAATTATTGGTGCAGACCACTTTGAACATTTTTTATACTTGAATAACAAGTACTATGGCTGTTGCTGGCAGAACTGTATTTTTGGTATTCAAATATAGTAGTCCCATATCTCATTTTATGGCTTAATGAATAAGGCACAGTATATGCTGCATATAGTCAAAGCAGTGAGAATATAAAATTTTAATTCAATTTTAGGTCCAAATGAAACCACCATGTATTACTATAGATTTTGATTTTTAAATTGAGAACATAAACTGCATAATACATTTATAATAACAAACTACTGCTTGCCACAAAGGACTATTTTGTTGGGGCAGTTAAGTGACTCAATAGATTGAGAGCCAATCTGGAGATGGGAGGTCCTAGATTCAAATTTAGCCTCAGACACTTCCTAACTGTTTGATCCTGGACAATTCATTTAACCTTTATTTCCTAGCCCTTATTAATATTCTGACTATGAACCAATACACACTATTGACCCTAAGATAGAAGGTAAGGATTTTTAAAAAGACTAGCCTCCTGAAGAATTGTTTTGTTGAGGATTTCATCAATATGTTATTGGGCAAGTCATTTCTACTTTCTTAGTATGTTTCTTTACTAGTAAAAATGAAGAGATTGCAATAGATCACCTCTAAGTTTCCATCTGCAAATCTATGATTTTATGATCTATCATATACAAAAGTTCAAAGAAAAATCAAACTCCACTGTTTATGGAATGTCAGACCTGAGAGGAATTTTAGAGATCATTCAGTGAAATATCTCATTCAAAAGGTAATGAAGTTGATGCCCACATATATGAAGCAGTTAGAAAAGGATCATATAGCTGACCATAACGCTTCAAACTTCTTGAAATCGCTAAAATTTTCTATCTATATTTATCTTAGGTGAAATTGTTTTTATGGTATCTTGTATCCATATCTTTTTTTTGGTATTATTCAACATTGACTATTGCCATGTAGTATTATCTTTCCCATTTTTCTGATCATGAGGTAAAAATTCTTATTTTTTTAAATCTGTATTTCTAGCATTATTATTATTTGCATTTACTATGCAAATATCCTTGACAAATTCTATAACTTCTTTGGGAATTATTTTCTCACCTAAGAAGAAGCTGGATTAGATGACCTCTAAGTTTTTATCTAACCTTACATTACAGGATTTTATAATCCTATAAAGATTACTTTGAAGGAAAATAGAGAGGAAATGAGTGCTTTTGTAATTTTGTAATCAACTACCTATGAACAGTCAAATTAATGTTATAGGAAAGGTAAAAGTAAAGCCCTGTAAGTGAATTACAACTCTTATTTCATGAGTGACCTTGGGCAAGCCACTTTCATGGTACAGACTTTAGTTTGATCACATCTAAAATCAAGCATTGAGGTAGCTGGCTCTTAGGGTCTTTTAGGTCTCTTGATATTTTAAGAATTACACAATTAGAAGAAAGAAAAAAAACAAGAAGAAATAGTATATGATTATAGGGGTTTCATTCTGACATTTTAATTAAGCTTGGGAATTCAAAGATGGTAAATGAATAAAAGTAAAGACATTGGTTATAAATTATTGTTTCCTAGAAGACTTAAAATACATAAAGTTATCACAACAAAACCACTGAGCAATCTTAGAGAACCATTCAGTCAGAAATACTTAATCTCTTTGTCATGCCAATCAAAGCTACCAGTCAAGAATACAAGTTCATTTGCAAAGCTGTATGGATGAAAAGGATGAGACATCATCAGTTCTTCTTCAGTCTTTGTCATACCCAGGTTTTTATGTCCCTTGATTGGGTTTCTTGTCAGAGATACAGAAGTAGTTTACCATTTCCTTCTCCACTATTATCATAACTATAATCTCACAAAACAACAAAAAAAATCAAGAAAACAAACCTGAAGAAAACTTGGTCTGATACTTTGCTCAATTTCTCCATCTTTTAGGGCATAGCACATAAAACTGGAAGGAAGATTAAAATCAATTATGAAATGAAACAGATCTAGACAAAAAATTATACTAATATATTCTTGTTAGTAATCACCACATTTGGACTCCACTATTTCAGTACCCAATGTACCATGTGAGGAAGTAGCAATAATATGTAAGAAGAAGAAGTTGGAAGAAGCAGCTGGACCCAACAAAACACACACAGTAGAAATCTGTGCTAGGATCAACAGAATGATCAAAAGCAATCAGGACCCTCTAAAAATAGAGGACATCATATAATATATAAAAATCATGCAAAATTCTGACATTTTGCTTCAGAAATAATTTTGGTCAGGTGAATGGTTATTACCATCAAGCAGAGTATTCAACAAGGGATTATCTACTTCTATAAGGTCTTAACATATTAAACAAATTTCCCCAGAATTCCAGGTTGATGCTGAGGTTCTTTTGATTGTGGCAATGATACTGATTCCCAGATCACAAGATGAATAGTAGATTGACAAGGAAAGGGCTTACTAGACTTATACTTAGAGTCTATTTCAAATTTTAGCTCTGACACTTTCTAGTTATATGGCCTTCATCATGTTTTGTTGGGTCATAATGTACTCATTTGTAAAATATAGGGATTTAATTGAATTGTCTCTAACCTCTTCTAGCTCTAAATCCTGTTTTTGTAAACAATGTAAAATAGTGAAAACTGCTTAGGCTAATGTGATTAGTTTAACTTTTTCCATAGAGCAGAATATATTCCTACATACTATAAACCGATGAAAAGTTATTAATCATGTACTCTTTATATACCACAGTACAAGGCAAATATAATAGATCCTTTATTGAAAGGAAATAAATAGGATGCAAGTATATTGTAGAAAAACTTTTCCAGGCTATTCTTTATGTGTTCCTTACAGTACATAACACAGTTATGTGCTCTTAGCTGTTGCTTATTAAATACTTGATAGATTTAGAGATATTTAATTAAGGTAATTTTTCATATTGATGCCATGTAGTATTGATGGCATAAAGCCCTATTATTCTGTAATTTTCCAACATATACAATTCTTCATAACCCCATTTGGAGTTTTCTTGTGAGAGACACTGGAGTAGCTTGCCATTCTTTGTCCAGTTCATTTTACAGCTAAAGAACTGTATCAAACAGTTATGGGACTTGGACAGGGTTACAAAGCTAGTAAATGTCTGATACCAGATTTTAACTCGGGAAGATGAGTCTTCCTGACTCCAGGCCTGCCACTCTATCAACAATGCCATCTATCTGCCTTTATACTGAGCCCTAGAACATTATTCATGTTCCTCAGTGAGATTCATAGACACTAACAAGAGAATAGACAACAATGTGCATAGGGAGAATAAACAACAAGAATGGTAAAGAATATATCTTTCTAACAATATGATAATATTCCTTTGGTCAGTCTTCTTGACTCACTAAGTTAGTACATCAGTCCAAACACAATCGATCATCACTTTAAAGGGACTAACATTTTAAAAGGAGGAAAAAGAGATGGATCTCTTTTGAGAAATCTTGCAGGACTTTTGGTAATTGAAATAAGCTTCCTGACACAAAATTCATCTTTTTTTAAACATCATTATACTCTCAGTGATACTATAAATCTGACAATCATCAAATATCACAATCTGTAGGGGGAAAAAAACAAACAAAACACAAATTGCAGATGATGCAAATGTCAAATGAAAGATACATGGAGATTATGTAAGGATGATTCAGCATATTTCCAGTGATGATCTGCACATGCAAAATGCCATGACAGCTCTCTAAAAAACTTACTGATCAGTATTGTCTTTCTCCATCATCTATTTTATATGCATCTAGTATGTGTTTATGTACATAAGTTGTTTCCTCTGATAGAATGTTAACTCCTCAGGGGCAGAGATTTTTACTTCTTATCTTTGTAGCTCTAGCATTTTGCTTGGTGCCAAGCACACAGTAAATATTTAATAAATTATTTAAAAAATTGAATATATGAAATATAGTGTTATAGTATGGGTTGCTGACCTGACCTATAATTTCACTAGAAGAAAAAACTGATGGGCAAACTTTCTCTAGCAATACAGTTGGACACTTTCTCTATAATTTATAGTATTTGAAATTTGCCTAGGAATTGAGAACTTTAAATGACTTATTTGTCTAGAGACATATAGCCAGTGTATACTAAAAGCCAGACATTGCTTGAATCTTTTTGATTCTAAGAAGGTTTCATTAGCCACTGTCCTGCTTCATTAATATAACAGATCAGAAGAACTAGAAGACTTCCAGTGTGATAGGTAGATTCTCTATGGAGGATTAATAGTGTTTGCCATGTAGTCAGGAATCCAGCCTCTGATGTTTATTATGTGTTACCATAACCAAAGCATTTAATCTTTATCATTTCCACTTTCTTATTCTGTAAAATGAGAAAAACAATAACATCTACTTGACAGAGTTGTGAAGATAAAATGAATTATACATAAAATGTTTTTCAAACATTAAAATGTCAAATAAATATTATAAATTTTATTAATACTAAAATAATTAATAGAAGGAAATAGACAAGAATGGCACAGAGTAGAAAGGTGAGGACCTTTACCAATGGAAGGAAGTACTCATATTTAATACAATTTATTAAGTATCTATTATGCCAGACCTCATAGGAATGGGTGAAATGATTCATTTATGAGAAAACACATGCATCCAAGTATTGAAATATTAGAATAAAATGCATCTCAAAAAGCAAGCAATCTGGACTTTCTTCACCAATAACATTGGGTTTGTTGTATCCAGTTTGTAGTTCCACTTTATTTGGAATTGGATGATTTATGATGTTGTTTCTGTAGCATCACCTTTAGTAGCTTGCAGACACTGAGAGTAAACCTTAAAATTTCTTAGACTTATAAATGTTGGAAATTTCACCATTGGGAAATTTCATACTTGAAAAATTTCCTATTGATAGTGGGAACTCTATTGGAATGTGAACCCCATTGGCATGGGAGGTTCCTCCTCCTCCCTTCTTTAAGATTACTTTAGGACAGAAACCTTTTGCTGAACAATGGAAAGGGTTTTGACCTATACTTAAGCATAGAACAGGAATTTCTTTGAGTCATGATTGATTTTAGAATTGATACAATAGAGATACTTGGAATGACAGAACCAGGTCTTGGAAAATACCATTTCCACCCCACTCAGTCCTAACAGGATTTAGGAAGGGCTGCAGCAAAGGAGCAAGATTTAATTATTTGAGAATATGACCTTCAACAGACATGTGCAAAGCCACAGACCTCTGGGTGGTCCTGGGTTAAGCTAGAGCCACCATTGGCACAGGGAAGACATGGACAGTGATTGGTAGATGTGAGAACTGAGGGGAGGGAACTTGGATGGTTTCCTTAAAGATAGAGAGGTCTGAGGACTGAGGGGTGGTTGGTTGGAGAGGTTTTGCTCTGGAGAGGTTGTGCTCTGAGAAGGTTGCTCTGAAGGAAGCTGGAGGTGGAGGCCCCTGAGACTGTTTCTCCATTTTGGTCACGTGAGTGATAGGGACTGATCTCTTTTCTTTGCCTCAGCTATCTAAGGGCTTGGGCCTTTTGGCCCAGCCTAAACAGAGAGGGTATTTAAGCCCTATTCCCTTCTCTCCTCTCTCTCTCTCTCTCTCTCTCTCTCTCTCTCTCTCTCTCTCTCTCTCTCTCTCTCTCTCTCTCTCTCTCTCTCTCTCACACACACACACACACACATACCTTTCTTCCTCCTGTTTGTAACTAAAAACTCCATAAAAGTTTGACTGTTGACTTGAGTTTTCATTTAGGAATTACATAGCTGAATTCCTTGGCGACCTTAAATTAATATATATCAGTCTTTTAAAGTGATTTCCTTGTCACATTAATATAGAACAAACATGTTAGAAGTCTCACCAATGTTCTGTGGCACCACAATATAGAGCCCTATAATAAAAGTATATGGTTTCATAGCTTTCATGTTATCAAACTAAAACAGCTTTAAACTCCAAGCTTGGAAAAAAATGTTATCCTTGTGGACTATTGTAGATCCTTTCCTACATATGAGTATATGCCACCCCTCTTCCCTCTAAAAAGGGATTCTTATCAGCACAATTTATGTATTTTATTGAATAACATCCTCAATCTTTGGAATTCTGGTGAGTTCAGTTTGCATGAATAACAGCATATTTAAAACAAATTCCATTTTTTGAAGTTAGAAAGTGGCATTCATATCTGTTTTTCCTCAATAAGCTGCCTCTTTCAAGAATCAATCTCTAATATTCTAAAAATAACCAGGTTAGGTAGTCTTGAAAAAGAGAAAATGGAAATCCTCTTGTATTTTCTCCAGAGGTAATTGAAACATTTTGTTTTGCTCTTATTCCCCAACGGGGAAAGTAGATATGTTAAAGTACCAGCCAAGAAATTGTTATAATTATAAAACATGTGTTCATTCCCATTGAGAGCTTTCTATATTTCTATGTGCAGCAAAAATAAATAAGTAAATAAATAAACCTTGGACAAATCAAGCTTTGTGCTCCTGGATTACAATGGAATGCATGTTGGTTTGCTGAATTATTTATGGGCCAGAAACCTTCACACAAAACTACCACAATATACAAAAATCCTAAAGAATACATTGGAAATTTAGATAATTTTCAAGCTTAAGTAGCTGACTCAAGAAGGTACAAAACATTCTGAACCATCTTTAATTATTTATCTCATCTTGTGAATAAGACAATTGAATTCAGATAAGAAAGTACAAAGTTCACAGTTTCTGAATTCAACACATTGTTTCTCTGGATATGTTTGAATAATAACTCCCTATAACAGAGAAAGAGACATTTTTTTACTATTCATCAAAAGAAGACAAATGCATAGTTGAGAGTCTTCTTGACATCTGTCTGATCAATGAATTATATTCATGCACGATTGCTGATGAGGATTTTAGGAATTTGCACTTAAGATTCTAGTCAGAATTTCCGCTACATTCTTGGTGGAGCTAAGAATTAATTCAGCCTTTCTGGGAAAAAAAAAACAAAAACAAATAACCAAAAGCAAAAAGCACAAAACAAAAACCACACAACAGATCAAACTCTTTGACTTTTTGATACCAAAATAAGCATATGACCTCAGATATAACAAAGAAAGAAGAAAAAGACATATATATATATATATATATATATATACATATATATATATATATAATGTGTATAATATATATGTGATTATAGTAACATTCTATAGTAGCAAAACACTGGAAATGAAAACAGTGTTGACATATTGGGGAATGGCTAAATGAGTTAGCATAAGTTAATGCAATAGAATATCATTTCCTCATAAAAATGATGAAATAGTTTCAGAGGAAAGTGAGAAGGCCTCTGTGAACTAATGCATAATGAAATTAGCAGAATCAGAATGAAAAAAATATTCAATAACAATTTTTGAAAAAAATAATTTTGAAAGACTTTAAAAATAAATCCTTATTTTCTGTATTAAAATTGATAAAAGGTAACAGTTGCAAGGTAGAAGTTTTGAAAGACTTTCAAAATTAGGTCAATATATAACAAACCATAATTCCAGAGGAAAAAAAAGTTTAAATATGATACCCAACTCCTAGGAGAGAATAGAAGATATCAAAACATAGAACAAAATGTACAATTCTAAAGAGAGACAATGAAGGGATTTGTTTTGCTTGATCATGTATGTTTGTTGGATCGATTAGATGGTAGAGTGAATGGACCTAGAAGTCAGGAAGACCCAAGCTTAAGTCTAGTCTCAAAAACTTATTAGCTATCTGACCCTGGAGAGTTAACACTGTTTTTCTCAGTTTCCTCATCTGTAATATGATGAGCAACAAAATGGGAAACTACCCCAGCTCTTTGACAAGAAAATCTCAAAAGAAGTCACATGTCCATGATTTAAATGACTCAACAACAGTAACAATAAAACATATTTGTTATGTTTGTGTTCAACTGAAAGTTGAGTACATTTTGAGAGGGAGGAAAACTAGATGCCTTTAATTTTAAAATAAGATGAGTTTTTTTAAAGAATTAATTTCTGAATTTTTTGTTCAGGTAAGATAAAATGAATACTTTGTAAACCAAATTTGTAACCTTCATTTTTATCTGACTGCAAAATGTTGTTATTGTTATTTATTTTGATCATATTTTCAATTTTAGATTTTGCTTATAATATATGTATGCTTTCCTTCTCTAAAGTCCTAATCTTCATTGCCATCATATATAAAGATCAAATGAGGTAATATGAGTAAAATGCTTGGGAAATCTTAAAATTATTTCTATATATACATATATATCTATATATAGAATGTCACTATTATCATTGTATCAAAATGGAACTCCATTCTTAAAAATATTTCCAATAAATTGGAAATCCTAAAAAGTCCTCTGAAGAAAGAAAGACTGTCTAAAGCTCTATTCATTAACTATGGTCCAAGGACCAGTTCAGGGGAATCTTATCATTATAATATTGGTTCCCAGAAGTGAAATATCTTAGTTCATAAATATATATACATATATACACATGTTTTATGTATATATATATATATACATATATCCCTCTAAGACATATTTAATGTGTTATTTGTATATACTAACATGCATATAAATGTTCGCATTTGTTTCAAGCAAGACATGAAATTCACCTACCAAGGTATAGAGAAATTAAAATTTGTTTGTGGTAAATAACCAATGAAGTAACAAATATTTTAAATAATAAAATAATGTAATATATACATATATAGAGTTAAATTATCAGGTAAATTTATGACTTCAGTTTTCATATACACATATACATGCATACAGAGAACATATATTTGAAATTGCCCCTTTGGACAATTATTTTAAATTTTGAACCTGGATTTTGCCCAAAAAGCTAGGAAGAAAACCTATTTAGTTGACTTGTTAAAGAGAAAAGAATATGTGTTAGAAAGAATGCTGTAGGCAACATTATAGTGATTAGTAACCATATGGGAACTTCACTTTCTCTGGGGGAAAATAAGAAATAGTTTATATGTCACATTCCTATTTACCTTCCCCATATGTACAAGAAAAGATAGAGCCAGCTGCTAGAGAAAGATTCTCTTCTTGAAATGGGTAGAGATTCATTTTTACCTTTCATCATAGACTTGGAAAAAAGGTTTCCAATTATATTCATTTCTATTTCATGCTTTCATTTATACTACTTCCCTAATTTCTTGTGCCTGCCACCATCACAGAATCAAAGAATTTAAACCTACAAAGTAACTTAGAACATATGAAGTCCAATATCTCATTTTATGCATGTGAGGACTAGTATTTTATCCTATGGCTTCTGGCTATAGTAGTAGTGGATAGAATGTTGGATTTGGAATTAGGAAGATATAGATTCTAATTACACCTCAGAACAAACTGATGTGACCCTAGGCAAGTCATTTAATCTTTCTGTACCTCACATTCTTCATCTGCAAAATGAATAGTTTGGGTTTGATGACTGGTCTCATATCCTGTTGGTCTCTGCATCTATTACTTTTTTATCCTATTCATTTTCTCATCTCTATGACGAGTATCATCAACCTATAGCCTCATAAGGAGATGCCAATTATTCTAGTTGCATACTTTGTTAGTTTTCTATTCATCATAAAATATATTCATGAGAAATAATTTAATTCACTATAATTTTTAAAATGTTATATATTAAATATTATTACAGGGTATATTAAATAGTGTAGCATGACATCCATTGTAACACTCTTACTAGAATGTCTCATTTCAGTGAGTTATCCACTTTGCATTTCTAAGACTTCATGAGCAGTTTCTACTATGTGAATTAAAAATAATTATGTACAATCTGGTAAATGAATATATGAGCTCTCTGGTTATCTATGTGACTAAGTTTAGAGGGGATCTTCTATCCCCCTGTTGATGGATTCTTTAGCAGGAATGATCTAAGAAAAAAGAAAGTTCCAAATAGTACTGATTCTGATGTAGCCCATCTCTACTCTAGTGAAATAAAGAATGGCAGAGAAAAGGTATGAATGCTAAGAATTAGATTTGTGAAATCACATAGCAATATTGCCTCATGAAGCAATAAGACAGAGTGGTGGGAAAGGCACAATTGTGGAAACCTTAACATGAGACCCTATTAAGCAGAATTATGTCAAAGATGTGTAAAGATAAAACTAGAGAGAGGACAAAAACAACCACAAAAAGGAAATTATCTGCCAACATTTCTATCACAATTTTTTTTTACCACTTTTGATAGTGGCGTACAGTCTCAGTAAACTTATATATAGTTATGCATATATTTTTGTTTGTCATGCCTTTCAAAGAAAAGCAATGACATCACTAGGTAATGCCTGGACTCTCTCATGAATTGGATTTAAGTGAGGCATTGCTGAACAAAGTTATTAGTGTCACTCTCTCTTCCAGTCCCATTAAAACCCAGTGGCAAGACAAAAGTCAAAATCACTGGCAATGGGCCAGATATAGTGGATGACTTTGTTGTCTTTGCTAACCAAGTTTTAAGCATTTAAGTCACTGAAGGGTTTGAATATTGTTATTTACTCTTAACCTAGTTTAGTACTCCTGCCAAGACAGTTTAAATGCCATTGCACCTGTTACAGCTTCTTGGAACCACAGGTGAGAGTTAAGAGAAAGGTAGACACCAAAAGTGGATGAGAACCCTAAAAGGGCTTGCCAAGTCCTCACCTCGCAGGCACTAGTCTTCAATGAAAATCTCATACAACCAACATGCATATGTACATTCATATATGCAAATATACTTTCCCTTAAACTGTGCACTTTGAGGTTATTGTACAATCTTCTTTTTTGTTAAATTATGTATTAAGTTATTTGGGTCTTTAAATTATTATTAGTTTATAATTGTCCTCAAGCCTTCCACATGTAGTACAATAAGGTAAAATAAACCTGAGGGTTCAGAGAAGTAATTATTCTACTAATAACACCAACACACCTTTTCCCAGGAAAAAGCATCCTGAATGGAAGTTCATTGGATCTCAAAAATCCTCTTAGCAAACCCCAGAATGGTCCTTATATAATCCTTGTTCTAAAGTCCCACAGCTGTGGTTTCAGGGGAAATCACTTTAGGGGAAATTAATTCACACTACTCAAGTGTTTTTTACAACCTCTGGGATTACAACAACCCTGGTGCTGAAGAAAAGCAAAGTTAGGACGTCTAGACTCAGTATCCTATCATCCTGGCCCCAAACAATAAAACATAAAAATCTAATCAGGAGTGTAAATGAAAGAATGACTCCTTAATTATTATTATGTCTTACATATGTCCCTATTTATATATGACATTATATAAAATATACCAAGTATAACATCCTCAGTTCTGAAGGATTTCAAATTGTAGTTTACTTTCTAAATAGTGCTTCCTCTATAAAATATACAGTATATATATTTATAATATTAGTGTTCATATGCACCTACTGGCTAGAAACTTTTGACATAAAATTATTATTATTATTAATGACAGCTGGCATTAATATTGCACTTTAAGTTTTACAAAGTGCAAATTTTAATATGCTATCTTATTTCATCTTTACAATTGCCCTTGAAGCAGGTACTATTACTATTCTAATTTTATTTTATTATTATTAGTTTTAAAACCCTTACCTTCCATGTTAGAATAGATACTATGAACCCATTCCAATGAAGAGTAATAGTAAGTGTCAGGCTTTTGGGATTAAGTGACTTGCCTAGGGCCATTCAATTAGGAAGTATCCTAGGGCAAATTTGAACTCAGATTCTGCTGACTCCAGAACTGGCTCTCTTTCCAATGAACCACCTAGCTGCCCCTATTATTCTCATTTTAGATGAATTGAGAATGTTTGGATAAATGACTTGCCCTGGGTCACCCAGCTACTAAATATATGACAGGATTTGAATTCCCATGTTCCTTGCTCCAAGACCTACATTCTACCCACTTTAGCACTTAATTGCCTTAGATTACTTATTTAGAGCAAACATTTGTTTAGCATTTGCTATATACCAGAAAAGTATTGAGTTTTGATAAAAAAATATATATATATATATATAAAGTATAAAATTAAGCTCAGCTTTCTGAAAGCACATATTCTTCTGAGGAAAGATAAGATAAAAAGGAGCATGATTGGTCATTGTTCAAATTGTCTGTAATCACTGTCATAAAGTTAGTGGACTGAACTCAGGAATTCTGAGATAGGACATGCTAAACAATTTAGATTTCTACACCAAGTCTGGCATCAATATGGTGAATACTAGAGTAATAGGGAGGACCACCAGGCTGCTTACAGAATGCCAAACCTACTGATGTTACCTGTATCATAAAAGGAGCCCATCTAAACTGTACTGACTAGCATGAGATGCCCTAAGGAGCTTCTGGCCTGAATGAGATAGTCAGATCTCTTAAAAAAAGAGAAGGAGCTAAAGAGTGATGGTGTAGGAGGGTGATGGCAAACCTATGGCATGGGTGCCAAAGATTGCATGCAGAGTGTACTGTGGTCACACAGCCACCCTCTATCTCCACCCCCACCCCTAGAGTTCATTACTAGGAAGGCAGAATGAATTTGGCAAAGCTGTTCCCTTACCCCCAAACCCCCCAAGCCTGATGACATTTTTTCACATCATCTTCCTCTGTCCAGCATCTCAATGAGAGCACACAGTGGAGAAGGTGGGTGACTCACAGATTGCAGAGTTGGAGGGGAGCATAGTGCTCAGGCCACTTTCCTTTCTATACTTTCTAAGGATAGTCCTCACCACATCCACCCCTCCATCCAACAGCCCAATAGGAGCTCATTCACTTTCCCCTGTGTGGGGTAAGGGAGGGTGGGGTATACCCAGCATGTGGGGGGGGGGAAGAGCATGTCACAGTCTCTGTGAGGGGGTGGCCACAGCACTTGTTATAGAGGTTCGGATGGGGTGGGACCTGGCACTCTACCTCTAAAAGGTTCACCATTGCTGGTATAGGAGCTGGTTTGAAGCTGGTGTCTTGGAAGTGAGGTGAAATCTACATCTATTCAAAATAAGATGAAAACTCACTCATTGAAGCACAGAGTAGGTCAAAGAGTGGAGGGGTGAAATCCACTTTTCTTGTGGGGAAGATGTGCACAAAGGTAATATCCAGCTCAGAAGTAGAATAGGCCATATTTTATCTAGATCCCGTACAACAACAAAAACAAAAATACATTGCTGGCATAACATATGCCATCAATAAATACTGAATTTAATTTATTTGGATTCATAAAAATATATAGATAAATTTAACTCTAGTAAATAAACCATATATTAATAATATTTAAGGGAATTTATTCTGATCTTTTTGGAAAGTAAATTCATCTCCTATTGTGAGTAAAATCACATGAGTGCATACACATATATGTGTGTATATGTGTGTGTACATATGTCTGTGTCTATTTGCATAAGACCGAATTTTATCTTTCGTTTTGTTTAAAGAGGAACTTTTTTATGGGCAGCTATTCTGTGAAACTGCTACAATGTTAAAGGGGGAACGTTAGCCTTTATATTGATTTGAAAAAGATTCAATAAATTGAAATTATTTCTATTTGAGCCTCAGATACCTATAGATTTTTTGGTATAGAACCCAGGAGACATTGCAGACATTGTTTGCCCTGTTTCTCTTTGATTTTAAAATTCAATCACTTTTTTAAGCCATAAAAAGTAATATTCCAGCTATTACTATGTTGGTCTAGCATCAATGTCTTGATTTTTAACTAGTGAAATTTAAATCTAGCTGAATTTAACAGGATTAACAAGGATTCCCACTTAGAAATTAGGAAATAAGTAGCCTCTAGAGATACTTACCCTTTTCTCTTTCTATGGGAAATAATGATTTTTTCATGACTTTATCAGCCTTGAATTCAATATACCTACCTTATTTCAGAGGTAAATATATTTGTAGTTAGGCAAAAGTGCTGAATTAAATGAGCAATATGCATAAGTTGTCCTACTTTGTGACTTCTCTGTAACTGAATATATCTCCTGATAAAGTACTGAAGTAAAATCACTTAGGTAGTTTTTTTTTTTTATTCTTGGAAAAGCAGTGGTGTAAAACTACCGAGATGGAGTGCTCCTGTGGTGAGAACACCAAGACAAAATGATAGATACAGAAAAAAATGTTTTTCTAGGAAATGCAATGGTTTAAGACCCCTGGGGGTAGAATGTGCCTCTTGGAGAAATTTAAAAAAAAACTGATACAAAACATCTTGATCCATTTCTTCTTGTAGGCTTTAATTTGACACCTGACCCATTTGAAAATACCTTAAATGATATATTGACTTCCACATTGGATAGTAATTGATTGATCATCTTGCTATAAAGGGCCACAAAAAGTTATTTAGGATATATAGCCTAGTACTTCCACCAAATGCTGGAGAAATAGGAAGATTTTTCTAGCATTTTTATTTTTAGTATATACTTTGATTTTAATACAATCCATTTCAAATTTATTTACAATAAATTAAAAGATATTTAGTAATCAATTATTATGTACCAGCTATTGTACTAGGCATAACAGATATAA
Source organism: Monodelphis domestica (assembly GCF_027887165.1). Lineage (NCBI taxonomy): Eukaryota > Metazoa > Chordata > Mammalia > Didelphimorphia > Didelphidae > Monodelphis > Monodelphis domestica. The sequence goes on along the minus strand of NC_077230.1, from coordinate 142,368,226 downwards.
AAATATAAGTGAAATGGTCCTCAGGAACTTAATCTATAAATATTAACCCTAAGGGTTAATCCAATTTTTTTTAGTGCCTACATTCAAGGAATTAAAAGAGAATTATATACTATATCTAATGTAAAGAAACTTTAAATTAAATAGAGAGGATGACAAGTATATTAATTCATTGAAATATTTATTTAGGACTTATTATTTTAAAAATCCAGGTAATTAGTGATGAAAAATTTATGAATCTCTGCATTTCTACAAAGCATCAGTCTTACCCTCCAGGATAAAGAACAATATAAGAATAAAAATTCATGAAAGTTCAAATTGCTATAAGATTAGATGGGGAAAGTATTACTTCCAGTTAGAGAGTAATGGACAGCCTTCATGGAAGAGATAGTTTTTAATCTAATTCAAAAAGAGAATAATAACTAGTATGGAATCAGAATTAGGATAAAAGGAGAACTAGTAAAATAAATAATTCAAGTTATACGGACTAGTCAAACCAAAGATAAAGAAAACCAAAAAGCAAGAGATATATAATTGGAAATATGATTTGATCTTTTTGCTAGGTCATAGAAGCAGAGAAAATACAAGGTTAAAAGCCTGGAAACTATGATTTTGGAGATGTAAGGAAGACGATCTTGAATTATGGGGCAAGGAGCTTTCTTGTAACAGGCAATGAACAATCATTGAGATATTTTGAACAATTGTGTGAAATTACCAACCATATTAACAAGATTAAACTAATAGGAATACAAAATATGTTTTGGAATTAAGTAACTAGAGACTGTGAGAACTGTAAGTAGGCTATGATCTAAGGCCATATTGATGAGCCAATGGCACACATTCTAGAGAGTGCTAAAGGGAGCTGCTCCCTTTTCCCTCACCACACATGCCTGAGGATATTCCTTACATCACTCACCTCTCTGCCCAACAGCCCAATGAGAGCTCTTCTCTCCTCCTTTGTCTGAAGTAAGGCAGGGGGCTCACATGTGTCATGAGGGTTGCAGTTTTGGCACTAGGTCTCTAAGGTCTCTAAAAGGTTTGCCATCACTTGTCTAAGGGAATTTGAGGTTTTGATAGAGTTGTGTTAGTAGTATTCATAAGGAGTAATGTGAAAATATTGAGATAGTCTGGATAAAATATTTTTTTCACATAGTAACAATTTGGGCATGTTGATATAGTTAAGTTATGGTCAAACACTTTGTTGTATAAGGTGGACAATGCCAATGGCAAAGTTTTGCTTTCTATGGAAAATTCAATATAGTAGATGGTCAGGGTGAAGGGAAATTCTCCATTAGTAGAAGGAACAAGCCAATGCCTTCTAGTAAGGGCATTGGAGCTATTTGCTAAAGGGAAGTTGGAACAAGGATAAAACATTCACCTGTTATCATAAAAGATAGAGACTTTTCATAATAGGAAAAATATGTAGGTTTAAAGGGCATGAAAAAGTGGAAAAGTCTTTAGATACCATTTCCTACAATTCCTGAGAATAAGAGAACATTACTCACTGGAGAAATTTTTGTCACTAGATTTTCCAGAAGACCATGTTTCTTGTCCTATTGAATTTGCATCATCAGGCAAGAACTCTGGTTAGTAGAAAAGAGTTATATCAATAAATAGAATTACCTATAACCATTTAAGAAATGCTCACTATGTACCAAAGTTTGTGCTGAATACTCAGTCTATAGAGACAAAAATAAAAGCATAGTTCCTTACATAAGGGAGTTTATACTCTAATAGGGAGGCAAAGTGTACATATATAGGCATATACAAAATACATGCATAGTAGATAAAAGGTAATTTAGAGGTGAAATCATTATCAACTGAAGGGGAACTAGGTAAAAACTTCCTAGTGGAGAAGTATTTGACTTTTGAAAAAAGTCATGAATTCTTAGAAGAGGAGGTAAGAAGAGCTGGATTCTGGAAGCTAAGATGGTAGAATAAAGGACCCTCTACTCATCTGATCCCTTCACACATAAAAAGAAAATAAATTGCCATAAAACAAAGGATAGAAGGAGGAATATGTCTCACTGAAGTAAGAAGAGAGAGTACCCCAGGTAGCACAAAATTTGTGAGAAACAGCAGAACTAGACTATCCAAACATATTGTAACTCTGCCAGAAGAAATTAAGCTGCAGAAGGGGAAAGAGTCAAGTCAAAAGTCAAAGTCACTTAACATAGAAATAGAAGGCAGTAAACCTACAAACTGTTATGTGGCAGCAGAATACCTGACTAAAAAAAGGAACAGAGACTGGGAATTATAGGGACCTACTCAGTCTTATGTGGCAGCAGAACATCTGATACAACAAGATTGCAGAGAGTAGGACAAGGAACTGCAGGAACCCATCTACTTTCATATGGTACAGAGGATTTGAAGTAGTGGAGCCCAGATCAGGGGACTTGGCCAGAGTAAGCTTCTTGATAGGGGCAGGGAAACAGCATAGTAGGTGCCAGTTCAGCCCATGATATGATATAACATAGAACTGGTAACAAAGGGTATTGAATATAACTACTCAAAATAGCTAGAAACCTAACCAGAGCAAGTCAGCAGGACCACCTCCTTGACAGACACCCTGTGGAAAACAAAGGCAGTCAGGCATAACCTAAGTGCTAGAGAAGAATACTCTGAAAGCTTGAAACAGTGTAAACCCTGCTCCAGAATCAGAGTATAACCTCAATGGATAGATAATAAAATAGGGAAAAAATAGCTAGATAAAAAAGCACAAGACAAAAAAATGTCTTTACATTGTATTACAGGAAACTGTTGGAGAAAAACACCCTGATATCCTTGAACAACAGGGAAAAACAAAAATTGAGAGAATCTAATGATTATCTTCTAAAAGAGAACCAAAAATAAAATACCCCAGGACTATTATACCTAAATTCAGAACTCCAAGGTTAAGGGGAAAGTACTACAAATAGCCAGAAGGATGCAATTCATAAAATATGGAAGCACAGTCAGGATTATAGAGGATCTGGCAGCTTTGATATTAAGGAACCAGAAGGCATGGAATATGATGGCCCAAAATACAATGGATCTAGGATTACAACCAAGGATTACATGCCCATAAAAAGTGAGTATAATTCTCTAGTGAGAAACAAATGATTAATGGAATAGAGGAATTTTGGACTCTTCTGACAAAAAAGACCAGAGTTGAAAAGAAAAGTTAATGTGCAAATTCAACATTCATGAGAAGCATAAAAAGGTAAAATGGAAACTAAAGGGTTTTGAGAATTTTCAAGTGAATACAATCATACATGGAAATGTGATAATTGAAACAATTAAAATATCTATAATACTTAGGAAAAGTAAGATACTTGAAGTATAGAAAGAAAACTTTCTTAAGAAAACTATATCACAATTTTAGCAATATACATTGAAAGAAGGGAAAAAAAAGAAAACAAAATGGACTGAAACCGAACAACAGCAACAACAAAATAAAATAAAAGTAAGTATGGAAATGAGTAATACATAGTCCTAAGAGAAAAGAAGTAATAGAAAGGGACTATAAGTGGAAAATATGATGAAGGAGAAGATGGAGAGTGACTATGTTTGAATCTAATTCTCATTAGAACTAGCTCAGAATGGGAATAAAATCCAAACTCAATCAGCTATAGAAAGATGTCTTACCTCATGGAGAAGAAGGAGGGTAGAGAGGATAAAGGAGGGATGTGTGGACAAAATGGAAGGTGAATTGTGGGAGGTATTTATCAAAAATAAAACATTTGTGAACAGGGAAAGGCGAAAAAGAGAGAGAGAAAATAATAAATAAGGTAAAAATAAGATGGAGGGAATCACAATTTGTAATAAAAAATGTGAATGTGAAAGGGATGAAGTGGCCCATACAATGGAAAAGAATAACAAAGTGAATTAAAAACAGGAATACTAGAAAATTGTACCTACAAGAAACACATTTAAAACAGGGATTTATACACACTGAATAAAAGAGGTTGGAACAAAATATACTATACCTTAGCTAATTTTTTTTTTAAAAAGCAGTGGTTGAAATGATATCAAACTAAGCAAAAATCTATTTAATAAAGAGAGAGATAAGGAAGGAAATCACATCATGATAATAAGCACCATAGTCACTGAAAAATTATCAGTGTTAAACATATATGCACTAACTGGCATAGTATACATATTTCAAAAGGAAAAGTTATATCACTCATTTAAGGAAATATATTATAAAAGTTATTAGGGATTGGACATCAAACTTCTCTTGGGAGTAGATAAACAAAAAAAAAAACAAACAAGGTGAAGTGAAAGAGTAAATTTAACTTTACAAGATATGATAGAAATCTGGGAAAAATGGAATGGGAATAGAAAGGAATGCATCCTTTTTTGTCTCACTAGTAAATGACACTTCACAAAAAAAAAATATATATATATATATATATATATATTCAATAATAAAAATCACACAACAAATGTAGAAAAGCAGAAATATTAATTGAATGTTTTCCATGTCATAATACAACAAAATGACACTTAACAAGGGTCAGCCGGAAGAAATGCTAAAAATTATTTTGAAACTAAATAATCATTAAAAAGAACAAATGGGTCAAAGAGAAAATCATTAGAAATAATCAACAATTTCATTGAAGAAAATAACAATAAAAAGACAAACATATCACAATTCATGGGATGTAACAAAATTTGTATTTATAGGAAATAAATTTCTCTAAATAGTTACTTCAATAAAATGGATAAAGATCAGATCAACAAATTGGGAATGCAACAACAACAACAATAACAAAAACAAAAAGGACAAATTTAAAATGCTTAATTAAATACCAAATTAGAAATTCTCAAAATGGAGGAAGAGAATGATAAAACTGAAAGTAAGAAAACCATTGAACTAGTAAATAAGATTATTTATTTTATAAAAAATGAAATAAAATAGATAAACAATTATACGGTAAGTTTGCTTTAAAAAAAGAAAATCAAATCACCTGTATCAAAAATGAAAAAGGGGAAATCAAGCCAATGAGGAAGAAATTAAAACAATTATTAGAAGTTACTTTGCCTAGTTATATTCTAATGAATCTGACAAGCTAAGTGAAATAAATGAATATTTTCAGAAATATAAACTAACTAGATTAACAAAAGAAGAAATGGATTGCTTAAATAAACTCATTACAGAAAAAGTAATTGAACAAACTGAAATTGTACAACAATAACAAAAAAAATTCCCTAAGTGAAGATCCTAGAGCCAGATGGATTCCCAAGTGAGAACTACCAGACATTCAAAGAAGTAATTCTAATATTACATAAGATATTAGCTATTTTTTAATGGAAGAAAGAATCTTTACCAACTTTTTTAAAGATATAAATATCATATTGATAAACCAGAAAAAACTAAAATAAATAAAACTACAGATCCATTTCCCTAATGAACATTGGTTTAAAAAGTTTAAATAAAATACAAGAATATTAAAATATTATATCATAATAACATACATGATCATCAGATGGTTTTTATGCCAGCAATACAGAGATGATTCAATATTAGGAAAACCATCAACATAATTGACCATATCTATTATAAAACCAAAAGAAATCATGTGATTTTTCCAATCAATGCTGAAAAAAAGCTATTGACAAAATACAACACACATTCATTATAAAAAATAGAAAAGACTGGAATACATGGAACCTTTCTTGAAGTGAGAGATGGAATCTATGTAAAACTCTCAGCTTTCATTAATTGTAATGTTTATAAATTAAAAAAAAATAATGTGCACTATCACAACTATTATGTAATATTGTACTAAGAATTCTTACAGTAGCAATGAGAAGAAAAAAAAATTGAAAGAATTAGAATAGGCAAGGAAGAAATAAAGTTATCACTCTATGCAGATGCTATGATGGTATAAGACAATCCTAGAGAATGAACTAAAAAAATAGATACAACTAACAAGTTTGTCAGTGACCAGATACAAAATAAACTAACATAAATCATCATGTTTCAATTTATTATCAGCAAAATCCAACAGCAAGAAATTGAAAAGGAAATCCCATTCAAAATAATTCTAGACGACATAAAATACATGGGGATATACCTACCAAAACAAACCCAGCAACTATATAAACACAATTTCAAAAGCCTCCTTACCCAAATAAAGTAACAACTACCTCATTAGGAAAAAAAAAATAATTGCTCATGAACAGGCTGAGCCAACATATTGAAAATTACAATCCTACCTTAATTAATTTACTTATTCAGTATCACACCAATCAAACTACCCAAAATTGTGTGATAGAACTAAAATATATATGACAATGAAGTTCATTTTGAAGAATAAAAAGTCAAAAATATAAAATGAATTAATTAAAAAGCATGTGAAGGGAAGAAGACTGTCTTGACCAGATTTCAAAGTACACTATAAAGTAGTAATCATCAAAACAACCTGTTACTGACTAAGAAATAGGATGTTGGATCAAAGCAATAGATGAGCAGTTAATGTCCATTACAATGTAATGTTCAATAAACTTGAAAATACAAGCATTTGGGGAAAGAACTCACTATTTGTCAAAAACTCCTGTAAAGGCAGAGACTAGGCATGGGCCAGCAACACACATCTTACATCAGATAAAGCCAAAATGCAAACTTGATCTAAAAATGAACTGACACCAAAAACAAATTAGTGGAATATGGAAAAAATTTACCTGATAGACCTAAGGATAATGGAAGAATTTGTGATGAAAGATGACATAGAGAACATTATGAAAAAAATGACATGTATAATTTTTATTAAATTAAATTTAAAAAGGATTTGTACAAGCAAAACCAATGCAACCAAGATAGAAAGGGGAACAATAAATTTTTAGGGAAATATAGCAAGTTCCTCTGACAAAAGCATTGTCTCAAATATATGGAAAACATTTCAAATTTATAAGAATACAATGCATTCTCTAATCAAAAAGTGGTCAATGAATGTGAACAGGCAGTTCTCATAAAAAGAAATTAAAACTATCTTTAGTTTTATAAAAAAATGCTCAGAAGGAGTACTGAAGGAATGAAGTAATAAAAGTAATAATAATGATAATACCAGATATTTATGTATTACTTAATAGTTTGTAAAGTGATTTATATCCATTATCTCCTTTGAGCTTCACAAAAAAACTGGAGTTATATGTTTAAAAAAATAACCATTTTTTACAAAAACAAAACAAGATTACAAGAGTTAACAACAAAAGGGTGAGGGGGAGTTTCTAGTGAATGTCTCTGACAAAGGCCTAAATTCTCACATATATGGAGAATTATGTCAGATATATAAAAGCATTCCCCAGATGACAAGTGGTGAAAGGAAATGAACAGGTATTTTTATAATATATATACCCCTCTTCCCTCCCCCCTCCTGGAGATGACAAGCAATTTCTCTAGGTTATACATATGTCATTGTTCAAAACCTATTTGCATACATACATCACATATATATACACATTGCATGCACATTTACACATGATTGTATACATTAAATTATAGACATAAATACATACATACTTGCAATAGAGTGATCTTTTAATACCAACACCCAAATTATATCCCATTGTACAACTTGATTAATCATATGTTTTTCTTCTTTGTTTCTGCTCATACAGTTCTTTCTCTGATGTGGATAGCACTTTTTCTCATAAATTCCTATGGATTGTCTTGGATTATTGTGTTGTGTATAATTGAAAATCTGTTACCCAAAAAAAGAACTACATTTCTTGGGAGCCCACTGACTTCTTGTCATTATGTTCTTACTATAGTCAGGGGATAAATTCAGTGGGCATTCCTGCTCTGCTCTCTTTGGCTTCCTCTTGGTGACCATTTATATCCCCACCTCCACATTTGTAAAAAAATGTGAATGGTTGGGACATATCACAGTCTCATACCAGAGGATCTGAGAAGTTGTTCCTAGGGCTTAGTACCCTTAGATGATGCCCAAGAGGGAGCATCTCTCATCTGTAACTCTTCAGCTTACTCTACCCTTCCACCAGAATGATCTAGATTATTGGTGATGTTTTTAGACCCAACATCAGTGTTAGAGTTTTTGTCTTTTCTAGACTCCTCTGCCACATTTTTGTAATGATGGCAGCAATAGATATTTTTTTAAATATCTGAGCCAAAGTTGAAAGATTGCTACATGTGAGAAACTTGTGACAAGTATCCATTAGCTTTAAATGTCATACAGCAGACTCATGTGAATCCTAATGATGGTGGGTTGGTTTGCTATTGTCATTTAATAGGCTATTATAACTTTGGGGATTTTGATACTACTTGAATGTGCATTACCTGTGGTACTATTGTTTTTTAATTAAAAAAAAAAAAACTTGTTACTTTGTAAAAAAAGAATTTGCACTCACACAGTGGATCATGGCCAAGTTCCAAGGAGGAAATGGATATCATTCTTTGGGTGAGGAACCATTGTATTTTACCTCTTCTTAATTGACACACTGTGTCAATGATTGTAAGCTGTATATATATTTTTATTTTTAAAACATTTTCATTATTGTTTTGCTTTCATGTGCAATATACAATTTCAGTTTTATTTTTCCTCTCCTTTTGGTATTGAACATGTCATCAGTATTGAGAAGATTTTCTTATTTTTTTTGAAGTAATATAAGTTTAAAATACATTTGCCCTAGTTTCAATGCATACTCAAAAAGCTTTAGACTATAAAAATAATGCCACTGATTGTTTAAAAAAGTATGGGACATTCCTTAATGATTCTCTCTGATTCTAGGAGAAGAAAATACAAAAAGAGCCATAGCACAGTATCAAAGAAACACAAAGCTACTTGCATGCATAGTGCCAATCGAGCACAAGTTCAAAGAGACCAAACCACTCCTAAGTGGATTGATGACATTCTGTGAAAGAGCACAAGGATTTGATCAAGTGTGAGACTCACAGTTGCAACTGTTTAACATGTGTTAAATGCAGGACTTCCTTGTAACACACACTCAATATCAAATACATAACATCTATTATTCTGACTCAATACTGGCTCCCATTTGCTGCTATAACTCTAATACCTTTTCTGTCTTTCATACTATAGCAAGCTTTCTGTAGTCCTGGATACTGATTGGGTAAATGCATAATTGCTTAAATCATTTTAATTGGGCCCTACTTCAAGGATCTGTTATAGGTTTATTTTCCTTTACTTAGATTTTTTACACATGAGACTTTAATAGTCTTTATTTCATCCAGAAGTTATCTTTTCTCTTTTATTTGGATTTTTTGATATTTTTTATTTATCTTGCCAATTGATTTATATACCTCATAACTCAGCCATGCATCCCTAAGTGATTCCTGTGTTTTTCAACACATGCTTCAGGGGGGGAAGGTATAATTATTCTAAAATGCAAAGTTTAAATTCTTTTGAGGGTAATTTTAGGTTAAGAAACATGTTACTTCTCTGAATCCAGAAAGTGAACTAACTGTTTGGAGAAGGCACCATGAAGATGCCTCTGCAGACCACACACTTCACCAGAAGATCCAGAGTGAACATTGGGATGTGGTGATCTGAACTATGTGGGTTTATTTTTTATGTATATTCTTGGGCTGAAAGGGACTGCCCCTTAAGTGGTTTTTTGTCAATGCACCTAGCAATCATGGGTTCCCTTTTATCCCCAAATTACTGTAATTTAAAAGTTGATTGTGTTAATGATAAAATTGGGGAGGCTAGTCCACTCAAATTGATCATCAGCAGAACTGTAAAACTGACAAATCTATTACACTAAAAAGAACTACATTTTCTGGGAACCCACTGATTTCCTATCATTACATACTTCCTTTAGACAAGGGATAAATTTAGTGGGCATTCCAGGCCTCTTTCTCTTTGGCTTGCTGGCAAGGATGGTGATGGTAAGCATGATGATTTTTAATAGGCTGATTAGCCATGGGCATGTGGTTTTTATTTTGTATCCCTTTTATTCCTTTATTTCTAATGATCATTAATAAATCACTTAAATATGATATTTTAATTACTGAATGTTAATTTTAATTTTTACACCTGAAACTAGTAGTAAAGTCTATGTGCCACAATGTATCAGTCTCTGTGTACAATGTTCTGCTGTGAACAGGTATTTTTCAGATGAAGAAATTAAAACTATCTTTAGTCACGTGAAAAAAAATGCTCTAAGTCACTATTAACTAGAGAAATGCAAATTAAAACAACTCTGAGGTCTCTCCTCTCACTAATCTGACTCAATAACATGACAAAAAAGGAAAATGACAAATATTAGAGGGGATGTGGAAAAACTGGAACACTAAAACACCATTACAACCATTCTTGAGAGCAAGTAGGAACCCAGCCCAAAGGTCCATCAAACTGTCCATAACATTGGGCCAATGAATAAGACTACTACATCAGTATCCCAAAGAGATCAAAGATAGGGAAAAAAGAACCTACTTTAAAACAATATTTAGAGCAGCTTTTTCTGTGGTGACAGAAAAAAACAGGGAATGACTGAAGTATTTGTGGCATATGCTTCTAATGGAATATTATTGTAACATAAGAAATGATAAATAAGATGATCACAAAAAAGGAGCGATGTATGTGAAGTGATTCAATGAGAAATGAGCAGAACGAAGACAACATTGCAAAAAAACAACATACAATATTATACTGTGATCAACTATGACAACTATTATTAGCAATTCAAGGGTCAAGGATCTAAGACAATTATAAGGAACTCATGATAGAAAAGACTATCTACTATTTTAAAAGGAATTATCAATTTAACTATAGATTGAAGGATGACATTCTTTACTTTCCTTCATAGCTTTGTCTTTAGTTTAAGAGATATATCTTTCCCTCCAATATGATAAATATAAAAATATGTATTATATAATAACAGATATATAGCCTTTATCATATTATTTACCATCTTGGGGAAGGGAAAGGGATTGAGGAGAAGGAAAGAACCTATTAGAAAAATGTCAGAAAACAATTATTGAAAATTGTACCAATGTAATCTGGGGGTGAGGGGAAATCTACATTCCCAGAGTTGCTAAGTTGACAATGCATAAAGGGGAAGTATAAAGGAAAAAGTAGAAAACAAGAAAAAACAAGTAAAAATATGACATGGGAAGTTAGGAAGTCATTAGGATCCACAAATAGGTAGTTTTTGTAGAACCCTTAAATAGCAAATGACTAAATATTTATGTATGTGCCAGACCCTGGTCTAAGTGGTAAGGAAATGAAGAATGGCAAAAAATAAAATTTGAAGTCAGAAAAGTTACATTTTTAGTATTGGTAATGAGCAAGTTTGAAAAAATTTAAGAGTCTCAATGTAGCAAACCTGACACCATTTGGCAAAGAAAACTTTCCCCTGAGTGGGAGTAGATCCTCATGATGGCTGCTGAGAATATGATGAGAGAAGACAAGGAAAGATTGAGAGTTTCTTCATTCAGGACTGAAGAGTTTCTTCAATCCTACCCCATCCCATTATATTTACTCCAAAGGCTTCTGTTTCTCTGTTGGTAAATGATTTTTTTCTTATTACTTGACTTCATTTTTTTGGTTAATTTTATATTTTTAATGTCTTAAATGTCTTTTCTATTAGATTTTTTTCTTAGATTTGGCATTAGAGTCTTTATTGTATGAAAGCTCAGTCCATGAGTTACATAAATGATTACCTAAAATATTCTATAGTGACCCTGGGAAAGAAAATTATAAGACCAGACTATGAAGGGGGGGGTAGTTGGTATGCAGTTATAAGAAAAATTCAGCAAGATCCCAAAATTCATCTGTCTTAATTTCTTCAGTTAAATTTATTGAAAGCTGCCAAACAGTGACAGAGACTTATTGAGAAATTAAGGACATGTTAAAAAGAAAGAAAAACTTTCAAACCTTTTTTAAAAGAAAGCAGATCTTTAAGAGGTTTTGTTTATAGTGATCTTAAGATAATCCCACTTGTTTTGGAGTAATCTGAGCAAATAGATGCCACCTGTTATATGGATTGTTTCTTCAACAGATTGAGAGATGTTTTTAGAACAATGGGAGTTCCTACACTCACAGTTGTTTTAAATTTTCATTTCTATAACTCCTATCATTGAATTTCCTTCCATGTAAACTGTAGGAGATTTCTTCTTACTTTCTCTGATCTAAAAGATCAGAAATACCTTGTTTGACTGGTTTACCTTTCTTATTCAATAACAATATGAACAATATAAGGGATTGATAAAATTTGATAGAAAATCAACCAATAATGAAAATTATCTGAATATATGAATTACCCAGAAAAATGCTTGAAATTCTGAAGTTTTCTTTCTCTTTATCACAAAGAGTAGAAGTAATCCAGAAAAACATCCTGAGCATAGAATGTATAAGTATATAAGAGTTACCTTTATTATGGTCACACAACATATTGTGCACAGAACAAAATTTTCCCATTAGTTGTTCATATTTTTTGAAAAAAAAGATTTTCCTAGACTATTCTATATTAGACTACAGAAAATTATGTTCCTCAATTACTATGAAGAAAATATTGTTAATTAAAGTAATCTATTTCTCACTTCAGTGAATACCTGGAATACATTCAAGGGAGCTGAAAAATGGTAGCGGGGAAGGTGATGGTACTGGATTAGAGGATGTAGTTGAGAAAATCCTGTAGAAATGCATTAACAATACAGCTTGAAAAGGAATTCAGTTATTTCATCCACATTTTATTCTATAGTTTAAGAATATGTGCCTTTTTTCCCATTTGAATAAGTTTAATCAATTTATCACATTATTCCTTGGTAACAATAATCACATTATTTCCCTCCCTCCCCTCCACTCACTCTTCCCACAGTGAATACACAATTTCATTGGGTATTACTTGTGTCCTTGATCAGAACCTATTTCCATGTTGTTGTTTACAATAGGATACTCATTTAGAGTCTATATCCCCAATCATATCCCTTCAACCCATGTATTCAAGCAGTTGTTTTCCTTCAGTGTTTTTACTCCCACAGTGTTTCCTCTGAATGTGGATAGTGATTTTTCTTTTTTTTTTTTTTAATATATTTTATTTGATCATTTCCAAGCATTATTCGTTAAAGACATAGATCATTTTCTTTTCCTCCCCCCCACCCCCCATAGCCGACGCGTAAGTCCACTGGGCATTAGATGTTTTCTTGATTTGAACCCATTGCTTTGTTGATAGTATTTGCATTAGAGTGTTCATTTAAAGTCTATCCTCTGTCATGTCCCCTCAACCTCTGTATTCAGGCAGTTGCTTTTTCTCGGTGTTTCCACTCCCATAGTTTATCCTTTGCTTATGAATGGTGTTTTTTTTTTCTCCTGGATCCCTGAAAGTTGTTCAGGGACATTACACCGCCCCTAATGGAGAAGTCCATTACGTTCGATTATACCACAGTGTATTAGTCTCTGTGTACAATGTTCTCCTGGTTCTGCTCCTCTCGCTCTGCATCACTTCCTGGAGGTTGTTCCAGTCTCCATGGAACTTCTCCACTTTATTATTCCTTTGAGCACAATAGTATTCCATCACCAACATATACCACAGTTTGTTCAGCCATTCCCCAATTGATGGGCATCCCCTCGTTTTCCAGTTTTGGGCCACCACAAAGAGCGCAGCTATGAATATTTTTGTACAAGTCTTTGTGTCCATTATCTCTTTGGGGTACAGACCCAGCAGTGCTATGGCTGGGTCAAAGGGTAGATATTCTTTTGTCGCCCTTTGGGCATAGTTCCAAATTGCCCTCCAGAATGGTTGGATCAGTTCACAACTCCACCAGCAATGAATTAATGTCCCTACTTTGCCACATCCCCTCCAGCATTCATTACTTTCCTCTGCTGTTATGTTAGCCAATCTGCTAGGTGTGAGGTGATACCTCAGAGTTGTTTTGATTTGCATCTCTCTGATTATAAGAGATGTGGAACACTTCTTCATGTGCTTGTTAATAGTTTTGATTTCTTTATCTGAGAACTGCCTATCCATTTCCCTTGCCCATTTATCAATTGGAGAATGGCTTGATTTTTTGTACAATTGATTTAGCTCATTATAAATATGAGTAATTAAACCTTTGTCAGAGGTTTCTATGAAGATTTTTTCCCAATTTGTTGTTTCCCTTCTGATTTTAGTTATATTGGTTTTGTTTGTACAAAAGCTTTTTAGTTTGATGTAGTCAAAATTATTTATTTTACATTTTGTGATTCTTTCTATATCTTGCTTGGTTTTAAAGCCTTTCCCCTCCCAAAGGTCTGACATGTATACTATTCTGTGTTTACCCAATTTACTTATGGTTTCCTTCTTTATGTTTAAGTCACTCACACATTTTGAATTTATCTTGGTGTAGGGTGTGAGGTGTTGATCTATTCCTAGTCTCTCCCACACTGTCTTCCAATTTTCCCAGCAGTTTTTATCGAATAGTGGATTTTTGTCCCAAAAGCTGGGATCTTTGGGTTTATCGTATACTGTCTTGCTGAGGTCGTTTTCCCCCAGTCTATTCCACTGATCTTCCTTTCTGTTTCTTAGCCAGTACCAAATTGTTTTGATGACTGCTGCTTTGTAATATAGTTTGAGGTCAGGGACTGCAAGGCCCCCATCATATGTGTTTTTTTTCATTATTTCCCTGGATATCCTTGATCTTTTGTTCTTCCAAATGAACTTTGTTATGGTTTTTTCTAAATCAGTGAAGAAGTATTTTGGTAGTTCAATGGGTATGGCACTAAATAGATAAATAAGTTTGGGTAGGATGGTCATTTTTATTATATTGGCTCGTCCTATCCATGAGCAGTTAATGTTTTTCCAATTGTTCAAGTCTAGTTTTAGTTGTGTGGCGAGTGTTTTGTAGTTGTGTTCATATAGTTCCTGTGTTTGTCTTGGGAGATAGATTCCTAGGTATTTTATTTTGTCTAAGGTGATTTTGAATGGGATTTCTCTTTCTAGTTCTTGCTGCTGAGCTGTGTTGGAGATATATAGAAAAGCTGATGATTTATGTGGGTTTATTTTGTATCCTGCAACTTTGCTAAAGTTGTTGATTATTTCAATTAGCTTTTTGGTTGAATCTCTAGGATTCTTTAAGTAGACCATCATGTCATCCGCAAAGAGTGATAACTTGGTCTCCTCCTTGCCTATTCTGATGCCTTCAATTTCTTTATCTTCTCTAATTGCTACTGCTAGTGTTTCTAGTACAATGTCAAATAGTAGAGGTGATAATGGGCATCCTTGTTTCACTCCTGATCTTATTGGGAATGCATCTAGTTTATCCCCATTGCAGATGATATTAGCTGTTGGTTTTAGATATATACTGTTTATTATTTTTAGGAATGACCCTTCTATTCCTATGCTTTCTAGTGTTTTTAATAGGAATGGGTGTTGTATTTTATCAAAGGCTTTTTCTGCATCTATTGAGATAATCATGTGGTTCTTGCTAGTTTGCTTGTTGATGTGGTCAATTATGTGGATGGTTTTCCTAATGTTGAACCAGCCCTGCATCCCTGGTATGAATCCTACTTGATCATGGTGAATGATCCTTCTGATCACTTGCTGGAGTCTTTTTGCTAGTATCCTATTTAAAATTTTTGCATCTATATTCATTAGGGAGATTGGTCTATAGTTTTCTTTCTCTGTTTTTGACCTGCCTGGTTTTGGAATCAGTACCATGTTTGTGTCGTAAAAGGAGTTTGGTAGAACTCCCTCTTTGCTTATTATGTCAAATAGTTTGTATAGTATTGGGGTTAATTGTTCTCTGAATGTTTGATAGAATTCACAGGTGAATCCATCAGGCCCTGGGGATTTTTTCTTAGGAAGTTCTTTGATGGCTTGATGGATTTCAATTTCTGATATGGGATTATTTAAGAATTCTATTTCCTCTTCTGTTAGTCTAGGCAGTTTGTATTTTTGTATATATTCATCCATTTCTCCTAAATTGGTGTATTTATTGCCATATAATTGGGCAAAGTAATTTCTAATGATTGCCTTAATTTCCTCCTCATTGGAGGTGCTGTCCCCCTTTTCATCTTTAATGCTGTGAATTTGCTTTTCTTCCTTCCTTTTTTTAATTAGATTGACCAGTACTTTGTCTATTTTGTTTGTTTTTTCAAAGTACCAGCTTCTTGTCTTATTTATTAAATCAATAGTTCTATCACTTTCGATTTTATTAATTTCTCCCTTAATTTTTAGGATTTCTAATTTGGTTTTCTGCTGGGGGTTTTTAATTTGATCGCTTTCGAGTTTTTTCAATTGCATTTCCAATTGATTGATCTCTGCTCTCCCTTGTTTGTTAATATGAGCTTTCAGGGATATGAATTTGCCTCTGATTACCGCTTTGGCTGCATCCCAAAAGGTTTGAAAGGATGTTTCGCCATTGTCATTTTCCTTGATGAAATTATTAATTGTTTCTATGATTTCTTCTTTAGCTAAACGGTTTTGGAGTATCATATTGTTTAATTTCCAATTGGTTTTAGATTTGGTTTTCCATGTACCATTACTAATCATTATTTTTATTGCCTTGTGATCTGAGAAGGCTGCATTCATTATTTCTGCTTTTTTGCATTTGTGTGCTATGTTTCTGTGACCTAATGTATGGTCAATTTTTGTGAATGTGCCATGTGGTGCTGAGAAGAAGGTGTATTCCTTTTTATCCCTATTTATTTTTCTCCATATGTCTATTAATTCTAATTTTTCTAAGATTTCATTCACTTCTTTTACCTCTTTCTTATTTATTTTTTGATTTGATTTATCTAAATTTGATAATGGTTGGTTTAAGTCTCCCACTAGTATGGTTTTATTGTCTATTTCTTCCTTCAATTCTCCTAGTTTCTCCATTAGAAATTTGGGTGCTATATTATTTGGTGCATACATGTTGATTAATGATATTTCCTCATTGTCTAGAGTCCCTTTTAACAAAATATAATTACCTTCCCTATCCCTTTTGATCAGGTCTATTTTTGCATTGGCTTTATCAGATATCATGATTACCACTCCTGCCTTCTTTCTATCAGTTGAGGCCCAGAAGGTCTTACTCCATCCTTTAATTCTGACCTTGTGGGTGTCAACCCGCCTCATGTGTGTTTCTTGAAGACAACATATGGTAGGGTTTTGGATTCTAATCCATTCAGCTATTCGTCTACGTTTTATGGGTGAGTTCATCCCATTCACGTTCAAAGTTATGATTGTCATTTGTGGACTCCCTGGCATTTTGATATCCTTCCCTAATTCTAACCTTTTCTTCTTCGGCTCTACCTTTTAGTCCAGTGATTTACTTGAATCAGTCCCCCTTGTCCCCTCCCTTGATGTTTCCCTTTTTAGTCCCTCCCTTTTTGTTCCCTCCCCCTCCCCCCTCTCTTTCCCTCCCTTTTTGTTCTCCCTCTCCCCCTCCCCCCCTTGGTTTTCCCTTCTCCTTACCCTTGTTGGGTAAGATAGAATTCAAGATCCCAATGGATCTGGATGTTTTTCCCTCTCAGAGATGATTTCCCTGAGATTGAGGTTTAAGTAACCCCCCCCCCTCTCTTCCTCTCCTTCTTATAGGAGTTTTCTTCCCCTCCCCTTCCCCTGTGAATCTTTGTGTGAGAACCATTATTCTATTTGGTCTTTCTTTACCCCCTATTTATACATTACATTTTCCCCACATATTAGTATACATAGGTTGATATAAATGTAGTCCTTATAGAAGAGAGTTTGAGTAAAAGAAGATAACATTTTTCCCCTTTCCTTAATATTTACCTTTTCAGGTATTCCTTGCTCTTTGATTTTCGGTATCAAACTTTCCACAGAGCTCTGGTCTTTTCTTTGCAAAAAGTTGGAAGTCTTCTATTTTGTTGAATGCCCATACTCTCCCTTGGAAGTATATAGTCAGTTTTGCTGGGTAGCTGATTCTTGGTTGGAGACCCAGCTCTCTTGCCTTTCTGAAGATCATGTTCCATGCCTTACGATCATTCAGCGTAGAACTTGCAAGGTCTTGTGTGATCCTGATTGGCATTCCTTTATATCTAAATTGTCTTTTTCTGGCTTCCTGTAGGATTTTTTCTTTTGTTTGATAGCTTTGGAATTTGGCAATTACATTCCTGGGAGTTGTCTTTTGGGGGTTTAGTGTAGAAGGTGTTCTGTGAGCTCTGTCAGTGGATGTATTGCCCCCTTGTTCTAGAATCTCTGGGCAATTTTCTTTGATTATATCTTGTATCACCATGTCCAGTTTGGTGTTTATTTCTGGCTTTTCTGGGAGTCCAATTATTCTTAAATTTTCTCTTCTCCCCCTGTTTTCCAGATCTATCACCTTGTCGGTGAGATATTTTATGTTCTCTTCTAATTTCTTGGTGTTTTGGCTTTGCTTTATTAGTTCTTGCTTTAAAGCCTGGTTTTCTTTTACAGTTTGGTCAAACTGGTTTTGTAGATGCGTGAATTTCTTTTGCATCATTTCCCACTTTTCCTCCCAGAGGGCTTCCATCTTTTTGGTCCTTTCTGATTCAAATTCTTCATGGGTTTGTGGAGAGTTTCTATTTCCTTTGGAAGATTTTGGAGAATTTTCTTGTATATCTTCTTCTATCTGCTCTGTATTTTGTATTTTGGCTCCATAGAATGTGTCCAGAGTCGCCCCTTTCTTCTTATTTTTCTTGGTATTTTGGGGCTTCTGTGCTTCTGTGGAATTTGTCATCTCTGAACGTGGAGGATTGGCTTTTCTTGTCTTTGTCTGGTGATCAGTGGCTTTAGTCCTGGGCAGATGTTGGTTCTATGAGCGTTCCCTGGGTTAAACTGAATATGCCTCACTGGAACTGGAATGGAAGGGTCGGACCACGAGGCCACACTCTCCCCCTGGCTCGATTTCCGGAAGTTGCCTTCAGAATCCCTGGCCGTGAGGCTGTTTCGTCGGCCTGCGGGGGGATGGGCTGCCGCTTCCCCAAGCTCCGAGAGCACAGACTTTCACTGAGACTTGGATAGCAGGATCCAGCCCGCGAGGCTGTCTTGCCCGCCCTGAGGGTTGCTGTTGTTTTGACCAGCTCTCTGCAGCGGAGGCCCCAGGCAGTAACTTTCACCCGGACTGGGACTTGGGTAGAAGACCCTGAGGGTTGTTGTTCCTCAGACCCTGCTCTCTGAGCCCGGCGGGGCTGCCGCTTCCGGGAGCCTTGGACTCTGCGCTCCTCCCCCTGAGGTCCGAGGGATCTCGGGTTCTGGCTTTTAAGGGGAGCCGTACCTTTTGAACCGGGTCCAGGTCCAGGAGGAGGGTTCCCAGGGTCTGTGCTGTTGATCGTTTTGAATTTCGGCGCCTTAGGAGCTTCTAGTTTGAGATCGGTCGGGAAGGGTTTTCCGGAGATCTGAACTTCAGCTTTCTCTAAGCCGCCATCTTAACCGGAAGTCGATAGTGATTTTTCTCATAGATACCTCCAAGTTTTTCAGGATCACTGCATTGCCACTAATGGAGAAGTCCCTTATATTCAATTGTACCACAGTGTATCAGTCTCTGTGTACAATGGTTTCCTGGTTCTGCTCCTCTCCCTCTGCATCAATTCCTGAAGGTTGTTCCAGTCTCCATGGAATTCCTCCACTTTAGTATTCCTTTGAGCACAATCGTATTCCATCACCAACATATACCACAATTTATTCAGCCATTCCCCAATTGAAGGGCATCCCCTCATTTTCCAATTTTTTGCCACAACAAAGAGTGCAGCTATGAGTATTTTTGTACATGTCTTTTTCCTTATTATCTTTGTCTTGTTGTTAAGTTTGATTTCCAGTCCCCTAGGAGTATTCAGTTTGTGATAAGTGAGGAAGGGTATTCAGAGGTCTGAACTTCTGCACATGGAAACATGTATAATATAGTCTTACATTTATAGTGTATGTCCTATTACCTGCCCTCATGGGGAAGGGAGAAGCATGGGAGAGAGAGAGAGAGCACATGGGTTACAAAATGTCAGAAAGTGATAACTGAAAATTGTTTGGGCATCAGCTGGGTAGCTCCATGAATTGAGAGCCAGGCCTAGAGACGGGAGGTCCGAGGTTCAAATCTGGCCTCAGACACTGCTCAGCTGTGTGACCCTGGGCAAGTCACTTGACCCCCATTGCCTAGCCCTTACCACTCTTCTGTCTTGGAGCCAATACACAGTATTGATTCCAAGATGGAAGGTAATGGGTTAAAAAAAAGAAAAGAAAATTGTTTCAACATGTAATCTGGAAAAAAAAAACAAAAAGAAAGGTATTCAGATATAGAATATGTCTACTTCTTAAAATGGAGATTGTGAGAGGAATCAGTCAATAAGAGGGAAATGCCACTGGCAGGAGAGAATTTTCAATGTGAGAAATAGTCCTGGGTCAAAGTAAACTTCCAGGATGAAGAGATTTTCTATGGCATTGTAGATAAATTCCTGTGTATATGAGCCAGCACTGCAGTCTGGAGAAGAGTGAAGAAGAATAGGAAGTAATGAAGTCTTTAAATGTCTTATTATAATATGAACTCTTGAAGGTTGTGAAGATAGAGGCAGCAGGATACAGTAAAAAAAGAAGTGGTGTTAGAATCATATGATTTGCATTTAAATGAGGTCTCTCCCATTCCCCATATATGTTTTGACCAACAAAATATAGCTTCTATAGACCTCCATTTCCTTTTCTATGAAATGATCCTGCTAGGTTGATGTGTACTAGGATATCTTTCAGTTTTAAGTTTATGTTCTTACTTCAAAGTTAGATATCTGGAAAAAATCCTGGATATTGCCCCAATAACAAGATGTCTATTGCCTTATGCCCACATACTAAGTTCTGTTGGTCAAATTCCAGGATAAAGCTCTCTGAACTTGGCTTGGCTGGCACCAACAGACTCTTTTTTCACCACTAGGAAAACCCGAGTTGTCATTATGAAAGCTTGAGGGATTGAGAACCACATTAGAAGAAAGGATACCTACATTAGTGAAATCTTCCAAATTATTAAAGCTGATTAAAAGAAGGTCTGAATAAATTAAAATGTGTAGGTATATGATAATTCTATAAGTTCAGCTTGGCTAAATTTAATATTCTTATACAATGAAATATGTAATTAGAGATTTGAATAGATAAAATCTCTCTTGGAAATGTTTGCTTATGTGTGTATATATGTGTCTTCCTGACTAGATCATTAAGGGACATGACCATGTTTTATTTTTTTAAATTGTTTCCTATTTCCCATATGAATAGGTGATAAAGAAATAGTGTTCAATGGGATGGAAAACATTTTTAATAAAAGCACTGAGGGAAGTTTGTCTTCATCTTTTTTAAGTTTTTCTCTCCGACAGTTTCCAAAGTATAGCTAAATTTTGGGACATTGTAACACTAATCATGCCTTTTGAAAGTAATAAATATAGAGTTTAATTTTAAAGGCATACCTAGACTATAAAATGGATTTCCTTCTTCACTCTCATTGCATTTTTCAAATTCCCTCCTTTTCCCTCCTCAACCACTTCCTCAAAGGTGCCAGGAAGGAGAAAAGTAGTCTCACTGAGCAGCCTGAGAGTTGTAACTTATATAATGGTAAGTAGTGTTGTGGGGGTGAAGAGGTACACTCCTTGGGTTCGAGAAGGAAACCTTTTTGCAATAATGCAAAACTCTGAAACTTAACTTAAAAATAAAAGGAGAAATGTTTTAATTTAGAAAGTAATGTTGAGAAAGGCCAAGAGGATAGTGCAAGTGGAACAGCAAGATGGAAGTCTTCTCCGAGAACCTATCAATTCTGGGGATTTTATACTCTTAAAAGAGATGTCATGATGTGGACATGACTCTAGAGTGGTAGCCACTCAGGCATTCGGTCAGGGGTTTGGTCATCTGACTGGTGTCTGCCTGGAGACATAGGGAATGACCCTCATATAAGATTCCTTAGTATTAGGGAACAGACAGATGTATGAGATATAGCTAGATAGGATCAAGGTGTAGCCTGGAGATGCATCTCTCTGTCTATCTTAAATCTAAAGGAGGATCAAAGGAGGACAATCATCTCAGGGTCCTATAGGGGTCATTGGATGTTTTAGGTTAGGAGTCATGAGGATATAAGGGAGCAAAGGAATTTCCCTGATAATAGTTTGCCTGAGCTTCTGGGGGTACAATGCCCATGTCAAGTGGTATATTAACTAATTATATATGTGTGTGTTGTATATACATATATAACACATGTACACATATAATACATACAAAAGTATTCTTTTTGTACATATAAACTTGGTTCATGTATATATAACTATATATGAACATATATAACATATAACATATATATTTATATATACCATATATATACAATCACATATGTGAACTTTAGATTACTCCACCCTACTTAGTCTAACAAAATCAGGAAGGTCTACACCCATACTTAAGGATTATGTATCTAGTAGGATGGTCTATGATAGACATGTGCTAGCAAATGACAAATCAGAAACAGCTGACAGACCCCTGGGCTGTCCTAAGTCAAGTGTAAGCTACGATTGGTACAGGTGAGACTCAGGAAAGTGATGTAAAACCCTCTATATATTTCACGTTACTTCTTCTCTCAGGCCTTTTTGATGGCATAGAGGTGGCTGGCAGCAGCTTGCTGAGCCTGTTGGCATCTTGGCGTGGTGGCTGCTATTGTCCAGGTTTAGTGGTGAGTTTTCCTTGATACCATACTAGAGGAAGCCTAGTAACCTAGTTCAGGTGAGACTCTTCTCTGAGATCTCTTGGAGTTTAGGCTGATTTTTCTCTCCTTTACCTTCCAAACACTATCCTCTTAGAGAAAGCCTCTAATCTTCAAGGACCTCATGGCGAAGGACTTTGAACTCTCCTGGCATAGGCCAAGCAGGAAAAATCCTATATCTTTCCTGCTCTCTTCTCCTTGATTTCTTCCCAAGAAATCTCATACTTTTCCCACTCTCTTATCCTTGATTTCTTCCCTATATATTGATTAAACCACTATATATTTCAAAACTGACTTGGGTATTTTATTTAGGATATCCCCAGGCAACCAAAAATCAAACTTAGATTAAGTCACAACCCTAAATTATCCTTACACATATATACAATCCTACACATAAATATATACATATGCAAACACACACATATATAGTCACAAAGTTGTATTGAGCAACACATTTACTGTCTGCCCTCTTGTTGCCTCTTCTGAAATAGAAATATAGCTTCCTAGATTTCAAACAATATTGCATACTCTCAATATGAATACAAAAGCAATAATAGCATTACCTTGTAAGGCAGGTGACATTCCCTACTGGAAATTTAATAATAAAGATACCCTTGTATGCTTGAAACTTCAAGGCAGGAGCATGAAACCTATAAGAAGCAATGTAAACTCACTTAAGATAGAAGATTCCCCAGGCATTTTAATAGGATTCTTGGGCATCCTGTCCTACATAAGAGCACAGAAACAAAACAGTTTCAATGCTCAATCTTTTATTATGTGTTAAGAATCTAGGCAAGAGCACTTTATATCATTGTGAAGAAATTTCTGGAGGTTATACTTTGCAGAGTAACTTCTTAACAAATCAGTTTTCCTACTTGTAAAGAAGGGTTTTGTTACCATCTCACATTTTATGAGGATGTCAAAAGCATGGAATGGATCTATTTGCATTGTATCACAGAGTTGGGAGTCTGGGATATAGAGCTTTTCAATTTTCTTATTTTGCTTACAAGGAATTTTCTTCTGTGTACCTTGGCAACTACATCAGTAGCAATACAGTTTTAAAGCCTTCAAAATATATGACTTCTCACTTTTATCAAAGCAATTGGGATTTTCCCCTTCCATATAAAGCATAGACTTGGATTGGATGACTTTAAAGTTCATTCCTTCTAGTTTCCCAACATAAATGGAATGATCCATATATACTCACTGATGGGTGATGCTGTGCTTATTTTGTAAAGCTTTTTTGAAAGGAACACGTTTGTGCAAATGGAGTTTAGGAAATGGAGAGAAGAAACTGATAGAGTCACTGAAGGATGCCTCACTAAGATGAACACATAGCTCCAAACCTAAAACACCTAGGTCACTTTTGTACCTTTTAAAGGGGAAAAAATTAAAAAGGTATGGTTTTTGGATTGTGATGAAATATACATAGCTTTCTATTCTAAAGCAGTAGCAGTCATGAATAATAACAACAATGACAACAACAGTGATGTCATGTCTCTGTTCTGGTGGTAAAAAGTTTTACTGTTTTTTTTTTTAAAACATAAAGTAAAAAAAAAAAAACCTATTAATGAAAGATCAGACTCTGTCCAGAGTATTATCTCTGTTCTAGATAAGCTTGATCTTCTATACTTCCAGGAAATACTAGGTTGGAATCTGAACAATGGAGAAGGAGGAAGAGGATATACATTTATTAAATACCTATTCTGTGCTAAGTACTTACAAATATTATTTCATTTGACCTTCATGACAATCCTGGGAAGATGAGAACTATTATTACCCACTCATAACCATTGAGACAATTGAGCCTGACAAGTCTGTTAGCATTACTGCTACAATCCTTTTAAACTGAGGAGAAACCAGTACAATCTTTGTTCATTACAATGAAAAGCCTTCCTTAGCCCTGGAGCCCTTATGCAAATGGAAAGTCTCTTCTTCCAGATATCAACTTTTAAACTAACTCTTCACAGAGGAATTATTCAGTTACTGTAATGCCTTTAAGTCAATAAATCAATAAATATTTATTAAACATGTATTAAATGTAAGGAAACTAAGAAACCTGAGACAGAGATCAATCCAACATCCATATGTTTATATATACATATATATTCATATTCTAACATGCATACATAAACACATGAAAAACAGATAGGTGGTAACCTTAAAGTGGGAGAAGTTACCTCTTGCCTTTCAGTATTCCTTTTCTTCCTGACTTTGCATTTTCAGACTGGACTCTTTTGACCTTCCACACCTCTTCTCCTTTCTCCTCCCACCTAACCTCTAGAGAAAACCCACTTGAGGAGTTTGGGACTCTTCCCTGAAACAGGTTGTCGTGATTTATGAGATCCTTACTATGTGTACTCAGCAACCCTAAATACAGTAGATTAAGAAAAACACACTACCTAGATATTTAACTGAACCATTTAGATTATTACAGGAGGAAAATTTTATTTTTTATGAAATGTCATAATTTTTTTTTTGTTTTTTTATTTAGATACTTTAAAAGAGACAGAAAAAAAATTTACTAAAACTTTAAATGTTTTCCTCTTTCAAAACTTTACTTTTTGGTCTCACACTCAATATTATATATACATACATATACTCTCCTTGTTTATAATATACAAGTATACATATATACATACATATGTACATATACATACAGAAAGTCATAAAGATATATACTTCAAGTCATTACTTTTGGTTCCATTCAATTGCCAAAAGGTGGGGAAAGGGAGAGGAGTTATATATACTTTCATTCATATATGCATTCTTATTCATACATTATATGAAGTATCAAAAGTATATATATATATATAACTTTGTATACATATATTTATGCACTTATATATGCCTATATAAATACTTATATGTATATATTCATATTTTAAAAGAGAGGATTAGATAAATTAATTTGGGTGTTGGGAGAGGAAAATGCAACACATTTAGGTAAGAAATTGAAATTTGGAACCACAAATATTCTTCTCTCTGTTCTAATGCTCATTTGGAAAGATTGGGGGAAACATTCCAATAAATTTATTTTGAAGACAAATCTAAAATTAATATTTCTTTCAATACATTTATGAATGAATGAGTTTGCATTGTTTATCATTTGGGTTGTCTAAGTGGGGAGGGGTTTTGGGGGGAAGAGCTGTTCCTTAAAGCTAGGCATGAGCAGAATAATTACTAAGGAGGAATGGAAGGGAGATAATCAATGGTGAGGGATGATCTTGTCAAGAAGATGCAATTAAGCTTCAAGCAAAAAGGCATAGTGAGTTAAAGGTTAGCTCCTTTGGTTATCATAGGCTATTTTCTGAAACCTGCTATGAGGACATAAAAAAGTAATTGTGTTGGTCTGAGAGAAATCATTCCTGTTTCAAATTTTCAAAGGAGTTAAATGGGTAGTTAAAAGTGACTTTTTAGCAGGGTGCAGAAAATTTAGTATATTCAAAAGTTGTAAGACTTAGAATGAAAAGGAATTTTTAAAGGCCAACTATTCTCATTTTTCATATGAAAAAACTAAAATCCAGAGATGATGTGTGACTTGCCTAAAGTCACACATGTAGTGAGTATTAGACATAGGATTTGGGCTCAGAAGACAACAAAGCTGTGTACGAAAATGGAAATGTAACAGGGGTATAGTGGAATTGATGACCAATGAACACTGTGAAAACATGTCAAATGTTATGCAGTACATATAGAATTTTACTTAATAACCATCTTGGGTTAACCTACTCTAAAAGCTCCAGTTTCCTTCAAGACTCTAACCAAGAAACACCTTTCTTGGCCTCCCCCTTCACCCCCATTTTTTGCATATGCTATCCTATAGTAAGAAAGAATATTATAATTAAATTTCAGAAAGCTGAGAAGTTGTAGTTTAGCCAGATAAATCCATGGCAAAGAAAGAATTAAATTAACATCAAGGGCAAGACCAGGCAGAAGGAAACTAGGTAGGAGGCAGAGCAAGGAGCACAGACCAAATGTTCTGTAATTGTTGCCAACTTCTAAAATCTGGTTTGAAGCACTAGCAACTTTTAAAATGATTAAATTTTTCATTGTAATAATGATGATAGTAACACCAATTTATATCCATATGTGTATATATACAGAAAAATAGAGAAAGACACAGAGAGAAACAATTGCCAAAATACTTTACATCTATCTCATTTGATGTTCACAAATACCTTGTGAGGTAGTTCCAATTTTTACCCGTATTTTACAAGAAAAAAGACTCAGAGAACGACTTGCCCAATGTCACTCAACATAGAATGTGTCTAGTGCAGCATTTGAGCTCACATCTTCCACTCTCTAATTCCAAAATTTGCCACTCTATCTCCCCACCTAGAAGAACTGGAAAACTAAAGGGGACAGTATTAAAATAAAACTTAGGTTTGTCAATTAAAAAAAAAAAAGAGGTAGAGGTATGGGGTGGGGAGTACAAGAGGTTTGGTGTACAACATCACTATGCCACAAAAGGTACTAGACATTTGCTTAACTAGCTTGTTACACTTATCCCTCAATTTTATTTAAACTGGAGAAGCCAAAATACAACAGTTTCTGCAATGCTAATGAAATTATAGCCCTCATATTTGCTCTTTTCAAATTGCTACTTGAAAAACATGACTTCTTAGTGACCAAACTGCTTGTATTATTGATTTTAAATATTCTAGAAATAGAATACTTTGGAACCTTTATTCCTTTAGGTAGATTCAATTTACAAATTTAGGAAATGTAACCATTTTACCAAAAATTGATTATGGATATTGTCATTTTGGGGGACTCCCACTCCTTATATGGAGAAATGAGGGTTGAAGGCAGTGAGGAAAGGGTTGATGAAAATGGCTCCTCTCACTAATCCCTCCTAGAGTCCCTGAATTACTTGAGGGAGACAAAATGGAGATTTCCCCTCAGTGAAGGCTTATCCCTTGGTGGCTGAGCCTGCCCTTAAGGGTGACAGAGAAGTTTTCTCTACAAGAAGAGATATGTGGGACCTCAATCTGCATATGCACTACTTTAGGGAGTTCACAAGCCTCTCCCTCCCGTCTTCTTGAAAACTGGCAACAAAATGGAATCTGCCAATGGGTTTACTCTCCAGATGTTAATAAATGAGATTGAATTTCACTATCTGACTGATTATTTAATTTAGTTGTTGAATGGGGCAAAGGGTAAAGGTTACAGGGATTGTAGGTCACCCTAAATCTCTTTCTAAATAAATCTAATTACTGAAGTACAAGGTTTTCTTGTAGCCTGGAGAGAGGTAGAAAAATGGGGAGAGTGCTTCTCACTGCTTTGAGTCCAGTTTCTCAATAATTCATGGCAATGAAAGTCTTTGAAGAAATTAGATTTCTTAATAGGAATCAGAGATGCTTTAAACAGGAACCCTTGATGTAAGGGTTTCTGTCAGTGTCAGAGATCTCCAAAGGTGTCTTGAATGGCCCTGAGAAAAAGCTCCTCCTTCCACTCCCTTCTGTGTCTCTCATCCAAGACCCTGCTCCTCAGGAGAATTTCCCATGAGTCCTTGTTCTGTTCCCACATATTGTTCTTGCCTCATGCACTGTAGAGCTCTCAACTTCCATTTTTTCCCAATGGTTCTTTTTGTCCTACTCCCTATCATTACAGTATATTGATAAGGGGGATTTGAGGTGACATGATTTAAGGAATGAAAATATCGTGGCAAGTGATTTATGAAAAAAATGAAGCATTGTAAGTTTATTAAAGAATGTCTAGACTTTTCAGGCATCTTGTCATCATAGAAATTTCTTATTAATCAATCAACCAGCATTTTAGAGTGACTATTTAATAGCTATTGTGCTAGGCACAGGATACAAATAAAAAACAAACCTAAAAAATACCCCTTAGTTTTTTTTTTTTTAACCCTTACCTTCCATCTTGGAATCAATATTGGTTCCAATGCAGAAGAGTAGTAAGGGCTAGACAATGGGGGTTAAGTGACTTGCCCAGGATCACACATCTGGGAAGTGTCTGAGGTCAGATTGGAATATTGGATCTCCTATCTCTAGGCCTGGCTCTGAATACACTGAGCTACCCACCTGCCCCCAATACTCCTTATTTCAAGAAACTTAGTATACCTGGAGTTCAAATTTTGGCTCGGACGTTTATTGTGGGACCCCATAGCTGGTAATTTAAACTTTACCTGCATCAGTTTCTTCATCTGTTTAAAGGAGATAATAATAGCACTTACCTCACAAGGTTATTGTGAAGATCAAATGAATTACTCTTCACAAAGCACTTTGCAAACCTTAAAATGCTATGTATAAGTTAGCTATTTCTATTTTATCAGAAGAAAATATATATTAAAAAAAGTTTGTCCAAAAATACTGAATTAATATAAAGTAAATAAACAGTATTTTTTGAGAAAGACCAGTAGCAACTGGGGAGACCAGGACAGATCATGGAGAGGTATATAAGACACAGAGGTATAGAGTACTATATATCAGATAGAGAAAGAAGAAAGCCTGACTGGCACACAGAATGTGGAAAAGGAAGTAATATACCATGAGCCTGGAAAGGTAGACTAGACACAGATTGCGGAGATCATTTTTTTTTTAAATTTTAATATTATTTTATTTGGTCGTTTTCATACATTATTCACTGGAAACAAAGATCGTTTTCTTTTCCTCCCCTCCCCTTCCCCCCCCCCCCGCCTTTCCCTCTCCCATAGCCGACGCATGATTCCACTGGTTATCACATGTGTTCTTGACTCGAACCCATTTCCCTGTTGTTGGAGTTTGCATTATAGTGTTCATTTAGAGTCTCTCCTCAGTCTTATCTCCTCCAACCCTGTAGTCAAGCAGTTGCTTTTCAGCGGTGTTTTTACTCCCACAGTTTATCCTCTGCTTGTGGGTAGTATTTTTTTTTAGATCCCTGCAGATTGTTCAGGGATTGCATTGATACTAATGGAGAAGTCCATCACCTTCGATTGTACCACAATGTATCAGTCTCTGTGTACAATGTTTTCCTGGTTCTGCTCCTCTCGCTCTGCATTACTTCCTGGAGGTTGTTCCAGTCTCCATGGAACTTCTCCACTTTATTATTCCTTTTAGCACAATAGTATTCCATCACCAACATATACCACAATTTGTTCAGCCATTCCCCAATTGAAGGGCATCCCCTCATTTTCCAATTTTTGGCCACCACAAAGAGCGCAGCTATGAATATTTTTGTACAAGTCTTTTTGTCCATTATCTCTTTGGGGTACAAGCCCAGCAGTGCTATGGCTGGATCAAAGGGCAGACAGTCTTTTATCGCCCTTTGGACATGGTTCCAAATTGCCCTCCAGAATGGTTGGATCAATTCACAACTCCACCAGCAATGAATTAATGTCCCCACTTTGCCACATCCCCTCCAGCATTCATTACTTTGCATAGCTGTCATGTTAGCCAATCTGCTAGGTTTGAGATGATACCTCAGAGTTGTTTTGATTTGCATCTCTCTGATTATAAGAGATGTAGAGCACTTTTTCATGTGCTTATTAATAGTTTTGATTTCTTTGGCTGAGAATTGCCTGTTCATGTCCCTTGCCCATTTGTCAATTGGAGAATGGGTTGATTTTTTGTACAATTGATTTAGTTCTTTATAAATTTTAGTAATTAAACCCTTGTCAGAGGTTTTTATGAAGATTGTTTCCCAATTTGTTGCTACCCTTCTGATTTTGGTTACATTGGTTTTGTTTGTACAAAAACTTTTTAATTTAATGTAATCCAGATTATTTATTTTGCATTTTGTAATTCTTTCTAATTCTTGCTTGGTTTTGAAGTATTTCCCTTCCCAAAGGTCTGACATGTATACTATTCTGTGTTCGCCTAATTTTCTTATAGTTTCCTTCTTTATGTTCAAGTCATTCATCCATTTTGAATTTATCTTGGTGTAGGGTGTGAGGTGTTGAACTAAGCCTAATCTTTCCCACACTGTCCTCCAATTTTCCCAACAGTTTTTATGAAATAGTGGATTTTTGTCCCAAAAGCTGGGATCTTTGGGTTTGTCATATACTGTCTTGCTGAGGTTGCTTGCCCCCAGTCTATTCCACTGATCCTCCTTTCTGTCTCTTAGCCAGTACCAAATTGTTTTGATGACCACTGCTTTATAATATAGTCTGAGATCTGGGACTGCAAGACCCCCTTCCTTTGTGTTTTTTTTTTTCATTAATTCCCTGGATATCCTTGATCTTTTGTTCTTCCAAATGAACTTTGTTATGTTTTTTTCTAAATCAGTAAAAAAAATTTTTGGAAGTTCCATGGGTATGGCACTAAATAGATAGATGAGTTTGGGTAGGATGGTCATTTTTATTATATTGGCTCGTCCTACCCATGAGCAGTTAATGTTCTTCCAATTGTTCAAGTCTAGTTTTAGTTGTGTGGAAAGTGTTTTGTAGTTGTGTTCATATAGATCCTGTGTTTGTCTCGGGAGATAGATTCCTAAGTATTTTATTTTGTCTTGGGTAATTTTGAATGGGATTTCTCTTTCTAGTTCTTGCTGCTGAGCTGTGTTGGAATTATATAGAAATGCTGATGACTTATGTGGGTTTATTTTGTATCCTGCAACTTTGCTAAACAGTCTAAAAGAGAGGAGTTAGTAATTTTTAAACTCTTTTAAACTAAGCAAGAAGGGGAAAATATGCCAGTTTATCAAAATATGTAATCAGTGCATTGCTTTCTGGGAAAGTAAAGCTAAAATGATCCCTGAAGTTTCTATAGCACGATTTTAGGGTTAGGGTTCATTTTACAGAGAAGAATGTTTTTTAGATCTAGTCATATGATGATTTGCTTAAGGTCACACTTATAAGTGGCAATTTAATGGACAAAAGAATTCAAACACAACTACTCTTGTACTATGCCTAGTTTTGCCCTTAGATTAGCAATGCATTTGATTTATTATTTGAGTTTTTATTTCAACATCTCATTTCCCCTTCTCTAGTAGTGCTACAATTGCTAATAGATACTGTAGAGCCTGAATATTATCACTAATTCTGGAACTCCATTGCCAAATTAGCTTTAAGTTTTAGATTTCTAATAGTATTCATCTGTCTTGGTGTTTTTGTCTTCATGGAGCATGAACTTGATTAGGTGATAATAAATGAGGAGGCTTCTTTTTTGTGAATCTGATAAATATTTACTCATTGGCATTCACTCAGGGAGATTTTAAAAAATAAAATAAATTAATAATTTATTTTATTAATTAATAAATTAATAATAAATAAATTAATTAATTAATAATCATAATATATAAATAAATATAATAAATAAATATAATAAATATAATAATAATAATAATAATAATTAATTAATTAATAAAAAACATATAAATTTAAAGTAGTACAAGAATGTAATAAAAGATTTACAGAAATAGATTTGAAATTAGGCATTTTTTAAATGGCAGAAATGGCTTAGATATTTAAATTGTGATAAGGAATTTGAAGGAAGAAAATCAGGTTGTCAGCAAAGGGGAATGCACTTACATAATCAAGGGTAAATGTGTTTAGAATTCTGAAAGGAAGAGGTCTGAGGAATTCAAGAGTCAAACTGGGGAAGTCCCTTGAAGGCTTGAGAACTGAAGCCAGCTGCTGGACCCAGTTCTAAGCTATTAGAGATCTCAAAATTTCCCAAAACTCCATTCCTGGTCAGCTCCTGTCATCAACAGAAGCTGCAGCAGATTCCTCTCTGACATTGAATTGCTACCTGATCTCTCTCTACTTCTGAATATGAAAAGCTAACCTGAGAGGGGAAGAAGTCTGAACTAATTAAAGGAGCTTCTGAGGGGGTTCCCTCTCAGAGGTGAACCAGACCACTTCGACTCTGGGGTTCCTGAGCTGCAAGTTTTTCTAACAAACTCTAACTCCTGAGTGGAGTTTTAGTTAGAGTGAGACATTTAGCAAGGAGATCAAGAGTTAGAAAGAGCAGTTTAGAGTAGGTTTAGTCTGACTAAGCAAAGAAAAGTCTTCACTGAGAAGACAGAAGGAGATATCAAGTTGGCTATTTTTAGTGATAGGGATTTTTCCTCAATCCACCTACCTAATAGCCTTTCCTAACATCTTCCTGAATAAACCCATGTTTCTAATACACAGTCAGATCAATCTATGTTGGCCTAGACTGAGGGCAACACGATCTCTAACCTCAGCCAGTGGAGGGAACAATCCTGTCAGGCAAAGTCTTCCAAATCCTGGCAAACAGTTACATCCATCATCACAGGGACTCTCTTCCTCATAATTGAGTTACTTTCTCCACCAGATTGTACTGGTTTAAGACTGAGAGTATAACGATCTTTACTCTCTGTCTCAGAGAGAGTTACCCTGTGGGATCAGGTTATGTAAAATCCTAATACCTGTCTGTATTAGTACCCCAGGGTCACCCTCCCTTTTTTTTTTACTTTTGAAACATTATTTTATTTGGTTATTTACCAACATTATTCATTGGAAACAAAGATCATTTTCTTTTCCTCTCCCTCCCCCCACTTCTCCCATAGCCAGCGCACAATTCCACTGGGTTTCACAAATGTTCTTGGTTTGAACCCATTTCCATGTTGTTGGTATTTGCACTAGAGTGTTCATTTAGAGTCTCTCCTCAGTCATTTCCTCTCAGCCCCTGTAGTCAAACAGTTGCTTTTCTTTGGTGTTTTTACTCCCACAGATTATCCTCTGCTTGTAGATAGTGTTCTTTAGATCCCTGCAGATTATTCAGAGACTTTGCATTGTCCCTAGTGGAGGAGTCCATTACCATTGATTGTACCACAGTGTACCAGTCTCTGTGTACAATGTTTTCCAGGTTCTGCTCCTTTTGCTCTGCATCACTTCCTGGAGGTTGTTCCACTTTCCGTGGAAGTCCTCCACTTTATTATTCCTTTTAGCACAATAGTATTCCATCACCAACATATACCACAATTTGTTCAGCCATTCCCCAATTGAAGGGCATCCCCTCATTTTCCAATTTTTGGCCACAACACAGAGCACAGCTATGAATATTCTTGTACAAGTCTTTTTCCTTATTATCTCTTTGGGGTACAAACCCAGCAGTGCTATGGCTGGATCAAAGGGCAGACAGTCTTTTATCGCCCTTTGGGCATAGTTCCAAATTGCCCTCCAGAATGGTTGGATCAGTTCACAACTCCACCAGCATTGAATTAATGTCCCTACTTTGCCGCATCCCCTCCAGCATTCATTACTTTCCATAGCTGTCATGTTAGCCAATCTGCTAGGTGTGAGATGATACCTCAGAGTTGTTTTGATTTGCATCTCTCTGATTATAAGAGATGTAGAGCACATTTTTCATGTGCTTATTAATACTTTTGATTTCATTGGCTGAGAACTGGCTGTTCATGTCCCTTTCCCATTTATCAATTGGAGAATGGCTTGATTATTTGTACAATTGATTTAGCTCTTTGTAAATTTGAGTAATTAAAACTTTGTCAGAGGTTTTTATGGAGATTGCTTCCCAATTTGTTGCTTACTTTCTGATTTTAGTTACATTGGTTTTGTTTGTACAAAAGCTTTTTAATTTGATGTAGTCAAAATTATTTATTTTACATTTTGTGACACTTTCTATGTCTTGCTTGGTTTTAAAGTCTTTCCCTTCCCAAAGGTCTGACATGTATACTATTCTGTGTTCACCTAATTTACTTATAGTTTCCTTCTTTATGTTCATGTCAGTCACCCATTTTGAATTTATCTTGGTGTAGGGTGTGAGGTGTTGATCTAATCCTAAACTCTCCCACACTGTCTTCCAATTTTCCCAGCAGTTTTTATCAAATAGTGG
This sequence comes from Monodelphis domestica, assembly GCF_027887165.1. NCBI lineage: Eukaryota > Metazoa > Chordata > Mammalia > Didelphimorphia > Didelphidae > Monodelphis > Monodelphis domestica. Next base: position 142,333,903 of record NC_077230.1, on the reverse strand, counting down.
ATTTTTGACCCAAAAGCGGGGATTTTTTGGTTTATCATATATTGTCTTGCTGAGATCACTTGCCCCAAGTCTATTGCACTGATCCTCCTTTCTGTCTCTTAGCCAGTACCAAATTGTTTTGATGACTGCTTCTTTGTAATATAGTTTAAGGTCAGGGACTGCAAGGCCCCCATCATATGTGTTTTTTTTTCATGATTTCCCTGGATATCCTTGATACTTTGTTATTCCAAATGAACTTTGTTATGGTTTTTTCTAAATCAGTAAAGAAATTTTTTTAAAGTTCTATGGTTATGACACTAAATAGATAGATAAGTTTGGGTAGGATGGTCATTTTTACTATATTGGCTTGTCCTACCCATGAACAGTTAATGTTTTTCCAATTGCTAAAGTCTAGTTTTAGTTGTGTGGAGAATGTTTTGTAGTTGTGTTCATATAGTTCCTGTGTTTGTCTTGGGAGATAGATTCGTAGGTATTTTATTTTGACTAAGGTGATTTTGAATAGGATTTCTCTTTCTAGTTTTTGCTGCTGAACTATGTTGGAGATGTATAGAAATGCTGATGACTTATGAGGGTTTATTTTGTATCCTGCAGCTTTGCTAAAGTTGTTGATTATTTCAATTAGCTTTTTGGTTGAATCTCTAGGATTTTTTAAGTAGACCATCATGTCATCTGCAAAGAGCGATAGCTTAGTCTCCTCCTTGACTATTTTGAGGCCTTCAATTACTTTTTCTTCTCTAATTATTACTGCTAGTGTTTCTAGTACAATGTCAATTAGTAGAGGTGATAATGGGCATCCTTGTTTCACTCCTGATCTTATTTGGAATGCATTTAGTTTATCCCCATTGCAGAGGATATTGGCTGATGGTTTTAGATATATACTGTTTATTATTTTTAGGAATGACCCTCCTATTCCTATTCTTTCTAGTGTTTTCAATAGGAATGGATGTTGTATTTTATCAAAGGCTTTTTCTGCGTCTATTGAAATAATCATGTGATTTTTGTTGGTTTGCTTGTTGATGTGGTCGATTATGTGGATGGTTTTCCTAATATTGAACCAGGCCTGCATCCCTGGTATAAATCCTACTTGATCATAGTGAATGACCCTTCTGATCTCTTGCTGAGGTCTTTTTGCTAGTATTCTGTTTAAGATTTTTGCATCTATATTCATTAGGGAGATTGGTCTATAGTTTTATTTCTCTGTTTTTGACCTGCCTGGTTTTGGAATCAGTACCATGTTTGTGTCATAAAAGGAGTTTGGTAGAACTCCCTCTTTGCTTATTATGTCAAATAGTTTGTATAGTATTGGGATTAACTGTTCTCTGAATGTTTGATAGAATTCACTTGTGAATCCTTTGGGCCCTGGGGATTTTTTCTTAGGGAGTTCTTTGATGGCCTATTGGATTTCATTTTCTGATATGGGATTATTTAATAATTCTATTTCTTCTTCTGTTAGTCTAGGGTGTTTGTATTTTTGTATATATTCATCCATATTGCCTAAATTGCTGTATTTATTGCCATATATTTGGGCAAAGTAATTTTTAATTATTGCCTTAATTTCCTCTTCATTGGAGGTGCTGTCCCCCTTTTCATCTTTGATGCTGTTAATTTGCTTTTCTTCTTTCCTTTTTTTAATTAGATTGACCATACTTTGTCTATTTTGTTTGTTTTATCAAAGTACCAGCTTATAGTCTTATTTATTACATGAATAGTTCTATCACTTTCTATTTTATTAATTTCTCCCTTAATTTTTAGGATTTCTAGTTTTGTTTTCTAATGGAGTTTTTCAATTTGATCAACTTCAAGTTTTTTTATTTGCATTTCCAATTGATTGATTTCAACTCTCCCTAGTTTGTTAATATATGCACTCAGGGATATGAATTTACCTCTGATTACTGCTTTGGCTGCATCCCAAAAGATTTGAAAGGATGTCTCGCTGTTGTCATTTTCACTGATAAAATTATTAATTGTTTCTGTGATTTCTCCTCTAACTAAATGATTTTGGATTATTATATTGTTTAATTTCCAATTAATTTTTTATTTGGTTTTCCATGTACCGTTACTGATCATTATTTTTATTGCCTTGTGATCTAAAAAGGCTTTTTTTTGCCATTTGTATGCCATGTTTCTGTGACCTAGTGTATGGTCAATTTTTGTGAATGTGCCATGTGGTGCTGAGAAGAAGGTGTATTCCTTTTTGTCCCTATTTATTTTTCTCCATATATCTATTAACTCTAATTTTTCTAAGATTTCATTCACTTCTTTTACATTTTTCTAATTTATTTTTTGGTTTGATTTATCTAAATTTGATAATGGTTGGTCCAAATCTCCCACTAATATTGTTTTACTGTCTATTTCTTCCTTCAATTCTCCTAGTTTCTCCATTAGAAATTTGGGTGCTATATTATTTGGTGCATACATGTTGATTACTGATATTTCCTCATTATCTAATGTCCCTTTTAACAAAATATAATTACCGTCCCTATCCCTTTTAATCAGGTCTATTTTTGCTTTGGCTTTATCAGATATCATGATTGCCATTCCTGCCTTCTTTCTGTCAGTTGAGGCCCAGATGGTCTTACTCCATCCTTTAATTCTGACCTTGTGGGTGTCAACCCACCTCATGTGTCTTTCTTGAAGACAACATATGGTAGGGTTTTGGATTCTAATCCATTCTTCTATTCGTCTACGTTTTATGGTTGAGTTCATCCCATTCACATTCAAAGTTATGATTGTGACTTGTGAATTCTCTGGCATTTTGATATCCTTCCCTAATTCTAACCTTTCTTCTTTAGCTCTAATCTTTTAATCCAGTGATTTACTTTAAATCAGTCCCCCTTGTCCTCTCCCTTGATGTTTCCCTTTCTAGCTCCTCCCTTTTTCCCTCTCCCTCCCCCTCTTCTTCCCTCCCCTTTTGTTTTCCCTCCCCCCTTCCATCCTTGGTTTTCCCTTATCCCTACCCTTGTTGGGTAAGGTAGAATACAAGATCCCAATGGATCTGGATGTTTTTCCCTCTCAGAGTTGATTTCCCTGAGAGTAAGGTTTAAGTAAAAAATCCTCTCTTCCTCTCCTTCTTATAGGAGTTTTCTTCCCCTCCCCTTCCTGTGTGAATCTTTGTTTGAGAAAGATTATTCTATTTGATTTTTTCCCCTATTTACACATTAAATTTTCCATATATTAATATATGTAGATTGATATAAATGTAGTCTTTATAGAAGAGAGTTTGAATAAATGAAAAGATAACAATTTTCTCATTTTCCCTTTCCATTATATTTACCTTTTTTGGTATTCCATGCTCTTTGTTTTTCGATATCAAACTTTCCATAGAGCTCTGGACTTTTCTTTGCAAAAAGTTGGAAATCTTCTATTTTGTTGAATGCCCATACTTTCCCTTGGAAGTATATAGTCAGTTTTGCTGGATAGCTGATTCTTGGTTGAAGACCCAGCTCTATTGCCTTTCTGAAAATCATGTTCCATGCCTTAAGGTCATTCAGAGTGGAACTTGCAAGGTCTTGTGTGACCCTGATTGGCATTCCTTTAAATCTAAATTGTCTTTTTCTGGGTTCTTATAGGATTTTTTCTTTTGCTTGAATGCTTTGGAATTTGGCAATTACATTCCTGGGAATTGTCTTTTGGGGATTTAGTGTAGAGGGTGTTCTGTGAGCTCTTTCAGTGGCTGTATTGCCCCCTTGTTCTAGAATCTCTGGGCAATTTTCTTTGATTATATCTTGTATTATGATGTCGAGTTTGCTGTTTATTTCTGGCTTTTCTGGTAGTCCAATTATTCTTAAATTGTCTCTTCTCCATCCATTTTCCAAGTGTGTCACCTTGTCAGTGAGGTATTTTATGTTCTCTTCTAATTTCTTGATCTTTTGGCTTTGCTTCATTGATTCTTGCTCTTTTACCTGCTCGTTGTTTTCCAGTTGCTTAATTTTGACCTTTAAAGCCTGGTTTTCCTTTTCAGTTTGGTCAAACCAGTTTTGTAGTTGCATGAAATTCTTTTGCATTAATTCCCACTTTTCCTGCCAGAAGGCTTCCATCTTTTTGATCATTTTCGATTCAAATTCTTCAAAAGTTTGTGGAGAGTTTCCATTTCCTTTGTAAGGTTTTGTCGCATTTGCTTGTGTTTCCTCTTCTATCTCCTCTGTATTTTGTATTTTTGCCCCATAAAATGTGTCCAAAGTTGCCCCTTCTTGTTTTTCCTGTTGTTTTGAGGCTTTTTTGCTTCTGTGATGTTTGCCATCTCTATCTGAGTGAGGGGGGCTTGCTCTTCTCTTATCTGTCTGGTGTTCAGTGGCTTTAGCACCAGGCAAATTGTCTGTCTTCCCCAGGAAGCCCGGAATTGCTGGTGTTTCAGTGTTTTGGTGTTACTACCCTCCTCAGTTCCCTCCTGATGCTTCTCAGTTGCCTTACTTCTATGCTCTGCGCCTGGCTTGACACTCTCAGATGTATTTCAGTGCCTTTGCTGGCCAGAGGAGCCTGTCCTCTGATGGGGAGGGGCTGTGGCTTCCTGGAGCTCCAAGGGCTAGTTATAGAATTAACCTCAGACTGAGTATGCCCTGAGGCAGGGACCTTTGGTGAGACTCAGATAGAAGGATCTGGTCAGGGGGCTACAGGATACTCCTGTCTCTCTCTGTTTCCCTGCTGTCTGGGTGCCCCCTCCACTGTGTCAGGTTTTTTTCAGGATGTGGTCTTCAGCTCCAAGGCCCTTTTGCAAGCCATGAGGGTTACTGTTGTTTCAGAGGATCCTGCACTCTGAGGGGGAGGGCCTGTGGCTTCCAGGAGCTCTGAGGGCTTGTGATAGGATTAACCTCAGACTGAGTATGCCCTGAGGCAGGGACCTTTGGTGAGACTCAGATGGAAGGATCTGGTCAGGGGGCTACATCTCTCTCTGTTTCCCTGCTGTCTGGGTGCCCCCGTGACTGGCTCAGGTTGTTTTCAGGGTGCAGCCTTCAGAATATCTGGCTCCCAAGGCCCTTTTGCCTGCCCTGAGGTTCCTGCTGCTGCCTCGGATTCAGTGCTCTGGGTTGGGGGGATGGGTCCTGGGACCTTCCTTGTGCCTACACCTTTGATCCCAGTGATCTCGGGTTCTGACTTTTGGGGGGGCCTACCTTTTGATCCAGGTCCAGGAGGAGTGTTCCCTGGGTCTATTCTGTTGTTTGTTTTGAATTCCGTTGCCCTAGGAGCATTCAGTTTGAGATCCATAAGGAAGGGTTTCTGGAGCTCTGAACTTTAACTTTCTCTAAGCTGCCATCTTGACCTGGAAGTCTCTCCCTCCCTTTAAACAAAATATTTATGAACGGTATGATGGTTTCTTCACTGCCCACCCTACTTTGCTGATGGGTTAAAAATTCTACCAGAAATCTTACTGCAAATAGTCAAAATAAGACAAGGATTTTTTTTTTTAAATTGGATTTCAAATTTCAATGTTTTATCTTATTTTTACATGTATCTATAGTGTTCCCCCAAAACAAAAAATATAGACAAAAAAGAGTTTGTTTCAAAGTCTTTATATCTGGCCCATCAATGAGTGGACAGATTCATACCAAAAGATTTGTACATATTTACAATAGTTTGTCAGTCAATATGCATTAATTAAGTATTTACTATGTACTAGGCAATATGCTAAGCATTAGGGAAACAAAAACAAATAAAGACAGTTACTGATCTCAAGGAGATTGAATTATAATAGGGGAAGATAGTATATATATATATATATATAAAATTTAATGAATGTTTTTAAAGAGTTGAAAAGGACGATATAGATACACATGTTGGGATATGGATGAGTCTCTGGAAACTCTTAAAATATGGATGTTTTGGAGGAACTAAGCAGTGGGAGAAGGGTGATGCAGGTACAGAGATATTTTTCAGTGTGAAGAGGCTATAGCAGTGATGGAGAACCTTTTAGAGGGGTGGGTGATATGAGAAATGTTCTCAGGCCATGTAGAGATAGAGAGGAGAGCAGCCCAGTCCAACTTCCCTCTAGCTTTCTAGCAACAAACTCTGGCAAACTGTGCTGAGGCAAGGGCATATATGCCATAGGTTTGCCACCACAGGGTTATAGATACTTAACAACCTTACAGAGTAAGGAGGCAGCTAATTAAAGATATTAAGTCTAGAAAATCTGAAGTAGGGCTAGGAAGAGGAATAATTCTGACAATCAGAGTCACCCTATATTAGCTAGTTTTCCAAAGGTTATTAAATTATAATTTTTTGCCTTGTTTTTCACCTTTAAATATATCATTTGACAATGGGGCATGAAGCATTCAAATATGGTGATGATTTTCTGACTTGATCCTTCAATTATCTTTTTTGGATAAAGATTGGATTTCCCTTTGGGTACAGTTTAAGTTGGTTTTCAGTCTATAAAAGATCTATTTGACTTTATATTTATATTAATTATATTGCCATTTTGGTCAAAGTAAAGGAAGGTTAGTGGCATTCTTCAAAGAGAGTTTAAATTAAATCACCAATATATTATAGGGGATAAGATTCCCCAAAAACTGGGCATGAAAGATTATAACAAAACATCTAACTATTGTTTGATGATGAGCTGAGTCACCTTCATCATCATCTTTGATTGTAATTAAAGACACATTTCTCTCAGTCTTCATCATTGACTTTTCTACCTTCCTGTATTCTTATATGCTATTTTACTAAACAGATGGTAAGAAAGAACTAAATGAGTCTCTTGACTGATTCCTTAAGTAGGAACTAGTTGGTTTGCTATATCTTGGGAGGGAACAGGCATCTCAAAGTCCAGGATCTAAACCTCAGTATTGCAGGCTCAGGGATTTTATTTTACCTCCCCTATACAAAAGAGTCAATTAATTCACAGATAACAATTGTGGTTACTCTATTTTTAACTCTTTCCAGTTATCAATTATTTTTTTTCTTTTTTTTTAAAAATATATTTTATTTGATCATTTCCAAGCATTATTCGTTAAAGACATAGATCATTTTCTTTTCCTCCCCCCACCCCCTCATAGCCGACGCGTAAGTCCACTGGGCATTAGATGTTTTCTTGATTTGAACCCATTGCTTTGTTGATAGTATTTGCATTAGAGTGTTCATTTAGAGTCTATCCTCTGTCATGTCCCCTCAACCTCTGTATTCAGGCAGTTGCTTTTTCTCGGTGTTTCCACTCCCATAGTTTATCCTTTGCTTATGAATGGTGTTTTTTTCTCCTGGATCCCTGCAAGTTGTTCAGGGACATTACACCGCCACTAATGGAGAAGTCCATTACGTTCGATTATACCACAGTGTATTAGTCTCTGTGTACAATGTTCTCCTGGTTCTGCTCCTCTCGCTCTGCATCACTTCCTGGAGGTTGTTCCAGTCTCCATGGAACTTCTCCACTTTATTATTCCTTTTAGCACAATAGTACTCCATCACCAACATATACCACAGTTTGTTCAGCCATTCCCCAATTGATGGGCATCCCCTCGTTTTCCAGTTTTGGGCCACCACAAAGAGCGCAGCTATGAATATTTTTGTACAAGTCTTTGTGTCCATTATCTCTTTGGGGTACAGACCCAGCAGTGCTATGGCTGGGTCAAAGGGTAGATATTCTTTTGTCACCCTTTGGGCATAGTTCCAAATTGCCCTCCAGAATGGTTGGATCAATTCACAACTCCACCAGCAATGAATTAATGTCCCTACTTTGCCACATCCCCTCCAGCATTCATTACTTTCCTTTGCTGTAATGTTAGCCAATCTGCTAGGTGTGAGGTGATACCTCAGAGTTGTTTTGATTTGCATCTCTCTGATTATAAGAGATTTAGAATACTTCTTCATGTGCTTGTTAATAGTTTTGATTTCTTTATCTGAGAACTGCCTATCCATTTCCCTTGCCCATTTATCAATTGGAGAATGGCTTGATTTTTTGTACAATTGATTTAGCTCATTATAAATATGAGTAATTAAACCTTTGTCAGAGGTTTCTATGAAGATTTTTTCCCAATTTGTTGTTTCCCTTCTGATTTTAGTTATATTGGTTTTGTTTGTACAAAAGCTTTTTAGTTTGATGTAGTCAAAATGATTTATTTTACATTTTGTGATTCTTTCTATATCTTGCTTGGTTTTAAAGCCTTTCCCCTCCCAAAGGTCTGACATGTATACTATTCTGTGTTTACCCAATTTACTTATGGTTTCCTTCTTTATGTTTAAGTCACTCACCCATTTTGAATTTATCTTGGTGTAGGGTGTGAGGTGTTGATCTATTCCTAGTCTCTCCCACACTGTCTTCCAATTTTCCCAGCAGTTTTTATCGAATAGTGGATTTTTGTCCCAAAAGCTGGGATCTTTGGGTTTATCGTATACTGTCTTGCTGAGGTTGCTTTCCCCCAGTCTATTACACTGATCTTCTTTTCTGTTTCTTAGCCAGTACCAAATTGTTTTGATGACTGCTGCTTTGTAATATAGTTTTAGGTCAGGGACTGCAAGGCCCCCATCGTATGTGTTTTTTTTCATTATTTCCCTGGATATCCTTGATCTTTTTTTCTTCCAAATGAACTTTGTTATGGTTTTTTCTAAATCAGTGAAGAAGTATTTTGGTAGTTCAATGGGTATGGCACTAAATAGATAAATAAGTTTGGGTAGGATGGTCATTTTTATTATATTGGCTCGTCCTATCGATAGCAGTTAATGTTTTTCCATTTGTTCAGCTCTAGTTTTAGTTGTGTGGCGAGTGTTTTGTAGTTGTGTTCATATAGTTCCTGTGTTTGTCTTGGGAGGTAGATTCCTAGGTATTTTATTTTGTCTAAGGTGATTTTGAATGGGATTTCTCTTTCTAGTTCTTGCTGCTGAGCTGTGTTGGAGATATATAGAAAAGCTGATGATTTATGTGGGTTTATTTTGTATCCTGCAACTTTGCTAAAGTTGTTGATTATTTCAATTAGCTTTTTGGTTGAATCTCTAGGATTCTTTAAGTAGACCATCATGTCATCCGCAAAGAGTGATAACTTGGTCTCCTCCTTGCCTATTTTGATGCCCTCAATTCCTTTATCTTCTCTAATTGCTACTGCTAGTGTTTCTAGTACAATGTCAAATAGTAGAGGTGATAATGGGCATCCTTGTTTCACTCCTGATCTTATTGGGAATGCATCTAGTTTATCCCCATTGCAGATGATATTAGCTGTTGGTTTTAGATATATACTGTTTATTATTTTTAGGAATGACCCTTCTATTCCTATGCTTTCTAGTGTTTTTAATAGGAATGGGTGTTGTATTTTATCAAAGGCTTTTTCTGCATCTATTGAGATAATCATGTGGTTCTTGCTAGTTTGCTTGTTGATGTGGTCAATTATGTGGATGGTTTTCCTAATGTTAAACCAGCCCTGCATCCCTGGTATGAATCCTACTTGATCATGGTGAATGATCCTTCTGATCACTTGCTGGAGTCTTTTTGCTAGTATCCTATTTAAGATTTTTGCATCTATATTCATTAGGGAGATTGGCCTATAGTTTTCTTTCTCTGTTTTTGACCTGCCTGGTTTTGGAATCAGTACCATGTTTGTGTCATAAAAGGAGTTTGGTAGAACTCCCTCTTTGCTTATTATGTCAAATAGTTTGTATAGTATTGGGATTAACTGTTCTCTGAATGTTTGATAGAATTCACAGGTGAATCCATCAGGCCCTGGGGATTTTTTCTTAGGAAGTTCTTTGATGGCTTGATGGATTTCAATTTCTGATATGGGATTATTTAAGAATTCTATTTCCTCTTCTGTTAGTCTAGGCAGTTTGTATTTTTGTATATATTCATCCATTTCTCCTAAATTGGTGTATTTATTGCCATATAATTGGGCAAAGTAATTTCTAATGATTGCCTTAATTTCCTCCTTATTGGAGGTGCTGTCCCCCTTTTCATCTTTAATGCTGTGAATTTGCTTTTCTTCCTTCCTTTTTTTAATTAGATTGACCAGTACTTTGTCTATTTTGTTTGTTTTTTCAAAGTACCAGCTTCTTGTCTTATTTATTAAATCAATAGTTCTATCACTTTCGATTTTATTAATTTCTCCCTTAATTTTTAGGATTTCTAATTTGGTTTTCTGCTGGGGGGTTTTAATTTGATCGCTTTCGAGTTTTTTCAATTGCATTTCCAATTGATTGATCTCTGCTCTCCCTTGTTTGTTAATATAAGCTTTCAGGGATATGAATTTGCCTCTGATTACTGCTTTGGCTGCATCCCAAAAGGTTTGAAAGGATGTTTCACCATTGTCATTTTCCTTGATGAAATTATTAATTGTTTCTATGATTTCTTCTTTGACTAAATGGTTTTGGAGTATCATATTGTTTAATTTCCAATTGGTTTTAGATTTGGTTTTCCATGTACCATTAGTAATCATTATTTTTATTGCCTTGTGATCTAAGAAGGCTGCATTCATTATTTCTGCTTTTTTGCATTTGTGTGCTATGTTTCTGTGACCTAATATATGGTCAATTTTTGTGAATGTGCCATGTGGTGCTGAGAAGAAGGTGTATTCCTTTTTATCCCTATTTATTTTTCTCCGTATGTCTATTAATTCTAATTTTTCTAAGATTTCATTCACTTCTTCTACCTTTTTCTTATTTATTTTTTGATTTGATTTATCTAAATTTGATAATGGTTGGTTTAAGTCTCCCACTAGTATGGTTTTATTGTCTATTTCTTCCTTCAATTCTCCTAGTTTCTCCATTAGAAATTTGGGTGCTATATTATTTGGTGCATACATGTTGATTAATGGACCTTTTAGTCCAGTGATTTACTTTGAATCAGTCCCCCTTGTCCCCTCCCTTGATGTTTCCCTTTTTAGTCCCTCCCTTTTTGTTCCCTCCCCTTCCCCCCTCTCTTTCCCTCCCTTTTTGTTCTCCCTCTCCCCCTCCCCCCCTTGGTTTTCCCTTCTCCTTACCCTTGTTGGGTAAGATAGAATTCAAGATCCCAATGCATCTGGATGTTTTTCCCTCTCAGAGTTGATTTCCCTGAGATTGAGGTTTAAGTAAACGCCCCCCCCCTCTTCCTCTCCTTCTTATAGGAGTTTTCTTCCCCTCCCCTTCCCATGTGAATCTTTGTGTGAGAACCATTATTCTATTTGGTCTTTCTTTACCCCCTATTTATACATTACATTTTCCCCACATGTTAGTATACATAGATTGATATAAATGTAGTCCTTATAGAAGAGAGTTTGAGTAAAAGAAGAAGATAACATTTTTCCCCTTTCCTTAATATTTACCTTTTCAGGTATTCCTTGCTAGCTGATTCTTGGTTGGAGACCCAGCTCTCTTGCCTTTCTGAAGATCATGTTCCATGCCTTACGATCATTCAGAGTAGAACTTGCAAGGTCTTGTGTGACCCTGATTGGCATTCCTTTATATCTAAATTGTCTTTTTCTGGCTTCCTGTAGGATTTTTTCTTTTGTTTGATAGCTTTGGAATTTGGCAATTACATTCCTGGGAGTTGTCTTTTGGGGGTTTAGTGTAGAAGGTGTTCTGTGAGCTCTGTCAGTGGCTGTATTGCCCCCTTGTTCTAGAATTTCTGGGCAATTTTCTTTGATTATATCTTGTATCACCATGTCCAGTTTGGTGTTTATTTCTGGCTTTTCTGGGAGTCCAATTATTCTTAAATTTTCTCTTCTCCCCCTGTTTTCCAGATCTATCACCTTGTCGGTGAGATATTTTATGTTCTCTTCTAATTTCTTGGTGTTTTGGCTTTGCTTTATTAGTTCTTGCTTTAAAGCCTGGTTTTCTTTTACAGTTTGGTCAAACTGGTTTTGTAGATGCATGAATTTCTTTTTCATTATTTCCCACTTTTCCTCCCAGAGGGCTTCCATCTTTTTGGTCATTTCTGATTCAAATTCTTCATGGGTTTGTGGAGAGTTTCTATTTCCTTTGGAAGATTTTGGAGAATTTTCTTGTATATCTTCTTCTATCTGCTCTGTATTTTGTATTTTGGCTCCATAGAATGTGTCCAAAGTCGCCCCTTTCTTCTTATTTTTCTTGGTATTTTGGGGCTTCTGTGCTTCTGTGGAGTTTGTCATCTCTGAATGTGGAGGATTAGCTTTTCTTATCTCTGTCTGGTGATCAGAGGCTTTAGTCCTGGGCAGATGTTGGTTCTATGAGCTTTCCCTGGGTTAAACTGAATATGCCTCACTGGAACTGGAATGGAAGGGTTGGACCATGAGGCCACACTCTCCCCCCGGCTCGCTTTCCGGAAGTTGCCTTCAGAATCTCTGTCCGTGAGGCTGTTTCGTCGGCCTGCGGGGGGATGGGCTGCAGCTTCCCCAAGCTCTGAGGGCGAGGACTTTCACTGACACTTGGATAGCAGGATCCAGGCCGTGAGGCTGTCTTGCCCGCCCTGAGGGTTGCTGTTGTTTCCACCAGCTCTCTGCAGCTGAAGCCCCAGGCAGTAACTTTCACCGGGACTCGGGTAGAAGGCCCTGGGTGTTGTTGTTCCGAGGACCCTGCTCTCTGAGCCGTGCTTTGGCTTCCGGGAGCCTTGGACTCTGTGCTCCTACCCCTGAGGTCTGAGTGATATCGGGTTCTGGCTTTTGAGGGGAGCCGTACCTTTTGAACCGGGTCCAGGTCCAGGAGGAGGGTTCCCAGGGTCTGTGCTGTTGATCGTTTTGAATTTCGGCGCCTTAGGAGCTTATAGTTTGAGATCGGTCGGGAAGGATTTTCCGGAGATCTGAGCTTTAGCTTTCTCTAAGCCGCCATCTTAACCGGAAGTCCTCCAGTTATCAATTATTTTTAATTTAGCCAATATTATTTGAGTTAGCACCTTAGAGATCACAAATATTAAGAAATCAATAGGCATCAAACCATAAATGTATTAAAATGAGAAGCATTCTTGATTTTCTTCCATTTTGAGCATTTCAATTATGTTAAGAATTTAACTAGAGTATAAAAACATCTGAATTTAAAAATTATAAGATTTGTCATTTTCCCCTCTTTTTCTTAAGGCCACCTTATTCCAAAAGACTGATTTGTCACTCATCAGATTAAACTTCAGTTCACTATCCTACAGTTGAGAAGTCATTTTCCCATAAATTTTTTTAGGTTGAAATAACATATCCTGGTGGATTTAAGTAAATATCTATCTTGCTTTAACTAGACATGCTCACCTTTTCCTTGAAGAAGATATATTTGCCACTAAAGCCTATTTTTAAAAATTCCTTTTCAAGGATGATGTTTTTTTTAATAATCAGAAAGGTTTTTAATTTGTTAAATTAATTCAATTATTAACAAACTGTTTTTCATTAAATTTTTGGAAATTACTTATTATATGTATATATGGTCATGTGATTTTAGGTTTAGGCTTTAAAAATCACTCTACAGCAAAAATGAATAATATGGAAAGATATCAAGTGACAACATTTGTACAAACCAGTGGAATTGCTTTTTGGCTCTGGGAGAGGAGAGGGAAATGGGGAAGAAAAGAAAATGCATCATGTAAATATTAAAAAAAAACATTTTTTAAAAAATAAATATTTTTAAATTAAAAAATAAATAATAACATTTTAGAAAATATATTCCTGAATTCTCTTCTCATTCATTATTTTCTTAGGTTTCTATGTGCTTGCCTAACTAGGCTTATTCCCTCATTTTCTGTGAAATGGTGAATTCACATCTTCTGACCCTCAATTTCTTTGACTGAAAAATGTAAAGTATTTGATTATTAGTCAGATATGTTATCACTGAATTCATGATTTGGATAGGGTTGGACTAGATGATATCTGAAATTACCTCAAATCATCTCCATGTTTCCTCATCTGTAAATTGGAGAAAATAACTTAATTACCTTCCAGAATTATTGAGGATCAAATGAGATAATCATTTTAAAACATGTATTACAGTGTCAGATATGTAATAAGCATATTTAAATGTTAGCTATTATTAATAATATTATTAATTCATTTAATTTCTCTCCACCTCAATTTCCTTTTCTGTAAAACAGGGATAATTAAGGCACTTATGTCATGGGGTTGTTTTATCCATTAAAATAACATATGCAAAGTTCCTTTGTAAACTTAAAATATCATATAAATGCAAGCTTTGATCATCATTCTCATTGAAAATGGAGGTTGGAATTAATTAGTTCAGAAATGTATACTCATAAGTCCTGAATTTAGGGTGATTAATATGATTTTAGTGTCTAGAAATGTCTTTTCCAGAATCTTGAAAATATCATCTTGCATTCTATGAGAAAATGGAGCCATGATTTCTTGCTCATTGCAGAAAGGAGAAAATCAAATTATTATATATTTAGAGCTAGTAGGTGCCTTATAGGTCATTAGAGTCAAATGCTTCACTTTAAAAACAAGGAATTAAGGTAAAAAGACTATGTGGTTTACTCAACATATGGTAATATGTGACAGAGACAAGAGATGAATCTGGGGCTCTGACTACAAAAGCTTTATTATTTTGTTTGCAACAAAACAATTCCAAACATTTCTTGGTATAGGTTAACTTCGGAATCAAATCCAAAATTCAGACCACTTATAGAAAATCATAAATTCCTTGTATAGTGAAATAACAATTTTGATATTAATAGGAAAAGAGTACAAAGGCTGGCTTATGAACACCAAACTTCCAGTTTCATAAAACAAAATTCCTAATGTGATCCTATTAACCAGAAACACTATGGTTATTAAAAGCCCAAATACCTGACTGACCTCAGAGGACATCAGCTCAGACACAAAATAAATGAAAAAGTTAGTGTAAACCTAATGGCACTTCTGCTTTATGTCTGTGGCTGGAGCTCTGATTTACAAAAGGGCTATGTCTTTTCCATTTAGGAAATAAGAATTATCAGCTGCAGTTCATCAGCACACCAGCAAATTATTTTAGAAAAAGCTCAGTAGAAAACAAAGCTATTATAAAATATGATATATATGTATATAATCAATATTCTCTGCTTTTATATGTATGTGTATAATAGCAGGGAATTTACATTAACTGGACAATTAGCTTTCAATATGGCATGAAAAATAGCAACTGATAGTTTGAAAGGGAGAGAAGGGCTTTTAATAGGACAGAGTTCCAGGAATATGAGTTGTTCTGGCTTACGTAGTCCTCTCTAGCCAGTGTCCTCTACCATGTGAGTACAGAAGTCACACCTGTTTACCAAATTCAAGGCAATCCTTCACCTCTGTGTTTGAAGCATAAATGGATCACAGAATTTATAATGTTTATGATGTTGAGTGAATTTCAGAATAAAAGTAGGTATTAACATTTAGTTTTCCAGAGAAAAAATCTATAACTCTTATACTCTAGCTCTTGGGTAGATATGGATGAGCAAGTCTGAATTCTTAACCTAGAGGACAGAAGCTTGCTTCAAACTTAGGTTCACACTATTTTGGTGTATTGGTTCTGGTCTTCAACCAACAGGAATTCCTGCCAGCACTTAGAAACTACAATTAATTATGTCACTTTGTTATAGAAATTCACCTCTTAATGACTAAGTTTTTCATATAGATGCCATTTCAGTCCAAGTGGGATGAAAATTACTCATTAGGCAAGCTCAAAGTAAATGTACTGCTGCCAACTCCTCACTATTGAAACTACAATATTTTTTTTCTTAAATGGAAATGTTGTATTTCAAAGTTACACATCTTTCCCTTTGGAATGTGAAGTGAAGGGCATAGAGAATTGATTCCTTTTGTTTCTCCCAGTGCTAAAGTCCGGACATTTCAGTTTCTATGAGTGCTGTTGAAATATGGCATTGAAAAGCAGAACTCTTAAACTGAAATTTAGGGTGTTCATATATTTCCCATCCATGTAGGCCATGAATATTTTTAAATTAATATTAATGTTGTCACCTAAAGAGTACTTGATTATAAATGTTGAGCTCCTTAATGAAACTGACAGAAGAGAGAGGAGTTGGATTTAACAATTTGTCATTCAAAACCTTTGTTATTGTTACTTGAGGGAAGTATCTGATGACAAGGATTTATATTTGTTTCCAAGACAAAGAGTCATAAAAATACATTCTGTGAATGGAAGGACTTCCATGTCAACTTAGAGAGGTAGAGTGACCCCACCAGACATGCTTTGCATGTCAGTATTGAGAGATTTAAAATATCTTCCTTATGACACCAAGTCAAGTAATTGCTTTGTATCTGAAACACATTGCCTGGTTCATTTTCTACTTTTCATTCATGTGATGCTACTCAGCATTTATTTCATGCACTCAATAAATACCAATCAACATGCTTCCTGCTTTTGAAAATATTGTTATTTAGAGAAAAGTTTGTAGTAGTCAGAAAATACATACACACATACACAAACATAGATATGCACACACACAAACCAATGAACATAAAAAGGGAGGAAAGTTATCACCTCATTTGAACAAAAAATTAAGCTGAAAAAAAAGCTCATGCTATTCCTAGAAAATGACAAAAGTGGGACAGGAAGGTATCTCAGTGGATTGAGATAACATACTTATTTGAATTTATTCCAAAAGGCCAAAGGGTCAAAACATGCATAGCCTTCTCCACCCAGGTTTCAGGGAAGGAGAATGAATCTGCCACCAATCATTGTTCTTCCTAAAGTGAAGGGAAGGGAGGTGGAGTCAAGATAGTGATCAAGAAGGAGCAGAAGTTCAGACCCCTAAATACCCTTCCTTACCGATCACAAAATGAATGCTCCTAGGGGACTGAAAATCAAACCTAACAACAAGACAGAGCCACGGAATCCTCTTGCTGGACTCAATTCAAAAGGTACACCTTGCTCCCCCTCAAAGCCACAATCCAAGAACATTTGCGTTTATGGGGAAGGCAGAAGGAAGGTCCCAGGACCCATCTCCCCACCCACCTAGAGCGCTGAGACTCCAGGGGCAGTGGGAACTTCTTGGTGGGGAAAGGTGCTAGTCTGAAGGGTATACCTTGCAGGCAGGGCTGTGCCAAGCTCAGAGCATCAAACACAGATGGCAGGGAAGGAGCTAGAGAGGGAGCATAGAGCTGGCAGCCTGGCCAGAGCTGTGGAGATCCTCCATATTTGCTCTAGCCTTACAGAAGGTGTTGGCCTCACAGCACACCCAGCCTAACCAAGCTGAATTTATCCCACCAAAAGTCTTTAGAACTCAGGGAAGCCCAGGCTCCACACCCCTCCCTCTGACTGCCAGACTTTAGTCCAATAAAAAGCCTCCAGAAGACAGGGAAGCTCAAATCCCCAACAAACCTCCCCCAGAGACTGCACCAAAAGATCTTCTGTCAAAGCTCTAAGAAAGGAGACTGACAGAAGCCTCCAAAACCAAAACAATAAGAGGAGCAAGAGAACAGACAAATAGGGGGAGCAAAGAAGGGGTGAATATGAACAAACAACAGAAAAAGAAGAAAGAAATTACAATAGATTGCTTCTATATGGTGAATGGAACAGAAGGGGAGGGATCATCAAATGATAAATCAGAAATCCCAGCAAATTGGACACAGGCTGTGTGAGAACTCAAAATACAATTCAAAACACAATTAAAAGAGGCTGAAGACAACTTTAACAGAAATATAAATCATCTGGAAACAGAAAACAGTGTCTTGAAAGCCAAAATCAATCAGCTGGAAAATGAGGCAAAGGAGATGAAAAATGAGGCAAAGAAGATGAAAGATGAAGTAAAGGAGATGAGAGATGAGGTAAAGAGGATGAAAGATGACCTCCATAGAAAATCAGACCAGAAAGAGAAGGATGACCAAAAATCCAGGGATGAAATCCAGTTTTTAAGAACCAGAATACAACAACTAGAATTAAGTGACCTCACAAAGAAGCAGGACACTATAAAACAAAACCAAAAGAATGAAAAAAATCAAGGAAAATATGAAGCATCTCATTCACAAAACAGAGGATTTAGAAAATAGTTCAAGGAGAGACAATTTAAGAATCATTAGTCTACCAGAAAACCATGACAAAAGAAACAGACTGGACACAATACTACAGGAATTTATTCAAGAAAACTGCCCTGATATTCTGGAATAAGAGGGAAAAGTGGAGATTGAAAGAATCCACAGATCACCTCCTGTACTTAATCCCCAACTGACAACACCCAGGAATGTTATAGCCAAAATCAAGAACTATCAGATCAAAGAAAAGATATTATAAGCTTCCAAGAAGAAGTCATTCAGATACCAAGGAACCACAGTGAGGATAACACAGGATCCAATTTCATCCACACTGAAGGACCGAAAGGCATGGAATATGATATTCTAAAAAGCAAGGGAATTAGGTCTACAACCAAGAATCAACTGCCCAGAAAAACTGACTATATTCTTACAGGGGAAAGTATGGTCATTCAACAAAATAGAAAAATTCCAAAAATTTGCAAGAAAAGACCAGACCTGAATAGAAAATTTGAGGTCAAAGCATAGAACTCTAGAGAATCATCAAAAGGTAATTAAAAAAGAGGGGGAAAGAGAAAATCAAAACCAAAAAAAAATTTTTAAGAGGCTCAATAAGTTAAAATCATATAGTATCCCTATAATAAAAGTGGTCATTGGTAAGTCTTAAAAACTGTTGTTATCACCTGGGCAGCTAGAAGAATTACACTTAGAGGGAACAGTGACCAACTCTATAGGATGAAAGGACAAGACATAAATAGGTATATAGATATATGCATGCATAAATACATACACATGTCTGTGTATATATATATATATATATACACAACTAAAGCTAAAAAAGAGGTTAATACTAAAAAGAATGGGAAAAGAAAAAAATTGGGGATAAATTCATGTCACAAAGAAGCTCATGGTGGGAGAGGGGAGAATATCAATATACTGGAAGGGTAATGAGGTTGGAGATAAGAAATACTCAACTCTTACATGCTTTGAAATTGACCCTTAGAGGGAAGAACAATCCAATCCATTGGGGCAGAGATTACATCAAATTAAAAAGATTTTGTACAAACAAAGCTAATGTATCCAAAATTAGAAGAGAAACAACAAATTGCAAAACAATCTTCATTACAAAAACCTCTGACAAAGCTCTAATTACTCAAATTTATAAAGAGCTAAATCAATTGTACAAAAAATAAAGCCATTCTCCAATTGATAAATGGGCAAGGGACGTGAATAGGCAATTTTCAGTTAAAGAAATCAAAACTATTAATAAGCACATGAAAAAGTGTTCTAAATTTCTTATAATCAAAGAAATGCAAATCAAAACCACTCTGAGGTATCACCTCACTCCTAGAAGATTGGCTAACATGACAGCAAAGGAAAGTAATGAATGCTGGAGTGTTTGTGGCAAAGTTGGGACATTAATTCACTGCTGGTTGAAATATGAATTGATCCAAACATATTGGTGGGCAATTTGGAACTATGCCCAAAGGGAGCTAAAATAATATTTGCCTTTTGATCCAGCCATAGCGCTGCTGGATTTGTTCCCCAAAGAGATAATAAGGAAAAAGAACATCTACAAAAATATTCATAGCTGCACTCTTTGTGGTGGCAAAAAATTGGAAAATGAGGGGGATATCCTTCAATGGGGAATGGCTGTACAAATTGTGGTATATGTTGGTGATGGAATACTATTGTGCTCAAAGGAGTAATAAAGTGGAGGAATTCCATGGGGCCTGGAATAACCTCCAGGAATTAATACAGAGCGAGAGGGACAGAATCAGGAAAACATTGCACACAGAGACTGATACGCTGTGGTATAATCGAATGTAATGGACTTCTCCATTAATGGCACTGCAATGACCTTGAACAACTCTGAGGAATATAAGAGAAAAACCACTATCCACATCCAGAGGAAACACTGCAGGAGAAAAAACACCAAAGAAAAACAACTGCTTGAATGGGTCAAAGGGCTATGGTTGGAGATGTAGACTCTGAATGAATATCCTAGTGTAAACAACAACATGGAAATAGGTTCTGATCAAGGACACAAGTAATACCCAATGAATTTGCACTTTGGCTGCAGGGGAAGAGAGTGTGGAGGGGAGGGAGGGAAATAATGTGATTATTGTAACCAAGGAATAATGTTCTAAATGGACTAAATAAACTTATTCAAATTGGGGGGGAAGCATATTTATAGCTGTGCTCTTTATGGTGGCAAAAAATTGAGGGGATGCCCTTCAATTTGGGAATGACTGAACAAATTGTGGTATATGTTGGTGATGGAAAGCTATTGTGCTCAAAGGAATAATAAAGTAGAGGAATTCCATGGGAACTAGAATGACCCCCTTGGAATTGATACAAAGCAAAAGGAGCAGAACCAGGAGAACATTGTACACAGAGACTGATACACTGTGGTACAATAGATTATAATGGACTTCTCCATTTTTGGCAATGCAGTGATCTTGAACAACTTGGAGGCATCTATGAGAAAGAACACTATCAACATTCAGAGGAAAAACTCTGGGAGTAGAAACACAGAAGAAAAACAATTGCTTGTTTACATGGGTCGATATGTAAAGGGGACATGGCTGGGGATGTAGACTCTAAATGAATATTCTAGTGCAAACATCAACAACATGGAAATAGGTTCTAATCAAGCACACATGTAATACCCAATGAAATTGCATGTTGGCTACAGGAAGGGGGCGGGGAGGGAAGGGAGAGAAAGAATATGATTCTTGTAACCAAGTGATAATGTTCTAAATGGACTAAAAATTAAAACTATTAAAAATTAAAAATAATAATGTGAAGGGAAGGACTGAATATGCCACCTGAGGATTATCCTGGTAGTCAAAAACATATTTTTTCTGTGTATACACAGAGTCAGATGTCAGTCAGTGACCCCTATATTTGGAAGTCATCAGAATTAGAAATCCTCCCTCTTTCAATAGACAATCACACAATTCCTGGCAAAAGCAAGAGGAATTTCATTGTCAGTGAAAGTCATTCGAATTTGGAGCTCCAAAGTCTTATTCTCATTGAATTTGAGCTGGTTATAGCTGCAGATCCTAACTATAAAACAGAGCTGAACTATGTAGCTTTTTATTTGTTGTTGGTAGTGATTGTTTTTCTGTTTTTTTTCCTTCTTTTTAAGTTCCCACCTGTAATACTCCATATGCTGCTGTTGTTTTTAGAAAGTAGAGAATGTTTTCCCTAGCTAACACCTGTGCATTCTCACAGATTAAAACTAAACCTGAATAGCACCCAGATTATGTCTACCTTATGTTGCCAGGGTAGAACCTACAGCTCTAAGTATGTTTTCATTACATTTCTCCCCACAACATTATGATTTAGCTCTCAATAGGGACAATTTATTTATCTCAAATTCTCTGTATTATGTGATTCTCCTTCATGGAATGCAGGAATTTCTGATTCTAACCATTTCACATATAAAATTCTAAATTAGCAAAGAGCTCAAGCCATAAAAATGTAATATGTGCAAAAATCACTGCATTAGAAGAGAGATCTTCTAATGATGCCTTCATTAAGTTGATCATCAAAATGGAAAACCCTTTTCTAACATCATGGTTTCTATAGAGACTACATGCTTATGATTTCTCAGTGTCTTTCTTCCCTTAGTCTGTTATTTTTTATAATCTTTTGAGATGCTTGTTATAATTAAACATAAGGAAAAATAGTAAAAGGTATAATGTATCATATATATATTTCATTGCTCCAATAATACAGTCTGAATAAAATAGATTCTCCTGGAATATAAATTATTCCCTGAATATTAATTGGAAGACCATTCATTCTTTTAGGCCATCAGGTATCACTGAATTCATTGAAGCTGGAATTTGCCAAATGCTCCAGTAACCTAGGAGGGCAAATGAGTTCTCAAAAGTATCTAAATTAAACCAAGGGAATAATTGTCCCCCTAACAATTGTGGCTAAATAGGAGACTTTTTCAGGTATATGGATAGATCCCACTCTAAATAGTGGAAATAATAACTTGGTCAAAAGGCATATAGACTCTAATTTAAAATAAAAGAATCATATAGACAATAGTAATTTGCTTTTCTGATATTTCATCATCATGCCTCTGATTTATATTATGTGATCTAGGGCAAGTCATTTTATCTCACTGAAAATCAGTTTCCTCATATGAAAAATTAGGAGACTGGACCTCTGAAGTTACTTTAAATGTTTAGGTATATGATGATATGATATTTTGCCTGGAAGAATAATGGCTCCTGGTTTGTTAATTTGGGGAATGGTTGCCTTTTATTAAAGTTTATTTTTATATTATAGCCTTCAACTCTTAGTATTTCTAATGAGCATAGTGGTCTTTTAAATAAAAACACTCAAGTTAACCCCCTTCAAATCTATTTTGAAAACTCCAAATATATAGGTCTTTTCTCCATGAGTATACATAAACATAAAAATAAGTAAAAGAAGAAAACATTTAAAAAGACCTTATTTTTTAATACAAAAGTAAGATCATAATCTAAAATAATTACTATATGGGGAAAAAGTACAAAAACCCTGGGAGTTTCAGCCAGTTTCAGTGCAGCTTTCCATTTAATTACTCTGTCTGATTCGAATGGAAAATTGATGAGAACTATATTTCTTCCATTTTCCATGCCTTAGGTATAGCCCAAGAGTGTTGTTTTAGAAACCACAATGAACTCCATGGAATGTTAGGGCTAGTAAGGATATTAGAGATCATTAGGAACACCCTCTTTACTAGCATCAATATTTCATATATTTGGTACTTAAACATTTACATAGGATTCTACTCACTGGAAGTATACAAAGTAGGACATATAATTGTCTTTACAAGTGAGGAAACAAACTCCTAGAGAAGTTTTATGATTTATCAAAGATTCCTAATATATAGTCTAGTTCTAGTTTCAGTGTGCCACATTTGTCTTCACTAGATCATATTGCTTATTTGAGTGTATATGTTTTTAAATGGAATTATGATATGAAGGATATAATTTTACCTAGACCAGCCAAATGAAAAGTTCTGCTATGTTAGGTACCAGTGCATTTCTAAGTATTTCCTTTCTCTTCCTAATAACTCTCTAATTTAGTTCTGTTTGTTATTCACTTATTTTTTAGCCATATCCAATCCTTTATAAACCCATTTGGAGTTTTCTTGGCAAGGATATTGCAGTGGTTTGCCCTCCCATTCTCTAGTTCATTTTTCAGATGAGGAATTGAGGCAAATACAGTTAAGCGACTTGCCTAGGATCCCATATCTAGTAAGTGTCTGAGGCTGGTTTTGAACTCAGCTCCTCCTGACTTGAGGACTGACATTCTATCCATTGTGCCACCTAGCTGCCCCTAGCTATGCTTACATGTACATATAAACAGCCATATTCAATGTGTCATAGTAATATAGTATATAACTTGCTTTATTGACATCAACCTCTATACTATATGAAGACACATCTGTCTGAGAAAATTCCCATGGAACCTCATCTTTTATAAGCATATTATGCCATACAAAATGTACTTTGACTTATTTTATTTCTTTCAGTGGAATATAACCCTTAAACTCTATTATTCTTTTCATCTCTTAGGTTATGATGTTATAATACTTCAATGGATGAAGAAGACTAAGAATTTTAGCATATGTTACCAAAAAGTGGGAACATCTATAATATGAGGAAGTTGATGGAATTCCATCATCCCTGAAGTAATCTTGTCCCTGTGCTTTGAAAAACAGCAATTATTTAAGAATTAAATAGTTAATTATTCTGTGTTGTATATACATATGTATAAAGTAATACAATGCATACCTACTAAAATGTTATCTTTGTTAACTGTTAACTTTGATAACTAGATTATCCCTGAATTTATATATGAGTATGCATATATAAATATATAATTCTAAGCACAAATATACATTTATGTATATGTGGGTATACATTATATATATATATATATACATACAAATACTTTTTTTCTTGTTAGATGAAAATGTATAGAAGTTCATTATATGACAAGACAATGAAAGAGCTAATGAACATAACCTGAGACAATCAGCTCCCTAAAAAAAAGTGAATTTAAAAAATCTATTTGTGTTAAAAAGTTCAACTTCGATTCTAGTGTGTAATATGGTTGTCTGATTGACAGCTTAGCTTGTTTGTAGTCACCCACATATCCTTCAGTTTTCTTTGCTTCAAATTTTGTTTTTAATCTTTCTCTTGTCCTTCAGTTTTGTATCTATGATAAATCTTCCATGCTTTACTGACCAGCTTCAACCTCTGCTTTGTCTTTTTTCATTTGTTAGGAGAAATGCTGGAATTTTTTTCCTAGTTACTCTATATATATACCTTTGAATTCCAAGCTTGATATAGCTTGAGCTCCATGAAGGAAGGAACTCTAACTTAAACTTCTTTTATATTCTTTCTTAATTTTTGAGGGAAAAAAATATAGGTCCATTATGCAAACTTCTTAAAGACGGAAGGAAAGGAAGATGTTGATTGGTTTCTACATACAAACAATCATCATATTTTATGATCTTATTACCTCCAACTTTGGACTATTACAATAATCTACTAATTAGTTTCTTAGCATTATCCTTCCCTTCTACAATTTATTCTCCACACAGCTGCAAAAGTAATCTTCCTTAAGTTCAACAGACCACTTCACTTCTGGCCTCAATAAACCCCAGTAAGTCCTACTCAACCCTTAGGCTTTTCGATATTACTTCACAATCAGGGTCCAAATTAGTATTTGAACCTTTTACATTTTATAAAATTACACACACACACACACACACACACACACATATATATATATATATATATATATATACTTGCACACACATATATTTTAAATAATATAGTTATTATTATTATCTACATATTTTATAATCTAGTGTAATGTCCAGTTTTGGTTCTGATTCCAAGGAGGACATGCACATGGTAATGCAATATGCAGGAGGTACTTTAATACAAGCTATAGCCTGGGTCTTCACAAGAAGTGAGACCCTGAGCCTTACCTAGAGGAGGTTTATATAGGGGCAGTAAGGGAAGGGGGTGGTCTTACACTTAGGTGCCAAAAGCAAGGACACATCAATCTTAGTCTTTGGTACCCAGATGTTCAACATATGGTCATGAGAACCTAGGTCAGGTCAGTGACCCCTGAGACAATTTATCTTTGTGAAACCTGAAGTCCTGAGATAACATATCCTTGTGAAGCCTGGGATAACATATCCTTGTGAAGTCTGGGATAACATATACTTGTGAAACCTGATATAACATATGCTTGTAAAACATAAGGATATGTCATTCTTAGTTCTTGCGATATGGGGACCATTTGAGATTAATCTGGAGGGCAAGTTCTCATGATATTAATCTGTTTCTTCACTAGTTACTGTGAAGATTGGATTTAGCTCTCCCCTGATTATAACAATGAAGGTACTTAGCTCTTCCTTGATTGTGAAGATTAAAGTGTAATCCCCTGTCCATTTTTAGATTTTAATTCTCAAAGTATAAATACAATACTTAAAGTTGAGTATGGAGATCTACCCATTTTGGATTTTAACCACAAAGAGTTGTGAACACCCATTTCATATATTTAGTGGGAGGTCTGTGACCCATGTGTGAAAGAGTGGGCAGTCCTGGAGGGGAGCGCCATTGTGATTGGTAGAAGTTAATTTTAGGGGAAGTGACACAGGATAAAAAGGTCTTTAAGAGTGCAAACAGAGATACACAGGGGACAGACTCTTGGATTTGGAGTGAAGGGACACTTGGAGTAAAGAGAATCACGTGGAGTGAATACACTTGGAGTGAAGAGAAACACTTGGAATGAAGAGGGACACTTGGAGTTTGAAAGAGACACACTTGGAGCCTGCTGGAGTTGAATGAACTGACAATGTGGTGACTTCCTTCCTTGCCCTTTCTGGAGGCATGAGCCTCTGGGAAAGGCCCATAGTCTTTAGATTCCTTTCCCCTGGCTTGGGTGTTAGAATTTCTACCTGGCTCAGAGGAAGCTGGAGATCACTGTCTTGCTCTCTCCCCTCTTCTCTCTTATTTAATAACTTCCCTATGTTGTAAAAATAAACTACAACAAATTCCATTTTTACTTTAGTAATTCACTTTGGAGATTTAGAAATTAAATTCCTCGTGACCAATTAAATATTATGTCCAACCACATAAAACTAACCTTACTCTGGACTTTTTGTTCTTTCTTATACAAAATGTTCTATTGCCTGTTGATCAAACAACCATATTACAAATTAGAATTAAAGTTATACTTTTTATCAGAAATAATGATTATTAGATTAACATTTTTAGGGAGCTGAATGCCTTTGTATTAGCTTCCACCTATTCCTGGAATTCACTCCTTCTTAATCTCAACTTTTAGAATTGTTTCTTTTAAGACTCATCTTAAGTGACATTGTCTATATAAACTCTTTTTTATCCCTCCCCACCAATTTGCTAGTGTTTTGACCCCAAAATTATCTTATTTTGATATGTGCGTATGTTTGTGTGTGTGTGTTTAAGGGTTGTTTTCACTTCTGTTTTTTTTATACTTAGTACAGAAGTTGGAAATAATATATATTTCAGGAATGTGTGCTTATTAATTAATAATGGCTATAATTAAAATAACTCCAATCAAATACTTGTTAACAAAGGAAAGATAGAAGGGAGGGAATTAAACTGAATGTCCATAGATCCAGTTCAATTTAATCTAACAAAACTTTAGGAAGCAAGGAAGGATCATACGATGGGAAATTTAGAGTTTGATGGGCCCTTGAAGACCATGTAATCTAACTCTACATTTTACAGATGAAGAAACTGAAGCCCAAAGATTTGCCCAAGATCACATAGGAAGTAAGTGTAAGGCCAGAATTTTCCTCTGACTCTAAATACAATGTCCTTTTCACAGAACCATGGCAATGTACTAAACAATTAGACCCAAAGATTTAGAACTGCAAGAATGTTAGAGAATATCTAATATTTCCTTCAAGTAAGAGATGAGGGAAATTCAGGCATGTGTAGAAGGTTAATGTGACTTGACTGAGATGACATAGAGGATAAACCTTCAAATTTATTCCAATAACTCTAAAACTAATTTTTCCCCTAAGAAAGAAAGAAGGAACCAAAGAAACAAACAGAAGATATAGAACCTGAAGGGACTTCAGAGGAATCCAATCCCTCATTTTGCTGATGAAGAAAATGAGAGGATAAGTGAATCATGTAAAGTCAATTATGTATATGACAGAACCAGATATGCCCCATGTCCTGATTCCAAATAATTCATTCCATTGTACAATAGAAGGCAAGAAGGAATAGGAAAAAAGAAATGAAAGAAGGAAGGAAACCATAATTTAAGTCATTTAGAATGTGTTATTTTCAGAGCCAAGATGATGGAGTAGTAGCAGGAAAATCTCAAAACACTATGAGAATCCTCTCCAGTCAACCTTAAGATAATGTGTTAAAATGAATACTGGAGTGAAAGAAACAACAAGGGGACAGAGTGAAGCAAGTTACATGTAGAGAAAAAATTGAAAGGTAGGTAGAAAGGGTCTGGTTTACTAGGATGAGAAAGGAGCATATCACACAAGAAGCCACACCAAGGAGTACTATGTAAGCCAACAGCAAGCCCCTCCACCCTATTAGTATTCCAAGTTCTAAACTTGGGTCCAAGCCAATATCTAGACCAAAGACAATAGCAGTACAATATCATGCACATGCCTCAATCAATTCTAGCCTCAAGCAAAGCCTACAGTGAGGTCCCAAACCCTAGCATAAGGCAGTGTGCCTGGATATTTCAGGTTCAAAGAGAGCTCTTGAACCCCTGCCTGAGACCAAACTCAGACCTCAGTGAAATGGAATTGACAAAGTACCTAGTTGGTGTGAGCCCAAAGGGTGGCACAGAGCCCTTTTCCAAACCTGCATTAAGGTCCTGAATCCAAGCACAAGATAGTACTCATGGCATCTCTCATCTGGATAAGCTGGAAATTAGGTCCAGGGATCCAGACAAAGTCTTCAGTGAGGACTTGAACACAAGCACAAGGCAATACATAATATGCTTGGTCTGTGTAAGCAAAGAATGAAGCCTGAAGTCCCTGAAGAAAGCAGTCCACAGGGAGCCTGGCCTTTTTAAGTCCAGTCTTTATCCAAGCTCAAGGCTAAGTTACAAGCCCCAGAGCAAGGCAATTCACAGTGTGCCTGACATGATCAACTCCAGAGAAATAAAAAAACGCCCCTAACCAAGTCAGATCCTAAACCACATCACAAGATATTTGACAATGCTCTGAGTTCTGCAAGCCTTCAGCAGACACAGAGGGTGATTGAATCAGCAGTGAAAGATGGCTTTCAGAGATTCTAGATATCAATACACTGGAAGAACTGAAATTTGCAAAAACCAAGAAATAAAACTAGGAATAACAACAAGGGAAAAAACCAAACAATTTATTTATTAATTTTATAAATATTTTCCATGTTTATATAAAATCAATGGTTTGGCTAAAATATAAGAGGATATGGTCACCCAAATTATAACTCAAGTCAAAAATGACTTTTAAGCAGCTTTATTTAACAAATGTAGGAAAAGAGTAAGGGAGAGAAATGCAAAAGAGTGCAGAGTGAGAAGTCTGGTTCATCACCCTAAATATTTGCTTCAGTCTCTGGATCTACTCTGACAAGGCTCCAGAAACTCCAGCTGGAAGACCCAGAGGTACATTAAGTAAGGGCTTCACCCATGTCACCTCCTCCAAGAGGAAGATCTATCTGGTGTTAATCTCTCCAGAAGTCAAGAAAGGAAGGTCCGCCTTTTCTACTTACCAATCCGAAGTCCAAGGAGAGAATATCCCAGAGCGATGTTACCAAATGCTAGAATCTTGGGTCCAAACTGAAGAAGATGATCCTCCACCAGCCTCCACAGCCTCAAAAAAGCTTGAAAACTCCCTCAAAGGAAGTTGCATCCATTTGAAAGACCCTTCTTTTCATCATTTCCTGTGCCTTCATCTACTCTACTGGGATCAATTGCAGTCTATAATTTTGCCTAGGACTGCCCAGGGGGCAGTCAGTCATTTCTGAGTTGTCACCCACTTTAGCACATGGGTTGTTGACCTCCCCCACTTAGGCGTTAAGTGGGGTGTATACCCTTCTGGTAATTAAATTTAAAAGTAGGCAAGGGGTGAGTTAATCCCATTTTCACATTTACATGATACATTTTCTTTCTCTCCCCAATTCTCTCCCCACTCCTAGAGTCAACAAGCAATTCCACTGAGTTATATAAATGTTATAACTTGATAATTATTTCCATATGATTCATTTTTGCAATACAGCAATCTTTTGAAACCAAAACCCCAAATCACATACCTATATAAACAAGTGATAAGTCATATTTTTTTCTGTGTTTCTACACCTATGGTTCTTTCTCTCGATATGGATAGCATTCTTTCTCATAAGTCCCCCATGATTGTCCTTGATCATTGCATTGCAACTAGTAGCATAGTTTATTATAATTGAGCATTCCATAATGTTTCATATTCTGTGTACAATGTTCTCTTGATTCTGTTCATTTCACTCTGCATCAATTCATGGAGGTTCTTCCAGTTCATAGAAATCCTTCAATTCATCATTCCTTAAACCAAAATAGTATTCTATCACCATCATATACCATAATTTGTCTGACCATTCCCCAATTGAGGGATACTCCTTCATTTTCAAATTTTTGCTACCACGAATAGTGAGGCTGCAAATATTTTTGTATAACACTCTTTTACTATCTCTTTGGGGTACAAATCTAGTAGTGGTATTGCTTGATCAAAGGCATGCATTATTTTAAAATCCTTTCAGCATAATTCCAAATTGTCTTCCAGAATGGTTGGATCAATTAGAATTTAACAAAAACTCCTTGGAAAACTATAAAAGAGTATGGCAGAAACTAAATATAGACAAAATATTTCAAAACCTATTATAAGATGATATCAAAATGGGTTTATGATTTAGATATAAAAAGTTATGTCATAACTAAATGAGGGGAACATAGAATATTTTACCTATCAGATGTATGGAAAAGGGAAGAATTTATGAACAAACAAGTAATAGCAACATACGAAATACAATGAATAATTTTGTTTATATTAAATTAAAAAGCTTTTGTAAAAAAAAAAACACAACATAACCAAGATTAGAAGGGAAACAGCAAACTATGGGAAAATATAACAAATTTTTCAAATCTATAGAGAACTTTGTCAAATATGTAAGAATACAAAATATTCCCCAACTGACAAATGGTCAAAGAATACAAACAAGCAGTTTCAGATTAAGAACTCAAAGCAATAAATAATTAAAAAGAAAAATGCTCTGTATATTCTTGATTATTGAAATACAAATTAAAATAAAATTTAGATACTATCTCACACTTCTTATATTGCCAATATGACAATAAAGAGAAGTAATTAATGTTGAAGGGGATGTGCAAAATCAGGACATTAATGCATTGTTGGTCAAGTTGTAAACTAATCCAACCATTGATGAGGACAAATTGAAGTTTTGTTCAAAGGTTCATAAAATTGAATATGTCTTTTGACCTTGTAATACCACTTCTGGGTTTGTATCCCAAAGAAATATTAAAAAAAAGGAAGGGATCTACTTGCATGAAAGCATTTATATCAGCTTTTTTTTGTGGTGGCAAAGAATTGGAAATTGAGAGGATAATTATTAATTAGGGAAAGGCTAGACAAATATTGTTATGTGTGGGTGGTAGCATACTATTGTGCTATAAGAAATGATAAGCATGATGACATGATGATTTCAGAAAAAAACTGGAAAGATCTACTTGAATTGAGGCAAAGCAATAAAAACAGAACAGGGAAAGCATTATACACAGTAATAGTGATACTGTATGATGGTCTTTTATATTCTTAACAATGCAATGATCTAGGACAATACTAAAGGAATTATGAGGAATGTTATCCCCCTCCAGAGAAAGAATTGTTATAGCCAGCTAGCTGTAAAGAAAAGTATACTATCCTTCATATCAATTTATTTGCATTTTTATTTGGGGATTTTCATTTTGTATTAGTGTGCTCTTACAATAATGACCACAATGGAAGTATGTTTTGCATGTTATACATGTATGACTCTGTTTAAATTGCTTACCATCTATGAGTGGGGAGTTGGAAGGAAAGGAGGGAGACAGTTTGGATCTTATAATTTTTGAAAATGTATATTGAAAATTATTATTACATGTAATTGGAAAAAAGAATGTTATTTTCTATATTTATTGACCAATGAATACCTTGGAGGTGGGGATTTTTATTTACTTTTTAACTTTTTGTTCAGTTGGATCTGACTCTTCATGACCTTACTGAGCAGAGAATGAGGTGTTTTTTTTTTCCACTTTTCCTGAGATCTGTCCAAGATCATGCTTGTTGCTTCTATGACTTTATAGATCCATTTCATCCTTTGTCATCCCCTTCTTCATTTGACTTCGATCTTTTCTAACATTAGAATATTTCCCAAAGTATCTTCTCTTCTCTTACGTAGCCCAATTATTTGTTTCATTTTCAGTATTTAACCTTCCAGTAAATAATCTGAATTATTTTTTAAAGTATTGACTGATTTGATCTTTTCTTTCTTATTAGGAATCTCAAAAGTCTTCTCCAGTACCATATTCAAACTTGTTGATTTTGTAGCACTCCACTTTCCTTATAGTCCAACTCTCACAGCCACGCATTAGGATTGGAAAAAAAAAAACTTTAATTTTGAATATATGGATCTCTTTCATCAATGTAATGTCTCTGCTTTTTAATATACTGTCCAAATTTATTTTCCTTAGAGATGCCTATTTAACAATTTTCATTACTTGTATACTTCCAGCATGGTGAAGATCATAAAGAGATATTCCCAGGAAAAAGAAGGAAAGATTTTCCTAAAGTCAAATGACAATCTACTCAAAGGAATCAAAATAATAAGAGAATATTTTAATGAAATCACTAACTAAAGATGAACATCCTTCATTTCTTGATCCTTCATTAAGTTATTTCTATCTAATTCTAATAGCTAATTAGATATTGGGACTTTGTCAGAACTGTCATTTTCTTAATACATTAGGAATTTTAGGAAACTTCCAAAATTGATTTAAAAATAAAAAACAACCAAACAACCTGACACTTCATTGAAAATATACTGGACTTTGGTGACTCTGGAGGAGTGAGGCTAATGACTTTGTGCCAATCTACCTCAATTAAATATAATTCACACACAAATCAAGGCAATACCTTGTGATGTCATTGGCCCTTTTCAAAAATGATGAGGAACAACAACAAAGATAATAGACCATGAAAACTATGACAACTCTCAAACAACAGACTAGATTCTATTTCTGAATGAAGAGAATATAGACTGTATCAGTTTAGGAGGAGAATCTTTTGGGGAAAATGCAGGCCCAACACATCCATCCAGGGTGGGAAGTAGAAAAACTGATAGGAGTAGCAATGAGTTGCAAAAGTCCCAAAATATCTTGAAGAAACAGAGTCCTTATCTTCTCATTGTAGCATTAATTTCATAAAAATGGTTCCATTTGAATCCAATTCACCAAAAACTTATTAAGGATCTGTTCCATGCATGGCACTAGACTCATCAATGGGGATACAGAGAAAAAAATCCTAGTCCTTTTCTTCAGAGAAATTAAATTCCAGTGGTAGGCAATGGCCCTAATGTCCTGAAGGACTGTCTTCAAAATGTCAGGAATTCCTAATGAGTAATCATGAGGCATTCAATGACACTCTATGTTGTCGGGGTCACTAAAGTGACTAAAGTCACAGTCACTAAAATTACTTTTCTGTTACTTCTCTGATCTAGAGTAGACTAGAGGAAAGATAAGTACTGAGATTTTCCTTTCCCCCCTTTTTTTCTAGCATTTGTTGAAGTAAAATTTGGGAAGTTTGAAGGTCAGATCTTTCATTTCATATTAGGGAAAGAAGGATAAGGGAAGCAAAAATAAAAGATCAACAAAAATATATGAGTAAAGTTATATATCCACCAAATATGTGATATTTGTACTAAATGTATGAGTACAAGATAAGGGCCCTCTTTTTGACAATGGCCAGTATGCTTGAAATAGTGTGACTGTTATATATGACTTTACTTTCATGCTCTCATAAAATTTAATGACCTGATTAGAATCCTTTGGGGATTACAGAGCATTGAAAACACATTAGCTAATTTTCCCTCTCCCCTCAAATTCTCAATGTCTAGGGCTCAAGTCTCAAATAAGAGAAACTGAACCAGAATTTTCAATGCCTGAAGACTGAAAATATTAATATTAATAGCAACAACAACAATGATAAGTGATAGTTATATGATGCTTTTATTTCATCATATTATGTGGAGCCTTACAGCAATCCTATTAGGTAGGTTATAGTTTTGTTAGCTCCCATTTAAAAGATGAGGAAACTGAGAGTCTCAGTTTATATAGTATCCCAGATACCTAGCATAGTGACTGACATAATGCATGCCCTTAATAAATGTTTGTTGATCAAGTGAATTATTTCTTGAGAGGCTAAATGACTTACATTTAGTCACATCTCTAATGAGATCTCATTTGTAATATGAACCAGGTCTTCGTGACTCCAAATCCTATATTCATTTTTTATGCTATACTGCTTCTAAGAAAATGAAGGAGATGGCCTCTGAGATTCTTCTCATGTCAAGAGCTATAATTCCAATGACTCTCATTACCCTTATTAACAACTGCAGAACTTTCTTCCACAAATGTACAATAAAGACCAAAATTACCCTTTCCCTCTGTTACAAATGAGAATATAATAGGCCCTTACTAAACATTTGTTGACTGACTTATTGCCTGGTGTGTGACTTTCAATATTTCAAAATACTATATCTGTAGCTTTCTTTGAGTGGGGTTACAGTTCTTTAGGGTATAAGTGTTAATAAATAATGTTAATAAATGTAACTGAGATTAGATTTATGAAATAAGATTTAAATAACAAAAGTCCTTTAAATACTCTTTCACATACTCCATGGTAAAGTTCTCTTGTGTTTCATTATTTAATTCATTAATGAATCTTTTATCTATTTAATTTTCTATTAAGGTTTTTTAATTATTTTTTATCTGTATCAGCCATTATACACTTTTTAACTTTTGGCCAGTGACATGTAAATAATATTTATATATACATACATATTATAAAATATTAAGTTTCATCTTCAATTCCATCCCTTTGTGAAAGAAAAGATATAGAACTTTGAAACTTTCCTATAGATTTTGAAAATCTTAAATTCATGTCAGTTGTAAAGGTTTAGACTACCTTTAAATGTGTCCCAATGTAAAGGCTGAGTTCTATTTTAACCATTTGTACTTTTTTTCCTCAGTGGCCTAACATTATAAAGGCTGAAATAAACAGAAAAGAGAAAAATATTCTTAGCACTTTATCATTATAACCTTAAGTTGTTCACTCATATTATTCCAGAAAACAATTTTCAATTTCTGACCAATTGGTCAATCTTCTTATATCCAACACATTCAAGCATGTTATGAGAAACTACAGCAACCTGTTTACTGACTATATGATGTATGATACCTGTCTTCCTTCATCCTAATGTCAACCCCAATTCCAGGACAACATTTTTCTTAGAAAAGATAGAGTAATGGAAGAAACTGACAGCTCATAGGGAAAAATTAGTTTCAAAAGCAAATTAAACATTAATTATTTGTGAGTTGTTATCAGTATTCTTTGACTCACAACTGTAGTCTGGGAGGTATAAATTGTGGCCCTCCAAGAAAGAAGGATTTAACCATTATTCCACTCCCATTTACATTGAACTGAGTAATGGCCTCCAAGGTAGAGGCTTGTTTTTTGTGGGGGTATGCCATGGAATAATCCCAAGAATGTCATGATGATCCAAAATGCTATGTGATCACTCTTTCTGAGTGTTATGGTGAGTTGGGTCCCATTCACTATAAGCAATGGTAGTCTTATCTTCAGCACAACTCCACTATTCCCTTCAGTAGTTTCCCACTACAGTCCCTATTAACTGTATTCTTCAGTGGCTTCAAAGCGTAGCACATGGCTCAACCCCCACCTTACAATAGGAAAATCATAATCTAATGAAATCTAGCAGCCATATGGGCAAATTTCGCTTATTCCATCTCCAACTTCCCAACAGACTGACCCCTGTTCACCAAAGTGGAGAACACTGAAATCCAGTTCCACAGAGAGTGAGAGAGTGAGTGATCCCTTCCCTCTTACCATATCTTCTGAAACTTCCCCATTTCCGTGGAGTGCTACCAACTTTCAGCTCTTTTTTTTCAGCCTCCTCCTTTCCTTGAGTCTACCTTCAATTGGAAATGCTTTATTAAAAAAGCCACCTATTATCTCTTACTTTCCACATCAAACAGTTTTAAACCTTCACCTCTGTATCATTTGATATTGATAACCACCATTTACTCATATAGACACATTATCTCCTTTCTGGCTTGACTTGATATGGTTCTATTTTGATTATTCTTCTTGAGAATTTCTCAATCACCTTTTTTGGCTCATTATCCATATCACCCTTACTAGCTATAAGAGTATCACAATACTCTGTCTTGAACCCTCTTTTCTTAAATATCACTATTAACTTCAAATCTCATTCATTATTTTGTTATCTTCCTCAGTTTTAATTACAAGTTCTTTAAATATGGCTCATATTCAAATGTATAACTGAATCTCATGAATTCTAGTCATGTTACTATGTATTGGATATTTCAAATAAACACAAACTCAACACATACAGAAAAGTGCTTATCTTTTCCCTTAAAACCTATTGCTGTTATGAACTTTCCAGTTTCTGTTGAATATATGCATATCTTTCTAGTTACCTAGGTTCTCATTATCCTTGTTCCTATCCTTTCTTTCATCTCTACTATCAAATCCCTTGCCAAATTTTGTTTTTGCTCTGTCCACAACATCCCTCGCATCAGTCTTTAGTCTTTATTCACGAATCCATTCCCTTCATTCATGGACTAATTATATCTCATTTAGATTATTGAAATTTCCTCCTATTTGGTCTCTGTGCATGAAACTTCAATCCCAAAATATAATCCTAAATCCAGATATGAGCATGTTACTTCCACCATCAATTTATTCATATTGTTTCCCTATTGACTCAAGGGCCAAATTATATCTAAACATTATTATTTTTTTCCTAGAGACATACAGACCTTCTAAGTCAAAAGCTTTAGAAATATGACTGATAACTGTTTGAGCAATAGGCTAGACTGGAGAAAGAGAAAGTGAATATTGGGTGACCAGTTTGGAGAGCATTGCTGGTGATGTGGGATATCTGATATAAGATGACTAGCAACTGGAAGTTCTTCACAATAAAATATAAGAAGAGCCAGGATGGATCAGGGAATCAGCTCCATTTTACCATAAAAATCCTTTCAGTCTAAAATTAAAATATTGCCACAAAATGAATACAAGGGTGAAAAAAAAAAACAAAGAGACAGAAGAAAACAACTTTCATTAAAAGAAAAATACAAAAGGCAGGCAGAGACCATTTGTGAAACTGGGGTGAGCGGAGACCAGAGGCAGCAAGAGGCTATAGCAAGGAGTGAAAAGCAAGTCAAGGGCAAACCACAACTCCACCCCCAACCCCACATCTGCAGTTACAGTTTCTGAACTTAAGTTCAAACTAACATTCAGACCCTGAGAGCCAGCCTGGAAAAAACAGTGGTCCAAGCCAAATGACACACCTTAAAATTTCAAACCTGTGGAGAAGTCTGTAGTCCCAGAGTCCCAGCCCAGGGCAATTTGAGCTGAAAGGGGCTAATCTATGTGGACCCAGAGCAAAGCCAGGAATCCGAGTCTGGGTTTGGGATGAAGACATAATCCACAGTTTGGGTTGAGGACACAATTCACATGGGAAGCCCTACTTCCCTGGATATTTTTGCCCGCAAATAAGGGCAAGGCTCTTAGAGAAATTAGAGAAATACAAATCAAAACCACTCTGAGATATCACCTCACACCTAGCAGATTAGCTAACATGACAGCAAAGGAAATTAATAAATGTTGGAGGAGATGTGGTAAAAATGGGGCATTAATGCATTTCTGGTGGAGTTGTGAATTGATCCAACCATTCTGGAGGGCAATTTGGAACTTGCCCAATAGGCTTTAAAAGTCTCTCTGCCCTTTGATCCAGCCAAAGCACTGCTGGGTTTATACTCCAAAGAGATAATAAGGGAAAGGACTTATAAAAAATATTTAAAGCTGTGCTCTTTATATTGGCAAAAAATTGGAAAATGAGGGGATGCCCTCTGATTGGGGAATGGCAGAACAAATTATGATATATGTTGGTGATGGAATACTATTGTGCTTAAAGGAATAATGAACTGGAAGAATTCCATGTGAACTGGAACAACCTCCAGGAATAGATGCAGATTAAATGGAGCAGAACCAGGAGAAGGTTGTACACAGAGATGGATACACTATGGCACAATTGAATGTAATGGTCTTCTCTACTAGCAGCAATGCAATGATCCAGGACAAGTTTGAGAGTCTTATGAGAAGTGGTGATAATCACATTCAGATAAAGATCTGTGGGAATAGAAACAAAGTAGAAAAATAATTGTTAGATGTGATATCAAAATCACTTTAAAAGACTGATATATATATATATATATATATATATATATATATATATATATATATATATATATTAATTTAAGGTTGCCAAGGAATTCAGCTATGTAATTCCTAAATGAAAACTCAAGTCAGCAGTCAACCTTTTATGGAGATTTAATTACAAACAAACAGGAGGAAGAAAGGTATGAGAGAGAGAGAGAGAGAGAGAGAGAGAGAGAGAGAGAGAGAAAGGGGAGAGAAGGGAATAGGGCTTAAATACCCCTTCTGTTTAGGCTGGGCCAAAGTCCCAAGCCCTTAGATAGCTGAGGCAAAGAAAAGAGATCAGTCCCTATCACTCATGTGACCAAAATGGAGAAACAGTCTCAGGGGCCTCCACCTCCAGCCTCCTTCAGAGCAAGCCCTCCTCTCAGACCTCTCCAGGAGCTCTCCCTCCAGGACCTCTCTCCTCTCAGACTCCTTCAGAGCAAAACTTCTCAGAGCAAAACCTCTGGAACTCCCCCCAGTCCTCAGACCCCACTATCTTTAAGGAAACCATCTAGGTTCCCTCCCCTCAGTTCTCACATCTACCAATCACTGTCCATGTCTCCCCTGTGCCAATGGTTGCTCTAGCTTAACCCAGGACCGCCCAGAGGTCTGTTTCCTTTGCACATGTCTGTTGTAGGTCATATTCTCAAATAATTAAATTTTGATCTATGCTACAGCCCTTCCTAAATCCTGTTAGACTGAGTAGGTGGAGATTGTAAGTTCCAAGACCTGGTCCTGTCATTCCAAGTATCTCTATTGTATCAATTCTAAAATCAATCATGACTCAAAGAACTTCTTGTTCTATGCTTAAGCATAGGTCAAAGCCCTTTCCATTGTTTATCAAAAGGTTTCTGTCCTAAAGTAGTCTTAAGTAGGGAGAAGGATCCTCCCATGCCAAGGGGTTTCACATTCCAATAGAGTTCTTACTATCAGTAGGAAATTTTTTCCAAGTATGAAATTTCCCAATGGTGAAATTTCCAACATTCATAAGCCTAAGAAATTTTAAGGTTTACATTGATCATATAAATCAATGGGGATATGATTGGGCATGTATACTCTAAATAATCAACCTTGAGTAAATATGAATAATATGGAAATAGGTCTTGATCAATTGCACATGTAAAACACAATGGGATTGCTCATTGGCTATGGAAGAGGAGTTGGAGGAAGGGAGGGGAAGAACATGAATGATGTAACCATGGACAAATTTTCTTAATTAATCAATTAAAATAAAAAAAAGTTTTCAAAAAATAAAAAGTTCTCTTCCATCCATTTTTGTGTACCTTTTTCATTTGGTAATTTCTGCTTTTTATTTTTTTAAAACCCTTACCTTCCATCTTGGAGTCAATACTGTGTATTGGCTCCAAGGCAGAAGAGTGGTAAGGGCTAGGCAATAGGGGTCAAGTGACTTGCCCAGGGTCACACAGCTAGGAAGTGACTGAGGCCAGATTTTAACCTGGGACCTCCAGTCTCTAGGCCTAGTTCTCAATCCACTGAGCTACCCAGCTGCCCCCCATTTCTGCTTTTTAAAGATGTTTGTCTCTTTATTTTTGTGCCTTTTTTAATCAATTGCCCTATTCTGTTTTTAAGATATTACTTTCTTCAATACTTTTTGTTCCTCCTTTACCAAGCTATTGATCATTTTTTTCATGACTTCAAAGTATTTCCCTCATTTCTTTTCCCACCTTTTATTTTACTTTTATTATGTGGTTTTAAAAATCCTTAAAGGTCCTCTATTAATTCCTTTTTTGATTGAGACCAATTTTTATTTTTCTAGAATGGAGGCTTTGAATGTGGCTATATTGACTTTGTTGCCTTCTGAGTTTGAGTCTTCCCTGACACCAAAATCACTTCTCATTTTGAATTTCTTTTTTGTTTTTGTTTTTGGTCCTTTTCCTGCCATTTCTTTTCTTTTAATTAAAAAATCTCAATATTTTCTTTATAACTGTGTTGAAGGGACCAATATTTCAAACTTCATGTTATTTGTGCAAGAGCCTTCAGAACTGACAATGGGAATCTATCTATCTATCTACCTTCACTTTTTCCAAGTTGGTAATACATAAGTAAAAATATGTTTAATACTCTCCAGACCTGTTCTCTGGGGTTAACCACAAACAATCTTTTCGGCCTTGGAACTTTGACCAAGACCCTTTGCTCCCCTGTAGTAGAAAGTGCCCTTGCCTGCTAGTGATCTTCCTCACTCAGAAGTCATACCCCTTGACTGTGGCCTGGTTCTTCCTATGAGTAATGCAACAAAATATTGCATCCAGAGCCAGGAAATGCACTCATGTAATCTCCTTCTGAGTTTTCCAAACTTTCTCCTCCATCCTTACTCTTTGTGGCTGGGAAATCTCAAAGTCTTTGTTGCTGTTTCAGGTGTACCTGGGATATGTTGCCCAAGTGGGGACTGCAATGATCTGCTATTATCCACCTCTAACCCAGTTATTTAGATGCCTAATGCTGGTCTTCTAAGATATTTTGGGATGAAAAAATTATTTCAGCTTGTCTTTTTGTGGGTTATGATGCTCCAGAGTTCATTTTGAGATGTTATCATAGCTTTTCAGAGAGTATATTGGCAGAGATCAGACGGGTCCATGTACTTTTTCTACCATTTTGGCTATACCCTCCAACTTATACTTTTAATATAATTCTTTCTGCACATCCTACACAACATATATTTATGCCTGATAGCAAGTGGTCACAACCATTTATCAGAGAGTTTATGTGAGGAAGAAGAAAACCTATTCCATTTTCAGAAAGTTCTAGTTGATAAAAAATTATGTATGTGTTTTTCATGTAATATCCAGTCTAAATATCCAGCTTTATAACTTCCACTCTAGTTCCTTCTGGCAACATTCTTTTTCATTCAACCCTCTGGGCACAAACAGCAAGTCTATTCCTTCTTCTTCATGACAGCTTTTGAAGTGTCTGAAAATAGCTATCATGACCCTTATGACTCTTTTCTTTTCAAAGGTAAACATTTTGAGTTATTTAAGCTAATACTCATAAGGCATGAATGTAATAAGGCATGAATATAAGATTCTTCAAAATCTTGTTTGACCTCCTCTAGACCTTAAAATAAATCACAAATATTTCTCTGGAAATGCATTTCTCACAACAGAATACAATGTGGTCTGATCAGTATAAAAAGACTCTCATCTCTTTATTCTTATAAACTATACCTCTCATTGAAACCCAAGATCATATTAGCTTTTTTGGTTGCTTTATCACATGGTTGGGAGCAGATAGGTGGTATAATGGAATAGTACTAGGCCTAGAGCCAGGATAACTTACCATCTTCTGTTCAAATCTGGTCTCAGATACTTATTAGCTCTGTGACTATGGGCAAGTCTCTTAATCATATTTCCATCATTTTTGTTTGTTTTTATCTGTAAAATGAATTGGAAAAAGAAATGGTAAACTTTTGAGAACCAAGCCTGCAGTCTCCCAAAGTGGAGGGTCCTTCTGAGTAGGTGCAGCAGTCAGGAGAATAAGAGATGAGAGATGACTGAGTGCTCAGACCAGTGCTTAGGCATCACTCAGTGTTCTGTCATTGACAGGGTTTGTTTATTTTATAGCTTCAGCGAGTACATGCTTTTCTGGCACACCATCATTTTTCAACATACATGTTTCCATAGAACCTAACAAGAGATGTGAAACCCAAGGAGATAGTCAACAAAACGTTGCTGCTAAGTTGAGGATCAGAGGGTAGAATCAGCATGACCCATATATAGGTTGGAGAATTCAGAGCACAGATTTGCCATAAGTTTTTATGCCTAGAAAAGAGGATTCTATCTAAGTGGGTTTATAAGAATTCTTAGGGTTAATTTTAAAAGTAGGATCTCCTGGTAATGTTCTGGGAAGACAGAGTAGAGCATCTGTATTAACTCACAAGCATGTTGCTCTCATATTTTTCCTGGGGCTAAGTAAGAATAATAATCATAACAATTCCAATAATAAGGGGATATTAATAAGGAAAGTCAATTAGGGGAGTTTCACTGGATGTTGACATCCTTCCTTGGAGCTGCTTTGTAGTCCCCAGTTTCCAGTGTGGTTTTTGATGGCTCCTGGCAGTAAACAACTCTAGTATCTTTGGCAAGAAAACTCAAAAATGTTGACACAAAGAGATTAAAAACTTGTAAGTAAAAAAAAAACACACTGTTTATCTATTTTGAGTTCTTTTTATTATAATAGTTTTACAGAGACTTTCGGTCAAGATGGTGGCTTAGAGAAAGCTAAAGTTCAGATCTCCGGAAAACCCTTCCCGACCATCTCAAACTATAAGCTCCTAAGGTGCCGAAATTCAAAACGAGCAACAGCACAGACCCTGGGAATCCTCCTCCTGGACCTGGACCTGGATCAAAAGATACAGCCCCCCTCAAAAGCCAGAACCCGAGATCACTTGGACCTAAGGAGTAGGAGCACAGAGTCCAAGGCTCCGGGAAGCCGCGGCCCCACCCCCCCTCAGAGAGCAGGGTCCTCTGAAACAACAGCAACCCTCAGGACCTTCTATCCTAGTCCCAGTGAAAGTCACTGCCCTCGGACTTCCTGGAAGCCACGGCCGATCCCCCCGCAGAGAGCAGGGTCATTTGAAACAACAGCAACCATCAGGGCCGAAAAAACAGCCTCACCGCGAGCTATTCTGAAGGCAACTTCCGGAAAGCAACCCGACCCAGTTGAGGGGGCACCTTAGCAGCAGGGAAACAAAGAGAACCGGAGGAGAGTGTGGCCCCCTGGTCCAAACCTTCCATTCCAGTTCCAGTGAAAGTCATTGCCTGAAGGCATACTCTGTTTAACCCAGGGAAACCTCATAGAACCGACAATCTGCCCAAGACAAAAGCCTCTGAACACCAGATGGAGATAAGAAAAGCTAATCCTCCCTATTCAGAGATAGCAAACTCCACAGAAGCACAGAAGCCCCCAAATCCCAAGAAAAATAAGGAGAAAGGGGCAACTTTGGACACATTCTATGGAGCCAAAATACAAAATACAGAGGAGATAGAAGACGATATACAAGAAAATGCTCCGAAACCTTCTGAAGGAAATGGAAACTCTCCACAAACCCATGAAGAATTTGAATCAGAAATGACCAAAAATATGGAAGCCTTCTGGGAGGAAAAGTGGGAAATAATGCAAAAGAAATTCACACACCTACAAAACCAGTTTGACGAAAGTGAAAAGGAAAACCAGGCTTTAAAGGCCAGAATCAGGCAGCTGGAAGACAACAATCATGTAAAAGAGCAAGAATTAATAAAGCAAAGCCAAAATACCAAG
This sequence comes from Monodelphis domestica, assembly GCF_027887165.1. Lineage (NCBI taxonomy): Eukaryota > Metazoa > Chordata > Mammalia > Didelphimorphia > Didelphidae > Monodelphis > Monodelphis domestica. The sequence continues at coordinate 142,291,174 of NC_077230.1, read as the reverse complement.
AAATTAGAAGAGAATATAAAATATCTCACCAACAACGTGACAGATCTGGAAAATGGAGGGAGAAGAGATAATTTAAGAATAATTGGACAACCAGAAAAGCCAAAAATAAACACCAAAATTGACATCTTGATGCAAGATATAATCAAAGAAAATTGCCCAGAGATTCTAGAACAAGGGGGAAATACAGCCACTGACAGAGCTCACAGAACACCTTGAACACTAAACCCCCAAAAGACAACTCCCAGGAATGTAATTGCCAAATTCCAAAGCTCTCAAACAAAAAAAAAATCCTACAGGAAGCCAGAAAAAGACAATTTAGATATAAAGGAATGCCAACCAGGGTCACATAAGACCTTGCAAGTTCTACTCTGAATGATCGTAAGGCATGGAACATGATCTTCAGAAGGCAAGAGAGCTGGGTCTTCAACCAAGAATCAGCTACCCAGCAATACTGACTATATACTTCCAAGGAAAAGTATGGGCATTCAACAAAATAGAAGACTTCCAACTTTTTGCAAAGAAAAGACCAGAGCCCTGTGGAAAGTTTGATACCAAAAAACAAAGAGCAAGGAATACCTGAAAAGGTAAATATGAAGGAAAGGGGAAAGGAGAAAAATGTTATCTACTACTTTTATTCAAACTCTCTTCTATAAGGACTACATTTATATCAATCTATATATACTAACATGTGGGGAAAATGTAATGTGCAAATAGGGGGAAAAGAAAGACCAAATAGAATAATATTTCTCACACAAAGATTCACATGGGAAGGGGAGGGGAAGAAAACTCCTATAAGAAGGAGAGGAAGAGAGGATTTTTTACTTAAACCTTAATCTCAGGGAAATCAACTCTGAGAGGGAAAAACATCCAGATCCATTGGGATCTTGAAGTCTATCTTACTTAACAAGGGTAGGGAGAAGGGAAAACCAAGGGGGCTGAAGGGGGAGAGGGAAAACAAAAAGGGAGGGAAAGAGAAGGGGCAGGGGGAGGGAACAAAAAGGGAGGGACTAAAAAGGGAAACATCAAGGGAGGGGACAAGGGGGACTGATTCAAAGTAAATCACTGGACTAAAAGGTAGAGCCGAAGAAGAAAAGGTTAGAATTAGGGAAGGATATCAAAATGCCAGTGAGTCCACAAATGACAATCATAACTTTGAATGTGAATGGGATGAACTCACCCATAAAACGTAGACGAATAGCAGAATGGATTAGAATCCAAAACCCTACCATATGTTGTCTTCAAGAAACACACATGAGGCAAGTTGACACCCACAAGGTCAGAATTAAAGGATGGAGTAAGACCTTCAGGGCCTCAACTGACAGAAAGAAGGCAGGAGTGGTAATCATGATATCTGGTAAAGCCAAAGCAAAAATAAACCTGATCAAAAGGGATAGGGAAGGTAATTATATTTTGTTAAAAGGGACTCTAGACAATGAGGAAATATCATTAATCAACATGTATGCACCAAATAATATAGCACCCAAATTTCTAATGGAGAAACTAGGAGAATTGAAGGAAGAAATAGACAGCAAAACCATATTAGTGGGAGACTTAAACCAACCATTATCAAATTTAGATAAATCAAATCAAAAAATGAATAAGAAAGAGGTAAAAGAAGTGAATGAAATCTTAGAAAAATTAGAATTAAAAGACATATGGAGAAAAATAAATAGTGATAAAAAGGAATACACCTTCTTCTCAGCACCACATGGCACATTCACAAAAATTGACCATACGTTAGGTCACAGAAACATAGCACACAAATGCAGAAAAGCAGAAATAATGAATGCAGCCTTCTCAGATCACAAGGAAATAAAAGTAATAATCAGTAATGGTACATGGAAAACCAAATCTAAAACCAATTGGAAATTAAACAATATGATACTCCAAAAACATTTAGTTAAAGAAGAAATAATAGAAACAATTAATATTTTCATTGAGGAAAATGACAATGGCGAGACATCCTTTCAAACCTTTTGGGATGCAGCCAAAGCGGTAATCAGAGGTAAATTCATATCCCTGAATGCTTATATTAACAAACTAGGGAGAGCAGAGATCAATCAATTGGAAATGTAAATGAAAAAACGCGAAGAGATCAAATTAAAACCCCCCAGCAGAAAACCAAACTAGAAATCCTAAAAATTAAGGGAGAAATTAATAAAATCAAAATTGATAGAACTATTGATTTAATAATTAAGACAAAAAGCTGGTACTTTGAAAAAAACAAACAAAATAGACAAAGTACTGGTCAATCTAATTAAAAAAAGGAAGGAAGAAAAGCAAATTAACAGCATTAAAGATGGAAAGGGGGACAGCACCTCCGATGAAGAAGAAATTAAGGCAATCATTAGAAATTACTTTGCCCAATTATATAGCAATAAATACACCAATTTAGGAGATATGGAGGAATATATACAAAAATACAAACTGCCTAGACTAACAGAAGAAGAAATAGAATTCTTAAATAATCCCGTATCAGAAAATGAAATCCAACAAGCCATCAAAGAACTTCCTAAGAAAAAATCCCCAGGGCCTGATGGATTCACCAGTGATTTCTATCAAACATTCAGAGAACAGTTAATCCCAATACTCTACAAACTATTTGACATAATAAGCAAAGAGGGAGTTCTACCAAACTCCTTTTACGACACAAACATGGTACTGATTCCAAAACCAGGCAGGTCAGAAACAGAGAAAGAAAATTATAGGCCAATCTCCTTAATGAATATAGATGCAAAAATCTTAAAAAGGATACTAGCAAAAAGACTCCAGCAAGTGATCAGAAGGATCATTCACCATGATTAAGTAGGATTTATACCAGGGATGCAGGCCTGGTTCAATATTAGGAAAACCATCCACATAATTGACCACATCAACAAGCAAACCAGAAAGAACCACATCATTATCTCAATAGACACAGAAAAAGCATTTGATAAAATACAACACCCATTCCTATTAAAAACACTAGAAAGCATAGGAATAGAAGGGTCATTCCTAAAAATAATAAACAGTATATGTCTAAAACCATCAGCTAATAACATCTTCAATGGGGATAAACTAGATGCATTCCCAATAAGATCAGGAGTGAAACAAGGATGCCCATTATCACCTCTACTATTTGACATTGTACTAGAAACGCTAGCAGTAGCAATTAGAGAAGAAAAAGAAATTGAAGGCATCAAAATAGGCAAGGAGGAGACCTAGTTATCACTCTTTGCAGATGACATGATGGTCTACTTAAAGAATCCTAGAGATTCAACCAAAAAGCTAATTGAAATAATCAACAACTTTAGCAAAGTTGCAGGATACAAAATAAACCCACATAAATCATCAGCTTTTCTATATACCTCCAACACAGCTCAGCAGCAAGAACTAGAAAGAGAAATCCCATTCAAAATCACCCTAGACAAAATAAAATACCTGGGAATCTACCTCCAGAGACAAACACAGGAACTATATGAACACAACTAGAAAACAATCTCCACACAACTAAAACTAGACTTGAGCAATTGGAAAAACATTAACTGCTCATGGATAGGACGAGCCAATATAATAAAAATGACCATCCTACCCAAACTTATTTATCTATTTAGTGCCATACCCATTGAACTACTAAAATACTTCTTCACTGATTTAGATAAAAAACATAACAAAATTCATTTGGAACAACAAAAGACCAAGGATATCCAGGGAAATAATGAAAAAAAAAAACACATATGATGGGGGCCTTGTAGTCCCTGACTTTAAACTATATTACAAAGCAGCAGTCATCAAAACAATTTGGTACTGGCTAAGAAACAGAAAGGAAGATCAGTGGAATAGACTGGGGGAAAGCAACCTCAGCAAGACAGTCTATGATAAACTCAAAGATCCCACATTTTGGGACAAAAATCCACTATTCGATAAAAACTGTTGGGAAAATTGGAAGACAGTGTGGGAGAGACTAGGAATAGATCAACACCTTATACCCTACACCAAGATAAATTCAAAATGGGTGAGTGACTTAAACATAAAGAAGGAAACCATAAGAGTATTGGGTAAACACAGAATAGTATACATGCCAGACCTTTGGGAGCGGAAAGGCTTTAAAACCAAGCAAGACATAAAAAGAATCACAAAATGTAAAATAAATAATTTTGACTACATCAAACTAAAAAGCTTTTGTACAAACAAAACCAATGTAACTAAAATCAGAAGGGAAACAACAAATTGGGAAAAATCTTCATACAAACCTCTGACAAAGGTTTAATTACTCATATTTATAAAGAGTTAAATCAATTGTACAAAAATCTAAGCCATTCTCCAATTGATAAATGGGCAAGGGATATGGATAGGCAGTTCTCAGATAAAGAAATCAAAACGATTAATAAGCACATGAAGAAGTGTTCTAAATCTCTTATAATCAGAGAGATGCAAATCAAAACAACTCTGAGGTATCACCTCACACCTAGCAGATTGCCTAACATAACAGCAAAGGAAAGTAATGAATGCTGGAGGGGATGTGGCAAAGTAGGGCCATTAATTCATTTCTGGTGGAGTTGTGAACTGATCCAACCATTCTGGAGGGCAATTTGGAACTATGCCCAAAGGGCAACAAAAGAATATCTACCCTTTGATCCAACCATAGCACTGCTGCATCTGTACCCCAAAGAGATAATGGACAAAAAGACTTGTACAAAAATATTCATAGCTGCTCTCTTTGTGGTGGCCAAAAACTGGAAAACAAAGGGATGCCCATCAATTGGGGAGTGGCTGAACAAATTGTGGTATATGTTGGTGATTGGATACTATTGTGCTAAAAGGAATAATAAAGTGGAGAAGTTCCATGGAGACTGGAACAACCTCCAGGAAGTGATGCAGAGCGAGAGGAGCAGAACCAGGAGAATATTGTACACAGAGACTAATACACTGTGGTATAATCGAACGTAATGGACTTCTCCATTAGTGGTGGTGTAATGTCCCTGAACAATTTGCAGGGATCAAGGAGAAAAAAACACTATTCATAAACAAAGGATAAACTAAGGGAGTGGAAACACCGAGGAAAAGCAACTGCCCTGAATACAGCGGTAGAGGGGACATGACAGAGGAGAGACTCTAAATGAACACTCTAATGCAAATATTATCAACATAGCAATGGGTTCAAATCAAGAAAACATGTAATGCCCAGTGGATTTACACGTCGGCTATGGGGATTGGGGGGGAGGAAAAGAAAATGATCTATGTCTTTAAATGAATAATGATTGGAAATGATCAAATAAAATATATTAAAAAATAATAGTTTTATAGATTACACATATACACAATTTTTAATAATTATTTATGACATTTTGAGATTTGTATTCTCTCCATCCATCTCTCCCTGTCTTCTCTCTGTGAAAACAGGAAATATATATATATATATATATATATGTGTGTGTGTGTGTGTGTGTGTGTGTATAGCAAGTAATATATGTGCTTCCATATAATATGTATTCCCAAAGGTTGTCATGTTGTGAAAGAAGAAATATTACTTTTATTGTTTTTATTTTTTACTTTTAAACATTATTTTGTTTGGTCATTTTCAAATATTATTTATTGGAAACAAAGATCATTTTCTTTTTCTCCTACTGCCACCACCCCTCCAAAAGCTGATGTAGAATTCCACTTTTCCAATTTTCCCACATTCTCTCCAATTTTTATAGTTTTCTTTTTTTGTTATATTAGCCAATATGATAAATGAGTTAGTACATAAGAATTTTTTAAATTAGAAAATGATCTATGTCTTTAATGAATAATGCTTGGAAATGATCAAATAAAATATTAAAAAAAGAAAAAGAAAAAGAAGAAAAAAGAAGAAAAAAAAGAAATTTTTTCCAAGATGACAAATACATTTCTTACTATTCTTGAGTCTAAGTATCTACTCAGTACTGATTATACCTAATTGTACTAAAACTTAAGCAAATCTCTCCCAGATTTGCAAAGGTATCAAATTAGATACTTTATCAAATAATCTCTTATTAGAGAAAGTTGCTTCAAAGATTTTTCCCATATTTATCTGTTTTCTTTTTAATTATAACTGCATTGGTTTTACATATACTTTTATAATAATAATAATAATAATTACATAATTCCTTCTATAATTCTTTTAAAAGTTCCTTTTAGTTTACTTTGTTATGTTTACTCTTTATGAAGGAGAAAATTTTTTAATTTAATTTTAATTTTTTAATTTGAGATTTATTTTTTAAGAGGAGCATCCTTTCAATTTTCAATTCATTGCCACCACAAAGAGAGCTCTATTAATTCCTCCCTCGTTTTTAATGTTAACCTTAAGAATTTAACCTAATAATGGTATTATTGACTCAAAATACATATTTGTATAACTATAGGTATAATTTTCAGATTTTTCTCCAAAATGGTTTTATGCATTCATGGTTCCACAAAGTATATTGGTGTACTCATTTTTATATCCACTCCAACATTTATCATTTTCCACTTTTATTTTGTTAGCCAATTTTATATGTGTGAGATAGCAAATCACGGGGGTTTTTTGTCATAAAATTTTTTAATTGATTAATTAATTTAGAAGAGTTTTCCATGATTACATGGAAATGGATTACATTCTCTCTCCTCTTCCCAAGCCCCTCCCATGGACAATAAGTAATTCCACTGGGTTGTACATGTGTCATTGATCAAGAACTATTCCCACAATATTAATATTTGCCTTAGGGTGATCATTTAGAGTCTACAACCCCAATTATATCCCAATTGACCCATGTAACCACTTGTATTTTCTTCAGTTTTCTACTCCCACAGTTCCTTCTTCAGATATGGATAGCACCACTTCTCATAAGTCCCTCAGAATTGTCCTTGATCATTGTATTGCTTCTAATAGAGAAGTCCATTACATTCTATTGTAACACAGTGTATCCTTCTCTGTATACAAGGTTCTCCTTCTTCTGCTCTTCTCATTCTGCATGAATTTCTGGAGGTCATTCCAGTTCATATGGAATTTCTCCAGCTCATTGTTCCTTTGAGCACAATAGTATTCCATCACCAACATATATGTTCAACCATTCCCCAATTGGAGCGCATCCCTTTATTTTCCAAATTTTTGCCAACACAAAGAGTACATCTTTGAATATTCTTGTTCAAGTCTTTTTCCTTATTTTATATTTGGGGTACAAACCCAGCAATGCTATGGCTGGATCAAAGGGCAGACAGTTTTTCATCGCCCTTTAGGTATAATTCCAAATTGCCCTTCAGAAGGTTGGATCAATTCACAACTCCACCAACAATGCAGTAGTATCACAATTTTGCCACATCCCCTCCAACATTGATTGGTTCCGTTGCTGTCATGTTAGCCAGTATGCTAGGTGTGAGGTGATACCCTAGAGTTGTTTTGATTTGCATCTCTCTGATTATAAGATATGTAGATCACTTTTCATGTGCTTATTAATAGTTTTGATTTCTTTATCTGAAAATTACCTTCATGCCCCTTGCCCATTTATCAATTGGGGAATGGCTTGATTTTTTGTACAAGTGATTTAGCTCTTTATAAAAGTGAGTAATTAGACCTTTGTCAGAGGTTTTTGTTATGAAGATGTTTTCCCAATTTGTTGCTTTCCTTCTAATTTTGGTTGCATTGGTTTTGTTTGTATAAAAACTATTTAATTTTATCTAATCAAAATTATTTATTATATATTTTGTTATTTTTTACTAAGTCTTGCTTGCTCTTTAAAGCTTTCCTTCATGGGGGCAGCTGGGAGGCTCAGTGAACTGATAGCCAGGCCCAGAGATGGGAGGTCCTGGTTTCAAATTTGGTCTCAGATACTTCTTAGGTGTGTTACCCTGGGCAAGTCACTTGACCCCCATTGCCTAGCTCTTACTACTCTTCTGCCTTAGAACCAATAGACAGAATTGATTCTAAGACAAAAGGAAGGGTTTAAAAAATCTTTCCTTTCCCAAAGATCTAACAGGTATACCATTCTGTGTTCACCTAATTTATTTATTGTTTCCTTCTTTATATTCAAGTCATTCACCCATTCTGAATTTATCTTGGAGTAGAGTGTGAGATATTCATCTAAACCTAATATCTCCCATACTGTTTTCCAATTTCCCCAGCAATTTTGTCAAATAGCTGTTTTTATCCTAAAAGCTGGAATCTTTGGGTTTATCATAGATTGTTTTTCTGAGGTCGTTTACCCCAAATCTATTCCACTGATTCTCCCTTCTGTCTCTTAACCAGTACCATATTATTTTTATGATCACTGCTTTATATTACAATTTAATATCTGATATTGCTAGGCCCCCCTCCTTCACTTTTTTTTTTCATTATTTCCCTTGATGTTCTTGACCTTTGTTCTTCCAAATTAACTTTTTTATTGTTTTTTTTCCAATTCAGTTAAATTTTTGGTAGTTTAATACATATGGCACTAAATAAGTAAATCAGTTTGAGTACTCTTGGCATTTTTATTATGTTAGCTTGTCTTACCCATGAGCAATTAATGTTTTTCCAATTATTTTGGTCTAATTTTAATTGTGTGGAAAGTGTTTTGTAGTTTTGTTCATATAGTTCCTGTGTTTGTCTTAGCAGATAGATTCCCAAGTATTTTATATTGTCTAAGGCAATTTTAAATGGAGTTTCTTTTTCTACCTCTTGCTGCCAGGATGTGTTGGAAATATATAGAAATGCTGATGATTTATAAAGTTTTAGTTTGTATCCTGCAACTTTGCTAAAATTGTTGATTATTTCTACTAGCTTTTTGGTTGATTCTCTAGGATTCTTTTAGTAGACCATCATATCATCTGCAAAGAGAGATAACTTGGTTTCCTCATTGCCTATTTTAATACTTTCAATTTCTTTTTTCTTCTCTAATAACTACTGCTAATATTTCTAGTACCATGTTAAATAACAGAGGTGATAGGAAAGCTAGGTGGCTCAGTGGATTGAGAGACAGACCTAGAGATGGAAGGTCCTAGGTTCAAACATGACCTCAGACACTTCCTAGCTGTGTGACCCTGGCAAATCACTTAACCCCCATTGCCTAACTCTTACAACTCCTCTGCCTTGGTGCCAATACACAGTATTGGCTCCAAGACAGAAGGTAAGGTTTTAAAAAAATAATAAGTAAATAACAGTGCTGATAATGGGCATCCTTGTTTCATTCCTGATCTTATTGAGAAAGCTTCTAATTTATCCTCATTGCAGAAGATATTTGCTCATGGTTTTAAATATATATTGTTTATTATTTTAGGAAAAACCTTTCTATTCCTATACTTTGTAGTGTTTTCAATAGGAATGAGTGTTGTATTTTGTCAAATACTTTTTCTGTATCTATTGAGATAATCATGTGATTTTTGTTGGTTTGCTTGTTGATGTGGTCAATTATGTGAATGGTTTTCTGAATATTGAACTATCCTTGCATTCCTGGCATAAATCCCACGTGATCATAGTGAATGACCCTTGTGATCACTTTCTGAAGTCTTTTTGCTAGTATTCTATTTAAAATTGTTGCATCTATATTCATTAGGGAGATTGGTCTATAGTTTTCTTTCTCTGTTTTTGATCTACCTGGCTTTGTAATCAATACCATATTTGTGTCATAAAAGAATGGTAGAACTCCTTCACTTATTTTGTCAAATAGTACATATAATATTGAGATTAGTTATTCTTTGAATGTTTGGTAGAATTCACTTTTAAATCCATCTGGCCTTAGGGATTTTTTCTTAGGGAGTTCTTGGACAGGTTGTTTAATTTCTTTTTCTGATATGTGGTTATTTAAGTATTTTATTTCTTCTTCTGTTAATCTATTAATCTAGGCAATTTATATTTTTGTAAATATTCATCCATATCAACTAGATTGCCAAAGTTATTGCCATTTAATTAGGCAAAATACTTTTAATGATTGCTTTAATTTCCTCTTCATTAGAGGTGAAGTCTCCATTTTAATCATTGATACTGTTAATTTGATTTTCTTCTTTTGCTTTTTATTAGATTAACCAATACTTTATCCATTTTGTTTTTTTTCAAAGTACCAGCTTCTAATCTTATTTATCAATTCAAAAGTTCTCTCATTTTCAATTTGATTAATTTCTCTTTTAATTTTTTGGATTTGAATTTAGTTTTTATGTGGGAATTTTTAATGTGTTAACTTTCTAACTTTTTTAAGCTGCATGCCCAATTCATTGTTCTTTGCCCTTCCTAATTTGTCAATATATACACTCAAAGACATAAATTTTCTCCTAAGTACTGCTTTGACTGCATCTCATAGATGTTGAAAGGAGGTCTCATCATTGTCATTTTCTTCAATGAAATCTGAATGAGAGCAACATCTATAGTTTATAAATAAGCTTGATCTGCTCTCCATTCAATGATATTTGTCCCACAGAGTAGTTACTAATTATATCGTTAGAGGGGATTTTTTACAATGTACATTTTACATTACATTTACTTAGAGGAGAGTACTTCATAACAATGAAATCACAAGACTATATGAGGGGGGGAGATATTGTGTGTGTTCTGATGCAACATGTAGCAAAAATGAGGATTAAAAATGAAATGCATCTATTCCCCTCAGAATTATGAATCCAGGGATATTCAAATGGATGTCAGTATTTTCCTTCCTTACCTATTGTAACTCACACATACCTATTTTAAACATAAACTCTAAATTATTGGATTAGTTTTATAAAGGTGACACCAGAAACTAAAAGAATCTCCAAGGTAGGAGAAACATTGTAGGTCATCTAATCCAGTCTCCTTAATATTACATAAAAAAAAGAACTGAAGCTCAGAGAGGAGAATGGCTTCCCCACAATGCCACAATTGAAAAGTAACATAAATAGTGTTTGAAACTTAAGAACTTTTTTTCTTTAATTTTCCATATATTATCCTTTTTTCTTTTTTTCTCCAATTGTTCACCATGGGTAAGTGAATAAGTGGGTACAGAATTGGTGGATGAAGAAACCCTACTATATTGAATGCATTTATAGTCATATATCTTTATGTATATATTTATATCTATATCTATATATCTCTCATTCCAACCTCAATGCTCTTTCCATTGTATTGTGTTCAATAAATTAAAAACAATTGCTTAGCATTCAAACACAGATACTACACTGAAAATGATTTTTATGCTAGGATATGTATTAATTTTTTTCTTGAAATTTATATTTAAATGCAACCTCAACCTTTGTTACCACTTTTTAATTCTTTAGAGTTTGCTGCTTTTAAACTATGCATATCTAATCACAAGAAGGAATTTTTATTTAGATATCAATTTGTTCATTGAAAATTTGGCTACATTCTGAGTCTATACAGAAACATATGTAGTATAGTAGATTATTATGTCAATTATCTGGATCAGACAAGTAGAAAATGCTTTAGTCTTAACTATCTGACCTCTCCCTCTTTCATATAAAAATTTTTGGCTGTACATATCTGAATAGAGAGTTCAGTATTGCACTTCACCTGCGACCTGTAGAAATAATCCCTAAATGCCTAAGGATCAATGAAATAGATTTGTACCTCATCCTATTGCTTGAAACACAATTGAGTTTCTTGAAATTATGATAATTACTTCTAAAAGTTTAAATCCCATTATTGGGAGGTAGGGGCTTATAATAATAATAATAATAATAATAATAATAATAATAATAATAATAATAATATTCCCACTACCATTGTTACTAATTAGATTCTCTCCTGACAGCCACCAAATAAAATAGCGTAAAGCCGAATATTAAATAAAAAAAAAAACAAATTATTCTCTTCTCTAAAGGTGAATATCCTTACTCTAGGTTCAGATATTTATATGCAGAAACCATAAGAGTTGCTCTCTGGCTCCAAAATTCCCCCTATTTTTCTGATAAAATAGAAGATTTGACTCTTTTGTCTTTATAATACCTAAAAAGGACTTCACATATATAGTGAAAAATACTTATTAAATCAATATTCTAAATGAGTTACATGGGTACATTTTGGAAAAAAAAACTTGATGAAAATTTATTTCTTTTTCATCCTAAAAAAGTGAACACCAAGAACTTTTTTCTTCTAATGTAAATTGGGGAGGGAAAGATGTCAGTGAAGGATACTAGCAAGGTTTTAGCATATTACAACAGATAGGGGAGAATTCATTAAGTCTATAAGTCAATTATAAATGTGAGTTAATTAAGCAAGAGGTGATTCTCTTCTTTTTTTTTTTAATTTAGCTTAGTTAGCATTTCTGCCTAATTACTTTGCATTTGCAAAATGCTTCCCAGCCATGTTAGTTAACCCTTGTAATGTGCCCATGAAGTAGATGGATGACAAGCATTAGTATGACATACATTAGTGTACTCCTTTGAGAGCTGTCAAAAAGGAGGTATAGGGAGATTTAATGACTTTGTAAGATCACTCATCAAGTGGAAAATTTGGTATTGGATTTCATAAACTTTTAATTCATGAAATATTCCAAATGAAATCTGAAACCTGTATTGTGTTGTAAATATAATAATATAATTATTCAAACAAAATATAATTTTATTTTCTTAGTGTTTTGAATATCTTTCCATTCAGCAACTATATTAGATATATGTCTCTTTGTCACTTCCACATATAAAATGGGCTCATCTTAAAAACCAATGACATACTGTTGTGAAAAAGATAGATGAGTTCAAAAGCTTTATTTTGTATTTTAACAGATAAGAGAGTCATTATGTCCACTCTTTTGTGGGGAGCCAGAGGTGACAGGATTTTTGGTTAGCCATTTTAACCACTTATTCATTTGAAAGGATTTCACAAAAATCAAGAGCATCTACAGGACTGTTTATCATCTTGGACTTTCTTGTTGCTTGTCACTAGATCTGAACTTCCAGGAACTAAAGGTCAGATTTATTTCTATAATGAGTTGCTTGGCTTTAGAATAAATTACCTGAGATGGAAACTTTATTGATAATCATTCACTTTCAACACTTTCACCTAAGAGTTAGCATTTATATAAGTTATTTAATGATTGTTAAAAATGTTTCATGGTATTTCATTTGATTTTTACAACACTATGAATTAAGTAATATCATCCACTATTTTACACAGGAGAAAACTGTGACTTAGAGATGTTAACTGACTTATCCATGGCCTTACAACTTGGAAGTATCTAAGGAAAGATTTGAACTCAAACTTCCTGACACCAAGCTCAGCACTCATCCACTTTGCCACCTAGCCGATTACAGGTAGATTATACAATATTGATATTGGAAAGCCCTTCACAATTTAATCCAACTCTTACACCATGGTTTTTATGAGAGAAGAAATTCAAATGAACAGTTTTCCAACATCACTAGAAAAAGAATCTGTGAGAATTGTGAAGTCATTTACCAAATTTGTGTCTCTTTTATGGATTTCAAATTGATCATGGTGTTAGAGGCACAGGTTAGATAAAGTCAACCCAAAAGTCACCCTGGTGTTTGGAGATACATCAACATATGTGAGGATAACTTCTTGCTGAGTTTACATATATTTCTTGTAATTATAATTACTTCTAGAATCCCTACTACAAAGACTATCCTAGGTTATATGTACTAGGTTAAGAAAAAATAGAATATGCCAAAATAGGAATGGATCCCAGAATCCATCTAAGTCCAAATTTGACCCTAAATAAACATTCCTTTTACAGTATTCCTGGATTCAGCCTTCATTTCAAGGTTTGCAGTGATAAGGATCCCTTCCAAGTTAACTAGTAGTAATTTGGCCTAGATTTTAGTAACAACAATGTTCTAAACTGGTGACTAGTGAAAATTATATATACATGTTAAATATCCCATATTATATAAATCAGTATAACAAAGAAAATGTTATAAACGCATTACATAATAACATTAAATTTCAGAAACTCATTTTGTACTGTTTTGCTCAGGTTTTCTTGTCATCACATTTGAAATTATTCATTATTTGGTGTGTGATCAAGTATATACATGATCAAAAATTAGGATTTTATCCAAGTATATAGTATGGAAGTGCTTCTCAGGTATTAACAGCTCATCAAAGCAAAACATAATACTAACATATAGCCTACATAAAATATATATTAACATGTATTATACATAGTTCATACATTATCATAACCATTAAGGTCCTTTACACCATGCTTCTTTCTTCCTACTCAATTTTCCAAATCCTATATTCCTATAAAACTAGCATTCACACTAACCAGTGAACAAATTCTATTATACTACAATCTGCTAGGCAGGTAAGTGGCATGGCAGAAGGAATTATTCCTGTTATTGAAGTCAAGAAGAACTCAATTCAAGGCCTACATCAGATGTTTATTAGATGTATTTATCATTTATCCTATTTTCTGCCATTTATCATTTATTCTATGTTCTGACTTTATTCTCAACTATGAAATGTAGTTAATAATAGCTTCAGTATTTTGTGAGGTTAAAGTGATAAAATTAATATACATTTTTGATATGTATACATATGTGTGTACATAAATGAATCCTAATTTGCTATATAAATGCTGATTTCATAATTGTCATTATCATCATCATCTCATCATTATTATTAGGTTTGTTAGACATTTATTTAGATCCCTCCCTGCCTGTACCTGCCTTCAGAAATCCTTAAAACAGAGGAAACTCCAACTTTCACCAGTTCTTATGATTTTATATTCTAATTTCTATTGGCCTCCCAAGTATTAATAGCATCATTGAATATATTGTTCTCCCTATGATAAATCCTGTAATCCATATAAAAAGAAAAAAGTGAAAGTTTGATGATGATCATCGTAATTTCTCTTCGGTTCAGTCATAAGATAACAATCTAGCATAAGTTATACTACCAAACAAACATTATGAAGTGAAGCATAAAGTCAAAAGATAATACAAATAATCATTAAAGTGACAAAAATACTAAGTTCAATAATAATTCTCATCATATAAGATTCATAAAACCTTCTCTTGGTCCTACCAGAGAGCTTATTAAATTATAGGGAGAAGAAGGAGGAGGAGGAGGAGGAGAAGAAGATTAAGAAGAAGGAGGAGGAGAAGGAGGAGAAGAAGAAGAAGATGGAGGAGGAGAAGGAGGAGAAGAAGAAGATGGAGGAGGAACAAGAACAAGAAGAGACAGAAGAGAAGGAAGAGGTAGAAGAGGAAGAAGAAGAGGAAGAAAAGTGTGTGTGGTACATGGAGAGACAGAGACAAAGAGAATGATGCAGAGAGAGAATGAGATAATACTTTCCATCTAGCCCTAAGAAAGAAAAGAAAGGTTCTAGACTCTAGTCCTTTTTTCCAGGTTGAAATAGTGAAGGAGAGTGGGAAAAAATTAAGAAGCTGCCTCTTTCTAAAAGAGGCAAAGGAAGAGGAAGGAACAGTGACTAATGGCAACTATTCATGTTATCATTCAACTGGAAAGAAACCATACAAAATACTTGTCAAGACTCTACTACTTATCTGAACTCCAAAGAAAGTAACAAGATTTAACCAAGTCTCCCAGACCACTAGAAGAGATAGAGTTATATTTCCCTTTGCCAAGCAGGATAAAGAGAGGGAAATTCTGTCTATTATTCCATACCAACCTAAGCCATATATTACTATCATTGAAAACATAGGATAGAACTGGGTCTCTCAGTCTTGAATAAAACTCCTGAATTCAGAATAACATTAATGTGTCCGTCTAAATACTAAACATTCTAAGAAGTTATTTAGATTCTACTTAAAATGAAAGAATTTCCTACTATATGGAGCTGTACCTTAGAGTATATGCATCATATACCTATTCACAAATACCACAGAGCAACAGTTCTCAATTTTTTTGGTATTAAGAACTCCTTTTTACCTTTAAAAATATTGAGGAGCTCAAAGAACCTTTTTATGTAGGTTAAATATTGAGTATATTGAAAATTAAAATAATTACATAAAATATTTATTCATGGGTTCATTTAAAATAATGATACAACATAATATTTGATAGGACAAATAACATATTTCATGAAAAAGAAGTATATCTTCCAAAGCAAAAAGAAATAGAATAGCACCATTTTATATTATTTTTGAAAATGTATTTAATGTCTGCATTAATAGAAAACAAATAGATTTTTGAATCTGCTTTTGAATTGAATCTATCGTAACTTTTTTGCTTGAAGTATATGAATAAAATTTTGTTTCACATATATACATATTTAGAAAAAAATCTTAGTATTATTAAAATAGTTTCAATCTGACAGAATACCTAAAGAATCTTTTCATTTAATATCTATCAAGTCATAATTGGTATTGTGGTCTCTATTGAGAATTATTAATATGTGAGATTATTCATGCAAGATTACAGAGTTCTGAAATGGAATTTTATATTCAAGGAACAATAAGTAGGTCAATATTAGTGACTCAGATAATATGTGTTGTTGAGTCATCTGCAAATATAGGAGGGAGATAGATTTGGACATTAAGAAGAGATAGTAGGAAACCACAGAAGATTTGTACCACCATCATACTGGAACATCAGAGTATTGGTCTGTGTCTGGCCATTCCCTAAAAGAGACAGTAGGGAGAAGGTATCACAAAAAAATCTGAGGAATATAGAGATTTATATTAGCTGATTTAGAGAATGTGATAGAATGTCAAACCGAAGTAAAAAGGTACTTGGTCCTAGTCTCTAGGTCCCTAGAAGTAAATGGCCTACCATAGTACCTTAGACATTCTAAGTCTTGGGATATGATTCGCATAAAGTCCTGTGTGGAATAGGTCCTTGTTTCCTTTGACTTGTTCATAGATGGTAAATAGTTAAACCAGAAGGCTCAGGTCCTTTGATTCAAAATTTTTATTATAACAGCACTATTAGTTCAACTGTTTAGAGCAGTTGTCACCAAACCCTTTTGATAATTCATTCACCCTTATCAGTAATACACTTTTGACCATTAATCTCCAAGATACATATACTTGTTTATTTATAAGAGTTAAATATGTACTATTAGACTAATATTTATTTTCATTATAAAATTATGCAAAACAAAAATTTTAAAAAGTATAGAGGAAATAATATTTGAGTGAGGAGTTAATAGGGAACCCTCAAAATTTATTGAGATGGAGAATGACAAAGCTAGACTGGCAATTTAAGAAAATTACTTTGAAATCTTGTGATGAGGATAAATTAAAAGAAAAAATGAAGCTTCTGTCAGGTATACCAATTAGAGAGTTATTAAAATAATATAGGAGAGAAGTGATGAAAACAGAAACTAAGGTGGTGACTGGGAAATAAAAAATATGTAAGATATAATGGGGAATGACAAAATGATAAGATTTGACTCCTGTTTGAATACATGAAGTAGAGAATTGTGAGAAGTTGGAGATGACCCAGAGGTTGCAAATTTGAATGGTCATAGTCTCAAAACTAATAGGAAAGTTAGGAAGAGGGGTGGTTTTGAAGAAAATAAAATGCAATAAACCTAGATATTGTTGTTGATACCTAGGCAATTAAAAAGCTAAAAATGGCCTGAGAGATTAACATACAGATTAGAGGGTAGAGGCAGGAGCAAAGACAGCAAAGGAAAAAGAATGGGGGAGTGGTATGGGATTGGTATAAATATGGTTACTTGGAGACAAGATTCAATATTGGTTGTAATGGAAAGGATGTGATATAATGCTTATTTCCATTTTCTAATTCATTTTATATTCCCTGTGTCATGCCATGGCCCCCTCTTTTGAAGATGTTATGAAGCCTACTATGGAGATATTTGGTTTATAAGGTAACTAAAGTCAAATATTTAATTATCTTCAATTATTTTATTACAAAATAATTTAGTTATCTTCTCACAAAGAAAAACTATACAACCAGAGACTTTAGTTCTCATTTTTATTGATGTTTCATCAACATTCAATAATAGCTATTGGGCAAGAAAGTAATGATAGATCCTTATAAGCACATCACCAGGAATGGAAAAAATATATATTTATCTAGGTTAAACATTTTTCATAAACATAATAAGGGAAATAAATACATTTAAAAATCATACTGAAGTGTAAATAAAAGAATGTCTTCATTAATTTTGACTCAAATTTCTTGCTCTTAGAATTTCAAACTACTGCTCAGCCCAGTGAACCAATGAAATGTTCTAATTGTATGACAGCATTCAATTCCAAAACACTTTCATACTTAGGGACAAAGTGACAAGATGCTTTATGCTACTTAATCAAGTAGCTTTGGCCCAATGTACCTTGGAAAACGGGAATAAATGTGAAAATCTATATAATTGTGCTTATGTTGCCATCTATCTTGTCAAAATGAAAATCCACATGGGAATAAACTCAGATGTGATTTAATAGATTAGAGAGAAACAATGTCCATTTCTCCTCTTGAGCTGGAGAGAGAGAGAGGAGCTGCTCCTTCCTGCTGTGTCAATTTGTCTTGGACTGGTGGTTCTGAAGGTGAAACTTTGAAGGTCTTTTTTTGAGAAACTGCCTTATAGGATGACAGTAAAAAAACAAAAGAGAACAGAACAAAACGATGCACACACTGAATAAACTATGCACTATTGACTCCATAATCATTTCGAAAATACAATCTAGAAATTAATTTTCTAATTAAAAATGCAGGAAATAAGAAACAAAGCAAATTTATATATATATATATATGTGTGTGTATGTATGTTATCTAGTATATAACATGTAATTACATACATATTATGTTCCATATAATGCATATATATGTATATTTCATATTTGGTAATTTAGTGTTTCTGAAATATTAGGCTTCTTTTAAGTCCCTACTAAAATTCTACCTTTATAAGAAGCTTTCCCTAACCCCTTTTAATTTCAGCTTTTTCCCACTTATAATTACCTATTATTTATTCTGTATATATCTTGATTTTATATATCTTTTTGCATGTTGTTTCCCCATTAGATTGTAAGCTTTTTGGAGGCAAAATCTGCATTTGCCCTCTTTTTGCATCAACTCAGGTCTTAGCAGAGAACCAAGATAATGTAAGTACTTAATAAATGTTGATTTATTTATTGATAGAGGCAGTGCCTATAGAGCCAAGTTGAAAGCCAAGAAGACTTCGGTTACAGTCTTTCCTTAGATTTATGCTGGCTATATGACACTGGATTGTGTCATGTAGCCAGTATATGTAAAAGAATCACAGAGAGACTTCCAGTTAAGATGGTGGCTTAGAGAAAGCTAAAGTTCAGATCTCCGGAAAACCCTTCCCGACCGATCTCAAACTATAAGCTCCTAAGGCGCCGAAATTCAAAACGATCAACAGCACAGACCCTGGGAACCCTCCTCCTGGACCTGAACCCGGATCAAAAGGTACGGCCCCACTCAAAAGCCAGAACCCGAGATCACTCGGACCTAAGGGGTAGGAGCTCAGAGTCCAAGGCTCCAGGAAGCCGCAGGCCACACAGCTCAGAGAACAGGATCCTGTGAACAACAACCCTCAGGGCCTTCTACCTGAGTCCCAGTGAAAGTCTTTGCTCCCCCAGCAGAGAGCAGGGTCGAAACAACAGCAACTCTCAGGGCAGGCAAGACAGCCTCACGGGCTGGATCCTGCTATCCAAGTCTCAGCGAAAATCACTGCCCTCGGAGCATGGGGAGGCTGCAACCCATCCCCCCACAGGCCGACGAAAAAGCCTCACGGCCAGCTATTCTGAAGGCAACTTCCGGAAAGCACCGGAAAGATATACAAGAGATATACAGAGAGCCAGGGGGAGAGTGTGGCCTCGTGGTCCGACCCTTCCATTCCAGTTCCAGTGAGGAATATTCAGTTTAACCAAGGGACAGCTCATAGAACCAACAATCTGCCCAAGACAAAAGCCTCTGAACACCAGACAGAGATAAGAAAAGCTAATCCTCCCCATTCAGAGATGGCAAACTCCACAGAAGCACAGAAGCCCCAAAATACCAAGAAAAATAAGAAGAAAGGGGCGACTTTGGACACATTCTATGGAGCCAAAATACAAAATACAGAGGAGATAGAAGAAGATATACAAGAAAATACTCCAAAATCTTCCAAAGGAAATGGAAACTCTCCACAAACCAATGAAGAATTTGAATCAGAAATGACCAAAAAGATGGAAGCCCTCTGGGAGGAAAAGTGGGAAATAATGCAAAAGAAATTCACGCATCTACAAAACCAGTTTGACCAAACTGTAAAAAAAAACCAGGCTTTAAAGCAAGAACAAATAAAGCAAAGCCAAAACACCAAGAAATTAGAAGAGAATATAAAATATCTCACCAACAACGTGACAGATCTGGAAAATAGAGGGAGAAGAGATAATTTAAGAATAATTGGACTCCCAGAAAAGCCAGAAATAAACACCAAACTGGACATGGTGATACAAGATATAATCAAAGAAAATTGCCCAGAGATTCTAGAACAAGGGGGCAATACAGCCACTGACAGAACTCACAGAACACCTTCTACACTAAACCCCCAAAAGACAACTCCCAGGAATGCAATTGCCAAATTCCAAAGCTATCAAACAAAAGAAAAAATCCTACAGGAAGCCAGAAAAAGACAATTTAGATATAAAGGAATGCCAATCAGGGTCAAACAAGACCTTGCAAGTTCTACTCTGAATGATCGTAAGGCATGGAACATGATCTTCAGAAAGGCAAGAGAGCTGGGTCTCCAACCAAGAATCAGCTACCCAGCAAAACTGACTATATACTTCCAAGGGAAAGTATGGGCATTCAACAAAATAGAAGACTTCCAACTTTTTGCAAAGAAAAGACCAGAGCTCTGTGGAAAGTTTGATACCGAAAATCAAAGAGCAAGGAATACCTGAAAAGGTAAATATTAAGGAAAGGGGATAAATGTTATCTACTTCTTTTATTCAAACTCGCTTCTATAAGGACTACATTTATATCAATCTATGTATACTAATATGTGGGGAAAATGTAATGTATAAATAATGGGTAAAGAAAGACCAAATAGAATAATCGTTCTCACACAAAGATTCACATGGGAAGGGGAGGGGAAGAAAACTCCTATAAGAAGGAGAGGAAGAGAGGGGGGTTTTCTTTCTTTTTTCTTACTTAAACCTCAATCTCAGGGAAATCAACTCTGAGAGGGAAAAACTTCCAGATCCATTGGGATCTTGAATTCTATCTTACCCAACAAGGGTAGGGAGAAGGGAAAACCAAGGGGGGAGGGGGAGAGGGAGAACAAAAAGGGAGGGAAAGAGAGGGGGCAGGGGGAGGGAAGAAAAAGGGAGGGACTAAAAAGGGAAACATCAAGGGAGGGGACAAGGGGGACTGATTCAAAGTAAATCACTGGACTAAAAGGTAGAGCCGAAGAAGAAAAGGTTAGAATTAGGGAAGGATATCAAAATGCCAGTGAGTCCACAAATGACAATCATAACGTTGAATGTGAATGGGATGAACTCACCCATAAAACGTAGACGAATAGCAGAATGGATTAGAATCCAAAACCCTACCATATATTGCCTTCAAGAAACACACATGAGGTGGGTTGACAACCACAAGGTCAGAATTAAAGGATGGAGTAAGGCCTTCTGGTCCTCAACTGATAGAAAGAAGGCAGGAGTGGTAATCATGATATCTGATAAAGCCAATGCAAAAATAGACCTGATCAAAAGGGATAGGGAAGGTAATTATATTTTGTTAAAAGGGACTCTAGACAATGAGGAAATATCATTAATCAACATGTATGCACCAAATAATATAGCACCCAAATTTCTAATGGAGAAACTAGGAGAATTGAAGGAAGAAATAGACAATAAAACCATACTAGTGGGAGACTTAAACCAACCATTATCAAATTTAGATAAATCAAATCAAAAAATAAATAAGAAAGAGGTAAAAGAAGCGAATGAAATCTTAGAAAAATTAGAATTAATAGACATATGGAGAAAAATAAATAGGGATAAAAAGGAATACACCTTCTTCTCAGCACCACATGGCACATTCACAAAGATTGACCATACATTAGGTCACAGAAACATAGCACACAAATGCAAAAAAGCAGAAATAATGAATGCAGACTTCTCAGATCACAAGGCAATAAAAATACTGATTAATAATGGTACATGGAAAACCAAATCTAAAACCAATTGGAAATTAAACAATATGATACTCCAAAACCATTTACTTAAAGAAGAAATCATAGAAACAATAATTTCATCGAGGAAAATGACAATGGCTAAACATCCTTTCAAACCTTTTGGGATGCAGCCAAAGGGGTAATCAGAGGTAAATTCATATCCCTGAATGCTTATATTAACAAACAAGGGAGAGCAGAGATCAATCAATTGGAAATACAAATGAAAAAATTCGAAAGCGATCAAATTAAACCCCCCCAGCAGAAAACCAAATTAGAAATCCTAAAAATTAAGGGAGAAATTAATAAAATTGAAAGTGATAGAACTATTGATTTAAAAAATAAGACAAGAAGCTGATACTTTGAAAAAACAAACAAAATAGACAAAGTACTGGTCAATCTAATTAAAAAAAGGAAGGAAGAAAAGCAAATTAACAGCATCAAAGATGAAAAGGGGGACATCACCTCCTATGAAGAGGAAATTAAGGCAATCATTAGAAATTACTTTGCCCAATTATATAGCAATAAATACACCAATTTAGGTGATATGGATGAATATATACAAAAATACAAACTGCCTAGACTAACAGAAGAGGAAATAGAATTCTTAAATAATCCCATATCAGAAATTGAAATCCAACAAGCCATCAAAGAACTTCCTAAGAAAAAATCCCCAGGGCCTGATGGATTCACCAGTGATTTCTATCAAACATTCAGAGAACAGTTAATCCCAATACTCTACAAACTATTTGACATAATAAGCAAAGAGGGAGTTCTACCAAACTGCTTTTACGACACAAACATGGTACTGATTCCAAAACCAGGCAGGTCAAAAACAGAGAAAGAAAACTATAGGCCAATCTCCCTAATGAATATAGATGCAAAAATCTTAAATAGGATACTAGCAAAAAGACTCCAACAAGTGATCAGAAGGATCATTCACCATGATCAAGTAGGATTCATACCAGGGATGCAGGGTGGTTCAACATTAGGAAAACCATCCACATAATTGACCACATCAACAAGCAAACTAGCAAGAACCACATGATTATCTCAATAGATGCAGAAAAAGCATTTGATAAAATACAACACCCATTCCTATTAAAAACACTAGAAAGCATAGGAATAGAAGGGTCATTCCTAAAAATAATAAACAGTATATATCTAAAACCAACAGCTAATATCATCTGCAATGGAGATAAACTAGATGCATTCCCAATAAGATCAGGAGTGAAACAAGGATGCCCATTATCACCTCTACTATTTGACATTCTACTAGAAATGCTAGCAGTAGCAATTAGAGAAGAAAAAGAAATTGAAGGCATCAAAATAGGCAAGGAGGAGACCTAGTTATCACTCTTTGCGGATGACATGATGGTCTACTTAAAGAATCCTAGAGATTCAACCAAAAAGCTAATTGAAATAATCAACAACTTTAGCAAAATTGCAGGATACAAAATAAACCCACATAAATCATCAACTTTTCTATATATCTCCAACACAGCTCAGCAGCAAGAACTAGAAAGAGAAATCCCATTCAAAATCACGTTAGACAAAATAAAATACCTTGGAATCTACCTCCCAAGACAAACACAGGAACTATATGAACACAACTACAAAACACTTGCCACACAACTAAAACTAGACCTGAACAAATGGAAAAACATTAACTGCTATCGATAGAACCAGCCAATATAATAAAAATGACCATCCTACCCAAAGTTATTTATCTATTTAGTGCCATACCCATTGAATTACCAAAATACTTCTTCACTGATTTAGAAAAAAACATAACAAAGTTCATTTGGAAGAATAAAAGATCAAGGATATCCAGGGAAATAATGAAAAAAAAAAACACATATGATGGGGGCCTTGCAGTCCCTGACCTAAAACTATATTACAAAGCAGCAGTCATCAAAACAATTTGGTACTGGCTAAGAAACAGAAAGGAAGATCAGTGGAATAGACTGGGGGCAAGCGACCTCAGCAAGACAGTATACGATAAACCCAAAGATCCCAGCTTTTGGGACAAAAATCCACTATTCAATAAAAACTGTTGGGAAAATTGGAAGACAGTGTGGGAGAGACTAGGAATAGATCAACACCTCACACCCTACACCAAGATAAATTCAAAATGGGTGAATTACTTAAACATAAAGAAGGAAACCATAAGTAAATTGGGTAAACACAGAATAGTATACATGTCAGACCTTTGGGAGGGGAAAGGCTTTAAAACCAAGCAAGATATAGAAAGAATCACAAAATGTAAAATAAATCATTTTGACTACATCAAACTAAAAAGCTTTCGTACAAACAAAACCAATATAACTAAAATCAGAAGGGAAACAACAAATTGGGAAAAAATCTTCATAGAAACCTCTGACAAAGGTTTAATTATTCATATTTATAATGAGCTAAATCAATTGTACAAAAAATCAAGCCATTCTCCAATTGATAAATGGGCAAGGGAAATGGATAGGCAGTTCTCAGATAAAGAAATCAAAACTATTAACAAGCACATGAAGAAGTGTTCTACATCTCTTATAATCATAGAGATGCAAATCAAAACAACTCTGAGGTATCACCTCACACCTAGCAGATTGGCTAACATAACAGCAAAGGAAAGTAATGAATGCTGTAGGGGATGTGGCAAAGTAGGGACATTAATTCATTGCTGGTGGAGCTGTGAACTGATCCAACCATTCTGGAGGGCAATTTGGAACTATGCCCAAAGGGCGACAAAAGAATATCTACCCTTAGACCCAGCCATAGCACTGCTGGGTCTGTACCCCAAAGAGATAATGGACACAAAGACTTGTACAAAAATATTCATCGCTGCGCTCTTTGTGGTGGCCAAAAACTGGAAAACGAGGGGATGCCCATCAATTGGGGAATGGCTGAACAAACTGTGGTATATGTTGGTGATGGAATACTATTGTGCTAAAAGGAATAACAAAGTGGAGGATTTCCATGGAGACCGGAACAACCTCCAGGAAGTGATGCTGAGCGAGAGGAGCAGAACCAGGAGAACATTGTACACAGAGACTAATACACTGTGGTATAATCGAACGTAATGGACTTCTCCATTAGTGGCGGTGTAATGTCCCTGAATAACTTGCAGGGATCCAGGAGAAAAAAACACCATTCATAAGCAAAGGATAAACTATGGGAGTGGAAACACTGAGAAAAAGCAACTGCCTGAATACAGAGGTTGAGGGGACATGACAGAGGATAGACTCTAAATGAACACTCTAATGCAAATACTATCAACAAAGCAATGGGTTCAAATCAAGAAAACATCTAATGCCCAGTGGACTTACGCATCGGCTATGGGGATTGGGGGGGAGGAAAAGAAAATGATCTATGTCTTTAACGAATAATGCTTGGAAATGATCAAATAAAATATATTTAAAAAAAAAAGAATCACAGAGAAAGTGAAAACATACATAGGTAAAGAGACTTTTTCAACTCATCATTCACTCTACCAATTAAATCAAAGGTACAGATGAATTACTAATTCTAATTTTGTTACATATTTTATTCTCTAACACACATAAACATACAGACATAGAGAAAATAATAGAAAACATAATTATCTCTATCAAAGTTTATCATAAACTTCACTTCCTGGTATATGTTATCAGAGCACACATTTTACTATTATTATGAAAATAATCTTGACCCAGAAGATCCCCTAAAAAACTCTCTGTAATGCCTATGAGTTCTTGAATCAGACTCTGAAAACCAATGAGATGAGTGTTTGTATTACAGTCTTCTCCCCACCTCACATTCCTGCCCTCAAAATAGAGGACTTCATTACACAAGCTTTACCTTGAAACATCCTAATCTGTCAGTTCTTCAGTATACTCAACTCTTTTTCCACTTCTCCACTTCATTTCACTCATATATGGTGAAAGTCATACCTTCTTTTTTGCTATCATTAACAAATCTTCTACTTTCCTGATTAAGAACTTCATAGTTGCAATATCTGATCATAATTCACTATCATTCAATTATTTCCTCTGTCTTATTCCTTCTAAAGGTATTCTTTGTCCACATTATCATCTTCTATTCCTCCACCAGTGAGTACTTTTCTTTAAAATCATCTGTTTTGTTTATACTTTCCCTTCATTCCCAAAATCATCTCCTTAGTACAGCAAGTTGTCACTTAATCCCCTGCTCCCTTTTCAAATAATCACTCATGCCTTGCCAAATTCCAGTCCTGAATTCTTCCTCCTATTTGACTCCTCTACCCTCATTCATATACTACTTTAGGAAATCAGAGGATAACCCAGTGATGCTGACTGAATTGACTACAAATTTATTTTCTCTAAATTCAACCAGATCTTCATTGTAGTTGTCAAAACTAGCTGATTTTTATCCCCAAAATCTCCTTTGAATATATTTATATTTCTCCACTCACATGTCTAATACCCCATTTCAGGCCCTAATCCCCCTCCCAACTGTGTAGTATAATAGTCTTTTATATATAGATCTACCGTGTAAGGGTTAAAAATGGTTTGACTAAATTCATGAGTTATAAAAGGTTGTTGTGGTCACCATTTATAAAAATTAATCTATGAGTCAATAGGCTGTTTAATAGCTTTGTTTACAGGTTATAGATATTAAAATGGGAAATACAGGAAAGAAGTAGAAAATATCTCCTAGCTAAAAATATCCTAAATCCTAATCCTAGTCCCTCCAGACCACAAATGAGAATCTGAATCTCACCAGTCCACAAGAGTGTCTCCAGTCAGACATTCCAACAACCAAAAAGGATGCCAAAGAGGCTGAGCCACAAAGGGCAGTCTTTCACACCAAGGAGGCAATAATCTCACCAAGTAAGCATCTCCCTTCAGTCTCCAATGCAAAAAGCTTAATCTTCACCAAAATCCAAAGTTCAGATCAGGAAAACATTTGGTGGAAGAACCATGTGTCTGCCTTATCTCCATTCATTTTGGGAGAACCAGAGGAGGAAAAATGGAGCTAGATGAGAATAATTCCAGGAAATGGAAACAAACAAACAAAAAAAACCAAAAAAAGATAATACATTATGTTGTCCTCACCTAGAATAAAGGTGACAAATAAAATCAATATAAAATATGGGTCCTTCATGAAGAATTTTTAGGCCAATAACATAACTTCTGTGAAACAACAAAGTACAGTGGATGGAGGGCTGGCCATGTAGTCAGGGAGATCTGTTTTAATGTCTTGTCTTTGACACATTTGCTTTATGATCATGGGCATTCATTTAACCTTTTAAGGCCCTAGGCAAATCTCTAAGACTACATTAGTTATTTTGCAAACTTCTAACATCACAGTCCACTATCATTAACATATATCACACAGAGATACCTAATAACATTCATAAAAACACTGTAGACATGTAAATTCAGAGTCTTACTTTATATTATGTATATTATATTAAACCTTTTAATATCAGTCAAGTTGCTGCTATTTTTTCAAGAATGCATTTCATTATCTCTATGTGCCCAAATTATTGAAAAAAGCAAGTGCCAAGAAGCTATTAGACTAATCATTATGAGATGAAAAGATTCATTTTAGTCAATGTCAAATTACATGCAATCCACTCATGAAACTAATAATTTATCCCATTACTTGCTGGGTAATACTTTTCCTCATACTGTCATATTTCTTATTACATTTTCACCATCATGATAATCTAAAAGTTTTCAAGTACACAGTCTTCTTTATTTTAAAGGAAATGGCAAGATCTCATTCTAGAAATCAATTGAGATTTTCATGGATTTCAAATGGAGGAACAGATGGATCTTTCCTAATTGTTTCTTGTTTTAATGAGATAAGTTTATCCTATACCATCAATGCCACTGGTCCAAGAATATCAATATGCCCTCTCTTTAGAGTCAATGCATGAATCAGCCTCTCTAGGAAATTATCTCATTATACACAAGAAATAGTATTATATAAGTAACTAGTTTTCTGCAATGAGAAAATAAATAGAAAAAGACCTCAGGTAACTTTTAACAAACTGAAACAGATTGACAATTTTTGTCTAGAATCTGAACATAAGAAAATTGTGAAAAAAAAACAACTTATGGGAGTCCATCATGAAGAGAAGAATGGAATGATATATGATGCAATGGATTATAATAAATGTTTAAAATTCACATAACACTTTAAATATTTCAAAGGGCTTT
Organism: Monodelphis domestica; assembly: GCF_027887165.1. NCBI lineage: Eukaryota > Metazoa > Chordata > Mammalia > Didelphimorphia > Didelphidae > Monodelphis > Monodelphis domestica. The sequence continues at coordinate 142,262,979 of NC_077230.1, read as the reverse complement.
CAAACACTTTATAACTGTTCTATTATTTAATACTCACAACAGCCCTGTGGGATGTGTCATTATTCCCATTTTATAGATTTAGCAACTGAAGTGTACTTAACCAGGATTACATAGTTTTTAAATGATGAAGTAATCAAATCAAATCAAATGACCAGAAGATAACCACATTACCATCTGTATCACCTAGATGCTATAAATTGTTTAAACATGTGACCAAACTATGAGAAAAATAGCATGTACCACAATAATAGCAAGTCTGAAGATTACTTCTAAAAATCCAAAAATATCTGAATATAATGGGTGAACCACTATGAAATCTGTGAAAGTTTACCAGAAAAAGGCTCAAGTGTAGAGAAGGGAAAATGAGGTGAACTACTAAGAGTTGGAAATTGAATAGACATATTCACCAGGAACAGGGAAATGATAATTTTAAAAGAGAGGCATTTTAAAGTTTATTTGGCCAAAAAGAACAGAAAGAAGTAAGGCAATAATAGAGGTAAAGGGGAAAAGGAGAAAATGAAGGCAATGAAGGTATAACAAGGAAGGAAAAGGGGTTTACTTCTTAAGTAAGGCAGAGGGAAAGGTGGAGGGATGAGTGGCAATTATCATAAGGCAATTTCAGAGTTTCTGGTCATATAAGTGGAACAATTATAGGTAAAGTTTAAGAGGGAAAAGTAGGTCCTTGCTTAAGGTTGCCAAAGCATAGAAAATATCAATATCATTCTGTACATAGATAAAACTGAATTTAGCACTGAAGAAAGAAGTCAGTTAAATAGTATGCTATAATATGCTGATTCCTTGAGGGTAGATATCATGTAGGACCAATTAGTATTTTGGCATTGATTTTTGAGATGTCTTTGACCTTAAGAGATGGATTCTGGTGTAATCGACAAAAACATTAGGTGTCATTGAAAGGATGTACTTCAAATGGCAAATGGGAATAATATCCTGGAAGGGAAAACTTGAATAAAGTGACAATTTAAACTTTTCCAATCTAATTACATTGAGTTATTCTTATATTCTATTAAAACAAAACCACAAATAGGAAACTCTGAACATGAATTAAATGCTAATTTGAGTTTGTATTCTTGCCAACAATTTGTCTTTTAATGTAACCAGAATACTGAGCAAAGAATATTCAGGGAAAATATTCTGTAACTACAATCTACCATAAGTATTTTTTTTCTGGATAGCCAAAGTCTTCTAAGCATCTGGGGAATTATTTTTCCATAACTCAATAACTCTTATATGAGATATTTATTGATTACTTATATTTACTATGCACCATACATTTTTTACTTCTTAAATATAGTATGTCAGATAGTTATAGTTGCTTTTTTGAGTGTTTCTGAGTCACATAAAGATTAATAAGAGAAGAGGGAATGATAGCTTGAATATATTACATGCTAAGGAAGAAAAATGGTCTAGAAGGAGTAAGACAGTGAAAAATACATGATAAAAATGAAAAACAAAAAGGTTTAGAAGGAGTTACACAAAAGGAAAGATGGTACAATAAGAGAATCTTATGAGAGAAGGCATTTCAGATCATGAAGTCATATAAATGACAATTATGGTAATGATGAGCAGTGTATGAACTATGAAAAAGAACCTGAAGGTTTGCCTCAGATTCTTCAAATATAGAGAGACAGATAGCATATTCTTTCTCTTTCTTTTCTTTAACCACCAAAAAGTATCTAGAAGTTGATGGGCTGGAGAGGACACAGCTGTATTAAACTGCTGGGAGACCTTCCCCCACCCTGTTCTTCCCCGACTGTCTAGGTCCCTGTATGCATTAGAATCCCTTCATAGATATAGCCACAGGCAGTGATGGAACTGAATAATCTAGAATCAAAACATTCAAATGTGTCTACAGACACTGAAAACTATGTAACCTCAGATTACCTCATTTTCCTAATTTGTGAAGTGAGAATAATATCACCTACCTTTCAGATTTGTATTGTAAAAAATCAATTAAAAAACTTATTATAGTGTCTGATGATATGTAAATTCCCTTTTCCATTCCATACCCATTGGGTCTAAAGTAGATGTAAATCCTGCTCCCTCTGCCCTTTAGAAACAGTATCAATTCCTTCATCATCCAAGCAGAATGATTGGAAATTTCTATATATACTGGATATCAGAAGGAGTTATTATTTTTTCTGATAAGATGTTGGACCAGTAAGCTTTACCAGAAACCTAGTTTCTGTGCCCTCTACATTTATAGGTGTTCTTATCTTAGTTGCATCCCAAGAACTAGTGAATATTGTCATCCTTCTTCCCACTGTTCTTTAAAGACAATGAAATTGTTCTATTAGTGCTAAAGTTAAATTCTCTCATAAGTTGTTTCCCCTAATTTAAATCTAAACTTGATGAAAATGGGCTAATCTTTCATACCTCTTGCTATCTTTAATGCTTAACACAGAGAAATGGTACATAACAAAGACTCAATAAATACTTCATTATTCTTCCATTCTATCAATTATTGTGACATGCTAAAATTTTGGCAAAAGTAAAGGTAGCATGACCGTGTTAGAAATGGCCCAAATGGATACTGATCCCAGGTGGGACCTAGAACTTACTTTGTTAAGAAAAAAATTTCCTCCTTTTGGGTCATTTGCCTTTTTCTCATAATAGATGGAGAAGCATGGGCAGTTGAATGACCTTTGGGGGCAGTGAAACATGGCTGCCTTTCCGCACAATTAATTAGCCAATCAAAACCTGAAGTTTTCTTCTCCCAAGTGGTTTTCTAATACCTCTAGAAATTCATCATCGTCTTCCCCATTGCTATCTTTATCCTCTGACTTGACAGCAGCATTCAAAACATTAGGTATGATTTCTGCACCAATAACATAATGACTCACAAACCCCTTGCCAGGCTATAGCAACTCTTATTTGCATTTTCTGAATCTGTGGTATATCTGAACATTTCAAGAATTTTTGCTAGATTGGTGGAGAGAACTTATGATAAAGTCTACATATATATTTATTATAATCATCAGGAAATTACATTTTAATATTATAAACCAGACCTAAATGTGCTCCAAATTCTCCCTTAATGTTTAATTTTTGATTAAATCCAGGCACAAAAAAATGAAATGACAAGAAAATTATAATTCCCTCATAGGGCCTACAGGATAGATCAGATTTCTCATGAATCCTCTTGTGTAAGAAATGCAATAATCTGGAAAACAAACTGGTCCATATATTGTGACCACTGAAAAATATTACAGTGAAGAATTATGATGAAATCTCATTTTTCTTAGCAAAATATAACTCTTTTTAATCTGGAAATTCAGGGGTCTAAAATGATCTTTCAGAAAAAGCACATAGAAAAAAATATATGTTAAAATATGAATATGTATGCAATAAATATACATTTTCATGTACATGTGTGCATATATAGAAATATTACTGCATTTATATGATTGTATAACTGCAGCTGCATGTATATTTATATGCACATGAAGAACACATATGTCATGCATTCTGTATATCTGTGTACATATATGTATGTATATACATATACATATATAGTGTCATATACACATATAGTCTCATATTTTCGTTTGTGCTCCATAAGTAATAGGTAAATTAGTGATATCTTTGAAATCTCTGTAATGATAACATATTTCAAATATTAATTATTTTATTGTATAGGAACCTACACTTTTAAGACATCTGAAAGCACCTAACCATTGAATAACACGCTTTAAAATAGAAGGTTTGGAATGTAATGTAGCTTCAGAAATTTAAATAATTTAGAATATCAAAATAAATTAAAAAGGTACATTTTGTGATTTTGAAATTTTTTAGGATATAATAGCTAATATTTATATTGAGCCATCTGTGCTTATACATTTCAAATTGTGTGCAGTCATCTATTCTTGTCTTTTATGATATAATAATCTTTTTTTCCTTTTACTTCCCTATGGAGAGAAATTGAAATCCATGTCATTGGATTGTTTTTATCTATTCATATTTTGCTAATAATTTAGTGTTTATGAGTTAATCATGTCAACTTTAGTCAATGGATTACCTAGGGACATGTAACAGAAAAAAATAAGGTATTAGGGGCTTGAACAATGTAAATAAGTGTCTGCAATTTCTTACCACTTTATTAGAGAAAGTTCTTCAGATAAGCTTGATGAAATACAGAATATCTTGTCATTGATTATGCAACAGATTGAAAAACACTCTGGTGATCCTTTAAAAAAAAGACATTATGGGAGACTTCCAGTCAAGATGGCAGCTTAGAGAAAGCTAAAGTTCAGATCTCCTGAAACCCTTCCCTATGGAACTCAAACTATATGCTCCTAAGGCACCGAAATTCAAAACTAACAATAGCATAGACCCCAGGAATCCTCCTCCTGGACCTGGACCTGGAACAAAAGGTATGCCCCCCCCCAAAAGCCAGAACCCGAGATCACTCAGACATAAAGGGTAGGCAGAAGGAAGGTCCCAGGACCCATCCCCCCAACCCAGAGCGTTGAGTCCGAGGGAGCAGAGGGAACTTTAGAGCCTCAGGGCAGGCTATCCTGAAGGCCAATTCCTGAAAACAGCCTGACCCAGTTGAGGGGGCATCCAGACAGCAGAGAAACAGAGAGAGACAGGAGGAGCCCCCTGACCAGATCCTTCCATCTGAGTCTCACCAAACGTCCCTGCCTCAGGGCATAGTTAGTCTGAGGTTAATCCTATCACCAGCCCTCAGAGCTCCAGGAAGCCACGGCCCCTCCCCCCTCAGAGAGCAAGGTCCTCTGAAACAACAGTAACACTCAGGGCTGGAAAAAGGGTCTCAGGAGCCGGCTATTCTGAAAGCCTCTTCCTGAAAACAACCTGACCCACTCATGGGGGCACCCAGACAGCAGGGAAACAGAGAGAGACGGGGGTAACCTGCAGCCCCCTGGCTAGATCCTAACATCCAAGTCTCAGGGAAGGTCCCTGACTCAAAGCATACTCAGATCAAACAAGAGAAAGTTAATCTTATCAGGAGCCCTCTGAGATCTGGGAAGCCACTGCCCCTCCCCCCTCAGAGTGCTGGCTCTCCTGGCCAGCTAAGGCAAAGAAACAAACACCCCATGTAAAGGGCCAAGGCAGGCTCAGAGGGTGGAAGTAAGGCAATGTTGAAGCATTGGGAGGGAACTGAGGAGGGCAGTGACATGGAAACACCAGCAATTCCTGGCTTCCCCGGGAAGACAGAACAACAACTACATAGAACAGACAATCTGCCTGGGCTAAAACCTCTGAACACCAGACAGAGATAAGAAAAGCTAGTCCTCCCCACTCAGATAGAGATGGCAAACTCCACAGAAGCACAAAATCCCCAAAATCCAAAGAAAAACAAGAAAAAGGGGGCAACTTTGGATACATTTTATGTAGCAAAAATACAAAATACAGAGGAGATAGAAGAGGAAACACAACCAAATGCTCCGGAAACTTCCAAAGGAAATGGAAACTCTCCACAAACCCATGAAGAATTTGAATTGGAAAGGATCAAAAAGATGGAAGCCCTCTGGGAGGAAAAGTGGGGAATAATGCAAAAGAAATTCATGCATCTACAAAACCAGTTTGACCAAAGTGAAAAGGAAAACCAGGCTTTAAAAGTCAGAATCAGGCAACTCAAAAACAATGAGCAAGAATTAATAAAGCAAAGACAAAAGACCAAGAAATTAGAAGAGAACATAAAATATCTCACTGACAAGGTGACAGACTTGGAAAATAGAGGAAGAAGAGATAATTTAAGAATAATTGGACTTCCAGAAAAGCAAGAAATAAACAGCAATCTCAACATCGTAATACAAGATATGATCAAAGAAAATTGCCCAGAGATTCTAGAACAAGGGGGTATTACAGCTAATGACAGAGCTCACAGAACACCCTCTACACTAAATCCCAAAAAGACAACTCCCAGGAATGGAATTGCCAAATTCCAAAGCTTTCAAACAAAAGAAAACATCCTACAAGAAGCCAGAAAAAGACAATTTAGATATAAAGGAATGCCAATCAGGGTCACACAAGACCTTGCAAGTTCCACTCCGAATGATCGTAAGGCATGGAACATGATCTTCAAAAAGGCGAGAGAGCTGGGTCTTCAACCAAGAATCAGCTATCCAGCAAAACTGACTATATACTTCCAAGGGAAAGTATGGGCATTCAACAAAATAGAAGATTTCCAACTTTTTACAAAGAAAAGACCAGAGCTCTGTGGAAAGTTCAATATCAAAAAACAAACAGCATGGAACACCTGAAAAGGTAAATATGAAGGAAATGGTAAAGGAGAAAAATGTTATCTTTTTCTTTTATTCAAACTCTCTGCTAGAAGGACTACATTTATATCAATCTATGTATAGTAACATGTGGGGAAAATGTAATGTGTAAATAGGGGGAAAAGAAAGACCAAATAGAATAATCTTTCTCACGCAAATATTCACAGGGGAAGGGGAGGGGAAGAAAACTGCTATAAGAAGGAGAGGAAGAGAGGGTTTTTTACTTAAATTTTAATCTCAGGGAAATCAACTCTGATAGGGAAGAACATCCAGATCCATTGGGATCTTGAATTCTATCTTACCCAACAAGGGAAGGGAGAACGGAAAACCAAGGGGGGTAGGAGAGAGGGAACACAAAAAAGGGAGGGAAGAAGAGGGGGGAGGGAGAGGGAACAAAAATGGAGGGACTAGAAATGGAAACATCAAGTGAGGGGACAAGAGGGACTGATGTAAAGTAAATCACTGGACTAAAAGTAAGAGCTAAAGAAGAAAGGTTAGAATTAGGGAAGGATATCGAAATGCCAGGGAGTCCACAAATGACAATAATAACTTTGAATGTGAATGGGATGAACTCACCCATAAAACATAGACAAATAGCAGAATGGATTAGAATCCAAAACCCTACTATAAGTTGTCTTCAAGAAACACACTTGAGGTGGGTAGACACCCACAAGGTCAGAATTAAAAAATGGAGTAAGACCTTCTGGGCCTCAACTGACAGAAGGAAGGCAGGAGTGGTAATCATAATATCTGATAAAGCCAAAGCAAAAATAGACCTGATCGAAAGGGATATGGAAGGTAATTATATTTAGTTAAAAGGGACTTTAGATAATGAGGAAATATCATTAATCAACATGTATGCACCAAATAATATAGCACCCAAATTTCTAATGGAGAAACTAGGAGAATTGAAGGAAGAAATAGACAGTAAAACCATACTAGTGGTAGATTTAAACCAACCATTATCAATTTTAGATAAATCAAATCAAAAAATAAATAAGAAAGAGGTAAATGAAGTGAAAGAAATCTTAGAAAAATTAGAATTAATAGATATATGGAGAAAAATAAATAGGGATTAAAAGGAATACACCTTATTCTCAGCACCACATGGCACATTCACAAAGATTGACCATACATTAGGTCACAGAAACATAGCACACAAATGCCGAAAAGAAGAAATATTAAATGCAGCCTTTTCAGATCACAAGGCAATAAAAAAATGATTAGTAAGGGTACATGGAAAACCAAATCAAAAATTAATTGGAAATTAAATAATATGATACTCCAAAATCATTTATTTAGAGAAGAAATCATAGAAACAATTAATAATTTCATCGAGGAAAATGACAATGGCGAGACATCCTTTCAAACCTTTTGGGATGCAGCCAAAACAGTAATCAGAGGTAAATTCGTATCCCTGAGTGCATATATTAACAAACTAGGGAAAGTAGAGATCAATCAATTGGAAATGCAAATAAAAAAAAACTCAAAAGCTATCAAATTAAAAACTCCCAGCAGAAAACCAAAATAGAAATCCTAAAAATTAAGGGAGAAATTAATAAAATCGAAAGTGATAGAACTATTGATAATTAATAAATAAGACAAGAAGCTTGTACTTTGAAAAAACAAACAAAATAGACAAAATACTGGTCAATCTAATTAAAAAAAGAAAGAAGAAAAGCAAATTAACAGCATCAAAGATGAAAAGGGGGACATCACCTCCTATGAAAAGGAAATTAAGGCAATCATTAAAAATTACTTTGCCCAATTATATAGCAATAAATACACCAATTTAGGTGATATGGATGAATATATACAAAAATACAAACTGCCTAGACTAACAGTAGAAGAAATAGAATTTTTAAGTAATCCCATATCAGAAAATGAAATCCAACAAGCCATCAAAGAACTCCTTAAGAAAAAATCCCCAGGGCCTGATTGATTCACCAGGGAATACTATCAAATATTCAGAGAACAGTTTACCCCAATACTATACAAACTATTTGACATAATAAGCAAAGAGGGAGTTCTACAAAATTCCTTTTATGACACAAACATGGTACTGATTCCAAAACCAGGCAAGTCAAAAACAGAGAAAGAAAACTATAGACCAATCTCCCTAAGGAATATTGATGCAAAAATCTTAAATAGGACACTAACAAAACAACTCCAGCAAGTGATAAGAAGGGTCATCCACCATGATCAAGTAGGATTTATACCAGGGATACAGGGCTGGTTCAATATTAGGGAAACCATCCACATAATTGACCACATCAACAAGCAAACCAACAAGAACCACATGATTATCTCAATAGATGCAGAAAAAGCCTTTGTTAAAATACAACACCCATTCCTATTAAAAACGCTAGAAAGCATAGGAATAGAAGAGTCGTTCCTAAAAATAATAAACAGTATATATCTAAAACCATCAATTAATATCATCAGCAATGGGGATAAACTAGAGGCATTCCCAATAAGATCAGGAGTGAAACAAGGATGCCCATTATCACCTCTACTATTTGACATTGTACTAGAAACACTAGCAGTAGCAATTAGAGAAGAAAAAGAAATTGAACGCATCAAAATATGCAAGGAGGAGACCAAGTTATCATTCTTTGAAGATGACATAATGGTCTACCTAAAGAATCCTAGAGATTCAATAAAAAAGCTAATTGAAATAATCAACAACTTTAGCAATGCTGCAAGATACAAAATAAACCCACATAAGTCATCAGCATTTCTATATATCTCCAACACAGCTCAGCAGCAAAAACTAGAAAGAGAAATCCCATTCAAAATCACCATAGAAAAAATAAAATACCTAGGAATCAATGTCCTGAGACAAACAGAGGAACTATATGAACACAACTACAAAACACTCTCCACACACCTAAAACTAGACTTGAGCAATTGGAAAAACATTAACTGCTCATGGATAGGATGAGCCAATATAATAAAAATGACCATCCTACCCAAACTTATCTATCTATTTAGTGCCATACCCATTGAACTACCAAAAAATTTCTTTTCTGATTTAGAAAAAATCATAACAAGGTTCATTTGGAATAACAAAAGATCAAGGATATCCAGGGAAATAATGGAAAAAAAAAACACAAATGAGGGGGGACTTGCAGTCCCAGACCTGAAACTATATTGCAAAACAGCAGTCATCAAAACAATTTGGTACTGGCTAAGAGACAGAAAGGAGGATCAGTGGAATAGACTGGGGGAAAGCGACCTCAGCAAGACAGTATACGATAAACCCAAAGTTCCCACATTTTGGGACAAATATCTAGTATTCGATGAAAACTGCTGAGAAAATTGGAAGACAGTGTGGGAGAGATTAGGAATTGATCAACACCTCACACCCTACACCAAGATAAATTCAAAATGGGTGAATTACTTAAACATAAAGAAGGAAACCATAAGTAAATTGGGTAAACACAGAATAGTATACATGTCAGACCTTTGGGAGGGTAAAGAATTTAAAACCAAAAAAGACATAGAAAGAGTCACAAAATGTAAAATAAATAATTTTGACTACATCAAATTAAAAAGCTTTTGCACAAACAAAACCAATGTAACTAAAATCAGAAAGGAAACAACAAATTGGGAAGAAATCTTCATAGCAATCTCTGACAATGGTTTAATTACTCAAATTTATAAAGAGCTAAATCAATTGTACAAAAATCCAAACCATTCTCCAATTGATAAATGGGCAAGGGACATGGGTAGGCAGTTTTCAGATAAAGAAATCAAAAGTATTAACAAGCACATGAAGAAGTGTTCTACATCTCTTATAATCATAGAGATGCAAATCAAAACAACTCTGAGGTATCACCTCACACCTAGCAGATTGGCTAACATGATAGCAAAGTAAAGTAATGAATGCTGGAGGGGATGTGTCAAAGTAGGTACATTAATTCATTGCTGGTGGAGTTGTAAACTGATCCAACCATTCTGGAGGGCAATTTGGAACTATGCCCAAAGGGAGATAAAAGAATGTCTACCCTTTGATCCAGACATAGCACTGCTGGGTCTGTAACCTAAAGAGGTAATGGAGAAAAAGACATGTACATGAATATTCATAGCTGCACACTTTGTGGTGGCCAAAAATTGGAAAATGAGGGGATGCCCATCAATTGGGGAATGGCTGAACACATTTTGGTATATGTTGGTGATGGAATACTATTGTGCTAAAAGGAATAATAAAGGGCAGGAATTCCATGGAGACTGGAACGACCTCCAGGAAGTGATGCAGAGCGAGAGGAGCAGAACCAGGAGAACATTGTACACAGAGACTAATACACTGTGGTATAATCGAACGTAATGGACTTCTCCATTAGTGGTGGTGTAATGTCCCTGATCAATCTGCAGGGATCTGGGAAAAAAAACACTATTCATAATTAGAGGACAAACTGTGGGAGTAGAAACATCAAGGAAAAGCAACTGCCTGAATACAGTGGTTGAGGGGACATGACAGAGGAGAGACTCTAAACAAATACTCTAATGCAAATACTAACAACATGACAATGGGTTCGAATCAAGAACACATTGATACCCAGTGGAATCATGTGTCAGCTATGGGGGGTGGGGAGGGAGCAAAAGAAAATGATCTTTGTCTTTAATGAATAATGCTTGGAAATGATCAAATAAAATATTATATATAAAAAAATAAAATAAAAAAGACATTATATAGGAAGTTAGTTGAGATAAATTAGACATTTGATGAGTATAGGCTATATATACTTAAGAATAAATATATATAAGGACCAAGATAACAATATATAAAAAAACTGGAAATATTATTTGATGAATGACTTGAATATGTGGAACTCCAGAGAAAGAACTGATAAGTAGAAATAAAATATATAAATATGTTTGTATTTGTCACTAATGGGGAGAGAGGAAGAAGGGAGTGAGTTAACTGAATACTTTAATGAAAGAAACAAATAAATTTAAATTAAAAAAGAATAAATCTTTCCTTGTAAAAATCACAACTATTGATAAAGAATAAAGTCACCAAGCATTTATTAAGAGTTTACTGTTAGGCAATGTACTAAGTGCCAAGGATAAAAAATGAAAGCAGAAACATTAATTCCTTCAAGGTGGTTGCATTATAATTGGGGAAGGCAATACAATAAAGGGATTTGAAATTGTACAGATTAAAGGTAAAGTTCAGAGAATAAATGATAGCTTTTCCAAGTTCTGTCTTAATATGAAGAATTATTGTTTTCTTGAAACTTCATTGACTTACTGGGGAAATACTAGATAAGTAGGAAATACTGAACCTAGCAGGGAACATGTACATCAGTCAAAGACAGAAGGTCATTTATTACTAATTAGATAGTTATCTTAGGTCATCAGGAGTTGACCAATGGAGATAAAAACGCCCAGAAACTCCTATGAATGATCACTGTATCAACAGAGATTCTATAGTTAGGGGGACTACATGATCATAAAAAAAAGGAAAGAACAGAAAGAGCAGATAAATTCATTACTTGAAGTGTAAGCTACCAGGGGTATATATATATATATATATATATATATATATATATATATATATATATATATATATATATATATATATATATATATATATATATATACATAGCCTCTATATATTCCTATCAATATAATCTTTACCTTTTCCACTCTTCCCTCTTACATGGTATACAATTAAGAGTGATCCCAGTTTTATAATGTGATTTGTTTTGGTAGCTGCTATAGTCCTGGTATTATCTCAGTAAATGCCATCACTATGAGTAATTTCTGCCTATTGGAAAAACATTAAAATTGAACTCACAAGGTATGGTTCATGTACTGTTTTTTAATTGTAATATATATTTTTCTGGAATACATGTCAATAAAATTTTTAATATTGATATTTCTGATATTTTTCCAATACATGTTCTCTCCTATCACATTCCCTTTTCCATGAAGGTAGGTAATATTGTATAGGTTTTATACATGTTATATATATATATATATATATATATAATTTCCAGGTTAGTTAAGTTGAGAAAGAAGATACATATTGCTTTCACTAGAGAAATACTCATTGAGAAAACAAAGAATTGTATGCTTCAGTTTGTATTTACACTCCATATGTTCCTTCTATATCACTTGATATCTTTTTTTTTTACATGAGACTCTTAGAATTGTCCTGGATCATTGCTTTGTTTATAATAGTTACACCATTCATAATTGATCATCTTACATTGCTGTTGTTATTTTACAAATTCTTCTTGTTCTGTTAATTTCACTTTGCCTCACTTTACATGAGTCTTTACAAATATTTTTGTTATCTTGTTTGTCATTTCTTAAGATATAATAGCATTCCATTGGAAGCATATATCACAACTTGTTGAGCCATTCTTTAAATGGTGGATATCCCTTTAGTTTCTCATTCTTTACCACTATAAAAAGAGCTGTCATAAATATTTTTTATACAGGTAGGTTCCCCACCCCATATTTATTATCTTTGAGTTACAAAGACAATATTGGTCTATTCCAAATTGGTCTATGCATAAGAAAATAATTATTTCCAGTTTTCCCAACACTTTTTGTGAGATAGTGTGTTCTTCCAAAATCTTGGGCATTTGGATTTGTCCATTGTTTGTTGAGGCCTAATTTATTACATTTTCCCTCTACTCTATTTCTTAGCCAATACCAGTTTTCTGGATGGTTGCTGCTTTATAATTTGAGATCCAGTACAACTGAGTCAACTCCCTTCATATTTTTCCCCTGAATAGTTACCCACATATTATAACTTTTGTTCTTCCATATGAATTTTGTTATATTTTTTCTAGTTCTATGAGATAATGGTTGCTTAATCTGATTGGTATGGCTTTGAATTAATAAGCTAAATTAGAGGGAAAACTATTATTTTTATTATATTGACTTGGCTTGCCTATGAGCCATTTATGTTTTTCCAATTGTTTAGTTCTGACTATTTGCGTCTAAGTTATTTTAAATTTAATTTCTCCTTGTATGTTCTCCTTGCTATTGAGCTTTATTGGTAAAATAAGGAAATCCTGATGACTCTTGGGGGTCTGTTTTTTATAAAACAACTTTGTTTTTAATTATTTTTATTTTTTTTTGGCTGTTTCAATTGGATTTACTTGACATAATGTCATAGCTGCAAAAATGTTAGCTTTATTTCATTATTGCCTGTTTTAATATCTTCAATTTATTCTCCTCTTATTATAGCTAGCATTTCTAGTACAATGTTATATTGTAGTAGTACTAACAATCAGTATCCTCTTTTCACTTTTGATCTTATTGAGAAAGCTTTTTATTTATCCTCATTAGAGATAATGTTTTCTGACTTTCTTTTATTTATTTTTAATTGAACATTTACATTTAATTATTTAGTTTAGAATATTTTTTCATGTTTACATGATTCATGTTCTTTCCCTTCCCTCCTCCACCCCACCCCATAGCCTACATGCAATTCCACTGGATTCTAGAAGTATTTTTCCTTGCATCGCAGGCAGATGTTCTCTGTACCTCAGGGAAAACAGTCCACTCCAAGGCAGCTTCTCAAACCAAGGAATCACTAATCTCCCCAGGAGATGAGTACTATGAAGGGAAAATTTGCCAGAACAAAACCACTTTCCAGCTCAGTCAAAAGCAGGAGAGAAAGAATGAAAGTTAATGCCAGTACAAAGTTCCACAATCCTTATCTCCTCAGAATTCTCTCCCAGGATTTGTATCCAAATTATTTCCTATTCTTCTTAAAGCTAATCCATGAAATTTACTTTAACCCTTACCTACATTCTTAGAGTACTATACTCAATTTCACTCTGTAGGTGATTTTTTTCTAGTAGAAATAGATCCTTTAACTTCTGAAATATCATATTCCATGCCTTCTGATCCTTCAATGTGAAAACTGCTAGATCCTACGTAATCCTGATTGAAGATCCAGAAAAACTGATTTTTTCCCCTAGCAAATTATAGTAGTTTTTCCTTGGCTTGGGAATTCTGAAATTTGGCTTTCATAGTGCTGGGATTTTTAAATTTGGAATTTGATTTTAAATTTGGAAGTTATTGTTAGATTCATTTATGTTTTTTCCTCCTCCTCTGAAACATCAGGGGCAGTTTTCCCTGATAATTTCTTTAAATATAAATGCCCTGGTTATTTATTTCATTATTGCTTTCAGGCAATAAAATGATGCTTAGATTATTTCTCAAGGATTTATATCTCAGGTCAGTTATTTTTCCACTGAGATAATTTAAATTTACATTTTCTTTTTTTCACTTTTTTGAGTGTTTCATTGTTTTCTACTTTCTTAGGAAATAGCTCCCATTCATCCAATTCTAAATTTGAGTGAAGTATTTGGCTATATCCCCTCCAATATTTATTGTTTTTCTTTACTCTCATAATGGCTTATCTGCTAGGTGTGATGTGGTTCCTTAGAGTTTTTTTGATTTGCATTTCTCTAATCAGGAAGGATTTAGAATGTTTTTTTTTTATGTGATTATTAATAGTTTCAATTTCTTCATCTGAAAACTGTCTCTTGATTCATGTCTCTTGACATTTGTCAACTTGATAATGACTTGATTTCTTGTAGATTTGACTTAGTTCCTTATAAATTTAAGAAATTAGATCTTTGTCAGAGATTTTTGTTATAAAAGTTTTCCCCAGGTTCTTGCTTCCCTTCTAATTTTGATTGCACTGTTTATAGAAAAGACTTTGTAATGTAATATAATTGAAATTATTCATATTATATTTTGTAATGTTCTCTATCTCTTTCTTAGTCTTAATTTTTTCCCTTTCTCATAGATCTGACAGGTATCATAGTCCATGTTCACATAATTTATGCATAATTTCCCTCTTTATATATGTCATCAACCCATTTTGAATTTATCTTGGTATTGGATGACAGATGTTGATCTAAACCAAATTTTTCCCATACTATTTTCCACTCTGCTGTCAGCTTCCATTTTATGGGTGAGTTCATTCTATTAGCATTCACAATTATGATTACCATCTGTGTATTCCCCATCATTTTGATTTCTTCTTTTAATCATGCCCTTTCTCCTTGTACTATCTCCGTTCACACCAGTGTTTTGCTTTTAATCAACCCCAATTTCCCCCAACTTTTTTTTTAATTCCTCTTCCTTTTTATTCTCCTTCTTCTCTTTAGGGAATTTTAATTTCCCCCTCAACTCTTCCTTCCATAATATTTCCTCCCCCCACATTTCTCTTCCTTAATTCTCTTCTACTTCTTGAAAGGATAAGGTAGGATTGTATACCCCAATAAAACATTTGCTCTTTCCTCTCTGAATTGATTCCACTGAGAGTAAAGTCTAAATACTACCTATTACCACCTCCTCATTTCGATCTTAGTTTCTGTCTCACAGAGCTTTGCCTTGGGTTTATCTTCTTTTTCCATTCAGAGGACTGAGAAAGCCTGGTACTATAGAGCTCTGGTTCTTACCTCCAGAGCCTGGGATTTCCAGGGGTACACCTGCAGTGTTTTTATTTAATTGTTTGGCAGGTGTATCAGGCTTAGATGTATTTTCACCTGAGGCTATATTCCACCACTGCTACTACTGCTGCTGCCTGCTGTTGTAAGAGGCCAGTGCTCTGTAACTCTGAACCAAGGCCTGGGATTTCTAGATGTAGGTCTGTGGTGTAGCAGACTTTGCATTGTTTTTTTTTGTTGTTGTTGTTTTTTTGTTTTTTTTTTCCTGAAGCTATATTCCCTGCCCTGCTGCAAATGCTACTGCTGTGCTGCTGCCTCCACTGTCAGGAGTAAGTCTTGTACAAATAAGCTTCAAATCTCACTGCCAGGGCTTAGAGTCTCCGGGGCTAAGAATGTGGTGCTTTTTCAATAGTGTAGATAGTCCCCTAGAATTCAAAATGTCCCTGGTCCTGGGACTGCCTTTGGAGTGGTAGGTGGGGTAGGAGGTGGGTGGTCAGCTTGTGCTTTTCATTGTGTAGTTTTGCCCTTATATAATGTGGAGATCTCTCCTCACTGCCTATCTTTCATGCTGTGTCCAGTGGAAGAGGCCCTTTACCCATCCTCTTTTGACTTTGGTCCTTTTGAGACACTTTGTAATGATCGTTTCAGAAGAAAATTCAGAGCAGCTTAAGGCCAAAGACAGTTCCTGTCTTTAAGAAGCTTACAATTCAAAGAAGGAGACATTATGCAATCACCCTCACACACACACACACACACACACACACACACACACACACACACACACACACACACACACAAACATATGTATGTATATACAATGTAGGCAATATACAGTGTAGATAGGAAATAATTAAGAGAGGGAAGACACAAGAATTAAGAGGCATTGGGGAAAGCTCCAAGTAAATGATGAAATTTTAGTTAAGACTTAAAGGAAGCCAAGGATGTCAGTGGTTGGAGTATGTGAAGGAGAATATTCCAGGAATAGAAGGCAGCTAGGGAAAAAATGTCCCAAACTGAGAAATGGAATGCCTTGTTAGTAAAACACCCAGGAAGCTAAACACACTATTTCACATTGCCACTTGTGTGAATCATACTAAATATTAACATTCTCAAATCTACTGTATTTTGCCTTAGTTTTTAACACTAATGATAAATTTACCTCCTGATGCTGGAATTATACTAAATCATGTGCCATCTTCTAGGAATAAAGATGTCTTAAAATATGGTTACACAGGTGGCTTTTTTGTTTCTTACACTGCCTCTTCTCTCCACCTGCTACAGTCCTGATAGACAACAGAAATATCTTTTTTTTAAACCCTTACCTTCTGTCTTAGGATTGATATTAAACATCCTTTTCAAGGTAGAAGAGCAAAAAGGGCTAGGTGATGGGGGTTTAAGTGACTCACCAAGCTAGGAAATATCTGAGGTCAAATTTGAAACCAGGATTGTGTCTCTCCAGGTCTCACTTTCTATCACTGAATGACTTAACTATCCCTATATCTTAAGGGTGTTTTTTTTAATGATTTTAATATTGAAGTACACTGGTCTTCCTAGACTAGAAAATTGTTTAATCAATGGTTTGTTTGTGGGGGGAATCAGTCTCTTTCTGCTCCATTGTTATCCTGGCTTTACATCTATCCCTACATCTTCTTTGAGCTGTTGACTGCTACTGTTGCTACTACCACTACTAATCTCTCTCATTGTCTTCCTTACATATCTCTCTGCTTTAATTCTATTTTGTCTCTTCTGTCATCACTTTTTCTTTGCCACTTTAAGATCATGGAAAAAAATAGTGTTTTTTTTTACATAGTAATCACCAGCCAATCACATTGTTTTTCTCCTTCTATTATTCAAGCATACACTCTCAGGTGTAACCTTCTGATTTTAGGTTAGTCTCAGATGTTAGTTTGTTACCAAGTGTGAAGTGATTGCATCTTAAGTCAAAGTAATTTCTTATTATTCTTTTTCTCTTTTGCTTTCTGGCTACTTCTGGTGAATACTTCTTCATTAGCATTCCAGAATTTGCTATCTATATAACAAAAATTTAATTACACATGGGTTATAGACTTCTTTTAAATGTGTTTGTTCCTAGGGAGTGTCAAACTTTATATATATATATATATATATATATATACACACACACACACACACACATATATATATATATATATATATATTGCCCCACTTCTAAAATAATCCTCGTATAGAGATATATATTGTTCAGGACAAAAACTGTTTCTCTGATTACTCTTAAGAGGCAAACTAGCTCTAAGCTCAAAATTGCTGAAGGGCACCTTATTAAATACTGGTTGTACAAAAGATCATCAAGAAAAGCCTCACTCCATGACATTTTCCACTCAATTGTCAAAGTGTCTCCCTAAAGAAAAGAAATGACCATGTCAGGTCCTTCCAATCTCAATTCTATAAACTCTAATGACTCCCTGTCAGCTCCAAGATCAAATATACCACTCATTTAGGCTTTTATAACTAGCCCTCCACTTACACTTTTCCAATATTTATATCTTATACCTCCCCCTCTCCAAGTGCTCTCTGATCTGGTAATAATGACATACTTGGGGGGGCAGCTATGTGGCTCAATGGATAGAGAGTCAGGCTCAGAGATAGGAGGTCCTGGGTTCAAATCTGACCTCAGATACTTCCTAGCTATGTGACCCTGGGGTAGTCACTTGTCCCTGTGACAAGGAAATCACTTTAAAAGACTGATATATATATATATATTAATTTAAGGTCGCCAAGGAATTCAGCTATGTAATTCCTAAATGAAAACTCAAATCAGCAGTCAGCCTTTTATAGAGTTTAATTACAAACAGGAGGAAGAAAGGAATTAGAGATAGAGAGAGAGAGAGAGAGAGAGAGCGAAAGAGGAGAGAAGGGAATAGGGCTTAAATACCCCCTCTGTTTAGGCTGGGCCAAAAGGCCCAAGCCCTTAGATAACTGGGGCAAAGAAAAGAGATCAGTCCCTATTACTCACGTGACCAAAATGGAGAAACAGTCTCAAAGGCCCCCACCTTCAGCTTCCTTCAGAGCAAGCTTCTCAGAGCACACTTCAACCACTCAGACAAACTCCTCAACCACCACCTGAGTCTTCAGACCCCTCTATCTTTAAGGAAACCATCCAAGTTCCCTCCCCTCAGTTCTCACATCTACCAATCACTGTCCATCAATTTCCCTGTGCCAATGGAGGCTCTAGCTTAACCCAGGACCGCCCAGAGGTCTCTGGCTTTGCACATGTATGTTGAAGGTCATATTCTCAAATAATTAAATCTTTGATCCTTTGCTACAGCCCTTTCTAAATCCTGTTATTCTGAGTAGGGTAGAGATTGGAATAATTAAATTTTGATCTATGCTGCAGCCCTTCCTAAATCCTGTTAGGACTGAGTGGGGTGGAGATTGATTCCAAGTATCTCCATTGTATCAATTCTAAAATCAATCATGACTCAAAGAAATTCCTGTTCTATGCTTAAGCATAGGTCAAAACCCTTTCCATTGTTCAGCAAAAGGTTTCTGTCCTAAAGTAATCTTAAGAAGGGAGGAGGAAGAACCTCCCATGCCAATGGGGTTCACATTCCAATACACTATCAGTAAGAAATTTTCCAAGTATGAAATTTCCCAATGGTGAAATTTCCAACATTTATAAGTCTAAGAAATTTTAAGGTTTACATCCCCCATTGCCTAGCCATTACCACTCTTCTGCCTTGGAATCAATCACAGAATTGATTCCAAGATGGAAGGTAAATGTTCTTTTTTTTGTTGTTGTTTTTTTAATAATGATGTATTTTCTGTTCCTTAAACAAGACCTTCCCTCTCCTGGCTTCTTGCATTTTTTTATATCCCTGTCATTATTCAAGTCCCAGTTAAATTCCCTACTATATAAGAAGCCTTTACTGATCTTTCTTAATTAACCTCTTCATTATTTCTGAATTATACTTCATATAGATTTTTGTATATACTTTGAATAAATTATACATAAAGGACATGTTGCCTTCCACATTAGACCATGAGATTCAGTTCTTTGAATAAAGGGTCTTTTTTTTTAATCTCCTATTGTAACACTTAAACAACCAAAGGATTCATCCTCCCAGAACTTTGGATCCATGACCTGACCCTACCCAGAATATCGATAAGATATCCTATCATCCTGTTTTGCTAACTCAAGATATCCTGTTAGCAAATCAAACCAACCCTATATAATCCTTCTCTCCTCTTCATTCAGGGTTCCATCTGCCTTGGAGGTGGTGGGACCCAAGCTGGAGCTTTTAATAAAGCAGTACCTCTTGATTTTACATTATCTGTACATGATATGTGTCTATACTTATTTCAACAACCACATCTGCATCTACTTCTTGATGAAAGTAAAGTTTATTTTTAAGGAAAGCCTGCCCCACTTCCATCCATCTACTTTTAGTACTCCTCCCCTTCTATTAGACATTCTGTCCATAATAATAAAAAAACAACAAATAGCTGGCATTTATATAGCACTTTAAGATTTGTGAAGCACTTTGCAAATATTATTTCACTTTGCGTTTTCAAAAATCCTGAGATGTAGGTGCTAATATTCTCCTCATTTTACAGAGAGGAAACTGAGCCTGGAAAACAAACAAAGAAAGAAGCACCTGAATTTATCCATCTATATATCTCCCACAACAAAATCCATTTAGTCTTTATTTCATTAATTTAAGGAATGGATTTAATGTTCTAATAAGTAGTATGATGGCTTAATATGTTTAAAAGATCATTTGTACAAAGGGTTCCTTCAGACCAAATAATTTAATTCCAGGAAATATGTAGATATGTAGATAAAATTTGTCTTAATTATGGGGATATGGCATTTTTTCCATTAGGGAGAAATCATCTGTGCCTATGAAAACACATCACCTAAGTAAGGCTGACTGTGTGTAAAGTTCGTTTAGGTTACTCTCTAAATGATATTGACTTATAGTGTTCTCCTATATAATAAGCTAACAACAACAAAAACAAAAACAATAATATTTGAACCTTTTTATGACATTTCATTGTAGAAAAGAATTTGATGTAATATAGATTTGTCTGAAACCCTATTAAGGTATTAGTTATTAGAGTAGCAAAAGGATTTCATCATCATTTCATCAAGATTGTCGACTTGCATTTACCTCCAAGATCAAGTATCTATTTTTTTAGTAATACTTTCATTATGAGAAAAAAAACTCAAATATTACTGAAAACTTATTATTCCCTGCCATGTAGTATTCTTTAAAAAAAAAAAAAGCAAAACCACTCTTACTTTCTGTATTATAATCAAGAGTGTATACTGTTTCCAAGGCAGAAGAGTGAGTGTTGATGTTGTGGGGTGTAGAGGTTTACCCCTGGGGTTTGGGAAGGATACCTTTTGCAAGAATGTAAGACTCTGAAACTTCACTTAAAAGTAAAGAGAGATTTATTAGAAATGTTGAATTTTTGGCAAGCATGAGTGGAGCAATCTGGGAGGTTGCTCCCAGAGTGCCTCCATTCTGGGGTTTTAATATTCTTCTTGAGCAGTGGGGACATGACTATGGGGCAAGGGATTGAGGGGAGGGGGTTAGTCCGAGGGCATGGGGGTGGTTCTCCTGATTTGGAGGATGAATGAATGAGGTATGTCTCTTTTTCCTCAGTTCAATGGGGCAATCAAAGGAAGGTAATCTTCAAGGACAAGTGTTTTGTGTTGGGAGTCACGAGGGCCTAAGGGAAAAGAGTAATTTCCCTATGTGACAGAGGCTGGCACTAGAGAAAAGTGCCAGGCTGAAAAGTATGTGAAATTGATCACCTCGATGGGGGAGGGGCCCCAGGAATGGAATCCGGGGGAGAAGACTTTGGCTGAGAGAGCAGTGAGTCTCTCAGTCTTGAGAAGCCGTAAAGAGAAGTTGGGAAAAAGACTTTCTCCTGAGGGTTACCCATTTTTTCTGCTGGTGACTGGAAGTCTTTCCCCCCAACACTTCCCAATTGAAGGGATTTCTGAAGAGAAACCTGAGCAGACTTTACCTCTGCTCCTGTTGCCCAGGGGTGAGTTAACCTGACCTCCTCTCAGGGGGCTTAGGCTGCGAAGGCCTGAGTTCCCCCCAAACTTGAGGAGGGAGGGGAATGGGTTTAGATAGAGACAGGTACCCCTTCTCCCCACTTTCCTTTTCCCATTGTTCTCTGTCCATTATTCTTTTTGTATTACTTGATTGAGTTAACATTGAAAGTTATCTGTTCCCCAAGATGAGTGTGAGTGAACAGATCAAGGGGAGACCTTTTGCTCTCGAGTAGTGGAAGGAGGGCAAGAGGGACAAGAGGGAATTGCGGAGAGCAGCTTTAGCTAAGGAGGGAAGTCAGAAGGGGGGAAAAATCTTCAAACCCCCATTCTTCACTCTGAGCCAACCTATTACATTTGCTGTCTTCCCTGAATCCCACTTTCAGAAGGGGGTTCTCCTATCTTTCCTCCTCTCCATACCAAAATTACAAACTTCTCTCAGGGTACAAAGCTTCCCTCTCCTTTTATCTTTTTTTAATACAGTTGGAACCCCGGATTTAAAAGAACCCTATTTATCAAAAACAAAAACAACCTTTAGTGACTGTCACCAACTGTCATCAACTGTCAGTTGTGAAGGTGTTGTCAATTACAATTCCTGAGGCTAGCAGCTTTTATCACTGACTCTGCCTAGCACTTTCCATACAGTAGCAAAAACATCTTGATTCCTTGTGGGAGGGGAACAAGTCAGTTACCAACTGCCACTCTGGTCAGTTACAAAACTGAGAATGAGAGAGATTCTATTGTAAAAGGGAAGATGTACTAGGGCTGTCAGCTTATAGGATCTAGCAATCTTGGATCCTATCTAGCTAGAAGCAAAACTTCTGGGGACAACAACCATTTTCTAGCTCTTAACTCCTGGCAGTTAGAGACTAGAAAAAGTTTAATGGGAAACATGTTACAACTAATACTTTGGTCTTCTGGGCTAGGAATAATTGCAATTTATTGGGGCTACTATATCATTTATAATACAGTGGCAGGGATGATAGACAATGTTCTGGGGATATTAACCAATATGACTATGGGATGGACTCAGTCGCCAATGAATTATCTAGATATATAAATTACCTCTGGAAAATCATACTCCAAGTCTATGTTGTGTTCTTGGTAGTGACTAACATCTTAAAGAATATCAAAGCTGGTGCCAACCTGATCTTCCAAAGGAAAGCTGTGCAAGCTCTAGTCATTGATAAAATATTAGAGACATTGTTTGGTCATATCCCTATTATAACTGAGATGTGCCAGAATTTCATGCAGAGAAAATAAGGCATGGGGAAGGAAACTGATGAGGAGACTGGGAATATGATGGGACAGACTAATAAGAACAATGTAGTTACTAATACTAATACTAGGACACCATTAGGTGCAGTAGGGTGAAATGATCTTGCCAATAACATACAGACACCAATTAATGCATCTTCTAACAATCTTGCAAATGCATCAAAGGCTCAAAAAATTATGCCTTTGGGTGATATAGCTAAAGTCACTGATAACCCTAACATTTTATATGCAAAGGTTCATAAGTCATTTACCACCCATGACTTAGAGTCTTTACCTAAATGAATGCCTACATTTTTATTAGAGTCTCATCTCACAATTAAAGAACTAAAGAGAGCATTTCACCTTTATGAAACAGGTTTTGAGGATGTAGAAATTCTTTTATCTGAACTTTTTACACTGCAGGAACATAAAAATTTTATTGAGCAAACTAGAAAAGATTCTTTACTCACAAACTGGCCAGAAGTTTTTGAGCGTCTGGATTATTCTAAACCAAGATCCATGGTTTACCTAAGAAAATGCCATGAGAATCTATTGCAGGGAATGAAGCAATTGTCAGAAAACCCAATGCATGGGGAAAATTTGACAGATTATCCCAAGAAAAAAATGAACATCCAAACACATTTTTTGATCACCTTATTGAGGGACTATTAAGCTTTAACCTTGAGAAGCACAAGTTAGGAGACAATTTCTCAAGGGTTGTGATAAGCACTTGAGGAATTTCTTCAGGAATTATTTACCCAAGTTTGACACCATCTCACTTAATGAACTTAGAGACACTTCCACCTATCTTCATGATAACAAAGTAGATCAAGAAAAAGAAAAGGACAATCTAAAGAAAAAGCTCCAAGAGACCTCTGAAATGTTAAGGCAGAAAGAATTAGAGGAGGTTAAAAACCTTGCTACAATTAAAACATTTAACAGATAAACCATAAAGTATAGACAGACACCCCAAACTCAACAGAGGTTGCAAAGAGATACCAGGACTTGTTTTTGTGTTCTCTTCAAGGACACATATTAAGAAACTGCCCAATGAAAAATCACTATGAACAGGGCCAAAATAAGAGAGATGGGAAAGTTCAAAATGCATATTATCAGGGAAAAGTATATAATAACAAAAACTATGGGAGACAGGACTCTAATAGCAAGCAATGTTGCTTTCACTTCAGACTTAGAGAACAGGAGACCCCAGACCTGAAATCCATGAAAGCAGCAATAGCTTCTGGAGCAAAACCCCATTATTCAGAAGTTGTAGCAAGAAATAATCATTATACCACATGATGCCAGGCTCTAGCATTATCTAGTAAAAAAGAGACCAATGGGTGAGGCACCCCAGGGAGGAAACATGAAGGCATAAGCATAAAGAGCAAAAAGGGAGTTGATAGAAAGGAAAAATAAAACATGGTGGAGAAACAGATAGTTGGGCAAGATGTCAAGGGAAGCAACTTAAATACAAAACAATAAGCTATAATTGAGAGGGAAAATGAAATTTCACAGATAATAGCAGACATGAAACATGACATTTATGGTTCACAATACATGGGCACACAAAATTGTATGGAGAAAAGCAAGGAACACATTAAATTCTTTTTGGAAATTTTTTTAGCTTGCAGAATGGATCTAGACAGTGGAAAATCAAATGGGGCTAGCAAATCTTTCAAACTTCAACTTAAGTATCCAGACCATTCTGACAGCATAGCTAAACAAGACATTGTTAGAAGAGACTTTGGAGCTGATACATTTATACATCTAAGAGAGTAAAGAAAGGAAAATGAGGGGAGAACCAACTTAAACCCAAATGCCAAAGATTTTTACCCATGAAATCCTATAACACTCAAAGATACCAGTCCTGGGGATAGGTTTAGCACAGATAAATATCAAACTTCCAATGACTTTATATTCCCTGAACCAGAGACTGCAAAACAATTTAAGGCAGTGGGAACAGAAGAGTCTTTGATAGAGAAACCTCATCCAAGCAGTTCTCAAACTGAAATTAACAGGAACAAAAACCTTTCCTCTGAGCAAGCTGTTGGCTCACAGACAGCAGTGGTCCAAAGTGATACAGAGTTAATTAATAATAGTGGATTGAATAAGGGTGGAATAACTAAAGAGAGCATGGTAGATTGCACTATAACATCTACAAAACCTAAAACATCTACTATTTATACATGTACATTACAAACCCTGGGGCAAGAAAGTAAAGATGATAATAGGAAATCTGTGTATGTAAACATCATAATAGCTAATTTACAAGAAACTCCAGAACCATATCTTGGGACATAAGTGGGAGAACAAAAGTACAAACCTCTTAGTGATACAGGGCAAGGTGTATCTTTATTGAAGTCATTCCCAAAAGATAACACCATACAGGGAATGGTTTCTATGTCAACAGATACACAAGAGGGAGTAGATAAAAAAGAACCTGATCCAAAAGATATGGTAAAACCTGTGCACTCCTGTAACATAATAGCAGATCTGCAGGGAGCAGTAAACCCACAAGAAACACATTTGTCACAACAGAACTCAGAATTAGAGCATATTACTTTGCAGCAGCTAGAAAAGAGATTGGAAAATATAACAATCATTGAAATAGGGTCAGACCAAGACACAAAACCTGATTTAATAACACCTGACACATAATTACAGCAGGTCACTGAACGAAAGCTAATGAGAGACCTAGAGAGTACAGAAATCAGTGACTAAGAGTCAGAATCAAACCCAGATGATACATTACCAAATGGCACAATAATAGTTGACCAAAACAGTGATGAAGAACAGGAACCCTATGAGTACATCAAACTCTATGATAAAGTTCACAAAAATTTAGATGGATGGGACACAAATTGGCATGATGACCACCTGAATTCAGAACAAACAAGCTTTTCTGATTCTGATTCTGATGAAGCAATTGAAAACATAGGACACTCTTTATCAGTAGAGGAAATGTTGTATATTGCCGGAGTCAGTAGTTATGAAGAATTTTGTAAGAAATATAACTTAGGGGACAGTAATACTGAATTGGAAGTAATATGATAGAGAACTTGGTACCAGGACTGGTTTGAGTTCTATAGGGTATCAAATAACATGAAACCTTATAAGAACCCAGATGGGTACTAGGCATAAGATCTGACATGTGATCCACAAAGGAACTCTATTCCAATCAGGAAAACCTCTAAGCTATAATGACAAGCCCTGGCTGAAAAGAAAAACAAAACTGAGACAAGTTCATGAAACCCAATAAATGTAGATGAGAAACATCCAAGATGCTATTGGAACATTTTACCCAAACAAAAATTAATACATGAAACCAAAATAGAATAATGACCAAGACAGATGGTATGAATTTGGGTTAGTTAGATGAGAGAGGATTAGTATAGCCTGTGAAACACAGGAGAAGCAGTTCCTTGTGGAACCTGGGAGTTTATTTGGGTGCATTTAAAATCCCAAAGAATTATTAAACCTATATACAAATTTCAATCTCAAGCCTAGACTAAAATATCATTAATCGCTATAATCAACCACATAGGAATAGAATAATTGCCTTACAATCACACATTAAGAAAGATACCTACAGTCATTACATAAAAAAGAATCTCATTTGCACACATGAGGTTGGCACAAACATCCTGTATAAAGTTTCACTCACATGCCTCAACATATTCACTCTTACATGCACTCACACATTAATCTTACACACATGCATGATCCTATAGTTCAGGATACCTGAAATCATCTTTCAGGATCATACAACAGGCAAGTATGTATCCTGTAAAGGAGAACGCAACCTGGACCTGTGACAAACTTCAAGCAATACCAAAGGATATAAGATACATGGACAACTGGAAAGAACTTTGAATCAAAGACATTGTGGGGAATGAACTTCAGGAAAATGGGTCACTTAAAATTAATTGCTGATCATATTAACTTCACATATAGGGAAGTATATTCATATGCACATTGGAATAAATATGCATCCACCACGTCATATGTAGAACACAAACAAATTTTACACTTACATTAGGGGCTGTGCCGTAAATAAGGAGAGTTCATAAATTGTATATCTCTAAATAAAATTATACAAGGATATATATCTATATATATATTTAAATAACATGTGACATATATAAATGTGTAAAAATAGCAGAAATATATTTGTATATATATGTATATATACATATATATATATAGCATAATAATGATCTAATCCAGTAATATAAATAGAAAGATAGAAAGGAGAGTTAAAATACTAACCATTAATAGACAGGAACAGAGTATTTTTGGGTGGAAAAGGAAATAGTGTAACTAGAAAGTAATGAAGCTTCAGAATAAATCAGATTTCATTAAATGCAAGTTAATATATTACATATATGTGTGTTATGAATTATTACATTGGAATTAGCATTATACAAGGCATAGGATAGTTCAATTTTACTTAAAATTGAAATTTTATATTGATTGCAATAGGAATGACTTTTGTGTTAAGAAATTGTTATATTGTAAAAATTTTGTTGGCACATAACCCTAACACTCTTCCCACAACTCAGTTGTAGCATCAGATATGAATTTAGATTAGCAAATACACAGATTAGGATAAGATTTATTATTTGGGTTAGATGGGAACAATAAGTAGCATCAATAAATTCGAATAGACATAGAAGTTAAGTAACTGACTGAGCCCCACAATCCTTAGAAACAACAAAGAAAGAAAGATGCTTAGACAGGTTATCTTTGGAGTTGTGGTTATAGCAGTTATTGATTGTTTCTGGGTCTACAACATAATCTACAGTAAAAATGACCCATATGATCCTTGACTCTATTGATTACATTGGCAACACAACAATGTTTATATTACAGTTGCCTTTTCAAACAGAACCTATAATCTGGCAGGTTTTAGTTCAAGTATACACCCTTGTTATGGAAGCCCTTCAGACTCTGACCCAAGTAAAGCAGATCTTTAGATTTGTGATTCCCCTAAAGGCACAACAGATACTGGTTACTGATAACAACTTGGAAACTGTGATAAAAAAGTTGTTTGAGGAATTGATCAAGAAAATAAAGGCTATATAAGTGTGAGGGCAAGGACAATGGAAAGGCAAATAAGGTATCTAAGGGAAATGAAGGTGACGATGACAACAAGCCTGACTGTGAACCAGAGAAGATTTTGAAGCACCACTATCTAAGAGAGCCTTGTAGTTTTTCTTTCCCACCTTAATCCATAAATATGGTTCTGTCCTGTGTGTACCTAACATATTTATTGCCACTAAATTACTGTTCTTTTCTTTGCTATCCTCTGCCAGCTACATATGTGGCTCAGCTAATTCTTTTTGATTTGATTCATTTCCTAGGAAGTCTACATTTGTGGTTTATTGTGCTAGATCCTCTACCACATTGGAACATGAATCTAAATCATAGCTGTTGCTTTGGCCAGAGTACCCTCTGCCACATAGAATGTTGGCTTCAAGTCTGTCTTTTGAATCCCTGGTTGTTAGTTCAGTTACTAAGACTTCCATACCATTCCTCTTTTCAAATTTAACTGTCATGTCACCTCCATTACTTTGTTTTTTTTTGTTTTTTTGTTTCTAATTTTTATTTGGTCATTTCCAAACATTATTCGTTGGAAACAAAGATAATTTTCTTTTCTTCCCTCCCCACCCTCCCACAAACTCTCCTAAAGCCCACATGCGATTCCACTGGGTATCACATGTGTTCTTGATTCAAAACCATTTCCATGTTGTTGGTATTTGCATTAGAGTGTTCATTCAGAGTCTCTCCTCAGTCATATCACCTCCACCCCTGTAGTCAAGCAGTTGCTTTTCATCGGTGTTTTTACTCCCATAGTTTATCCTCTGCTTGTGGATAGTGTTTTTTAGATCCCTGCAGATTGTTCAGGGACATTGCATTGACCCTAAAGGAGAAGTCCATTAACTTTGATTGTACCACAGTGTATCAGTCTCTGTGTACAATGTTTTCCTGGTTCTGCTCCTTTCACTCTGCATCACTTCCTGGAGGTTGTTCCAGTCTCCATGGAATTCCTCCACTTTATTATTCCTTTTAGCACAATAGTATTCCATCTCCAACATATACCACAATTTGTTCAGCCATTCCCCAATTGAAGGGCATCCCCTCATTTTCCAATTTTTGGACACCACAAAGAGTGCAGCTATGAATATTGTTGTACAAGTCTTTTTCCTTATTATCTCTTTGGGGTACAAAACCAGAGTGCTATGGCTGGATCAAAGGGCAGACAGTCTTTTATTGCCCTTTGGGATTAGTTCCAAATTGCCCTCCAGAATGGTTGGATCAATTCACAACTCCACCAGCAATGAATTTGTCTCCCTACTTTGCCACATCCCCTCCAGCTTTCATTACTTTCAATAGCTGTTATGTTAGCCAATCTGCTAGGTGAGAGGTGATACCTCAGTGTTTTGATTTGCATCTCTCTGATTATAAGAGATGTAGAACACTTTTTCATGTGCTTATTAATAGTTTTGATTTCTTTGGCTGAGAACTGCCTGTTCATGTCCCTTGCCCATTTATCAATTGGGGAATGGCTTGGATTTTTGTACAATTGATGTAGCTCTTTGTAAATTTGAGTAATTAAACCTTTGTCAGAGGTTTTTATGAAGATTGTTTCCCAATTTGTTGCTAACCTTCTGATTTTAGTTACATTGGTTTTGTTTGTACAAAAACTTTTTAATTTTATGTAGTCAAAATAATTTATTTTGAATTTTGTGACTCTTTCTAAGTCTTGCTTGGTTTTAAAATCTTTCCCTTCCCAAAGGTCTGACATGTATACTATTCTGTGTTCACCTAATTTACTTATGGTTTCCTTCTTTATGTTCAAATCATTCACCCATTCTGAATTTATCTTGGTGTAGGGTGTGAGGTGTTGATCCAAACCTAATCTCTCCCACACTGTCTTCCAATTTTCCCAGCAGTTTTTATTAAATAATGGATTTTTGTCCCAAAAGCTGGGGTCTTTGGGTTTGTCATAAACTGTCTTGCTGAGATCATTTACATCAAGTTTATTCCACTGATCCTCCTTTCTCTTATCCAGTACCAAATTGTTTTGATAACCACTGCTTTATAGTATAGTTTGAGATCTGGGATTGCAAGTCCTCCTTCCTTTGCATTTTTCTCATGATTTCCCAGGATATCCTTGATCTTTTGTTCTTCCAAATGAACTTAGTTATGTTTTTTTCTAATTCAGTAAATACATTTTTTGGTATTTCAATGGGTATGGCACTAAATAAGTAAATTAATTTGGGTAGGAGTGTCATTTTGATTATGTTAGCTCATCTCACCCATGAGCAATCAATGTTTTTCCAATTGTTTAGATCTAGTTTTAGCTGTGTGGAAAGTGTTTTGTAGTTGTGTTCATATGGTTCCTGTGTTTGTCTCGGGAGATAGATTCCTAAGTATTTTATTTTGTCTAAGGTGATTTTAAATGGTATTTTGCTTTCTAATTCTTGCTGCTGAAGTGGGTTAGAGATATTTAGAAATGCTGATGACTTATGTGGGTTTATTTTGTATCCTGCAACTTTGCTAAAGTTGTTGATTATTTCGAGTAACTTTTTGGTTGATTCTCTAGGATTCCTTAAGTAAACCATCATATCATCCGCAAAGAGTGATAGCTTGGTCTCCTCATTGCCAATTTTAATACCTTCAATTTATTTTTCTTCTCTAATTGCTACTGCTAGTGTTTCTAGTACAATGTTAAATAATAGAGGTGATAATGGGCATCTTTGTTTTACTCCTGATCTTATTGGAAAGGCTTCTAGTTTATCCCCATTGCAGATGATGTTTGCTGATGGTTTTAGATATATACTGTTTATTATTTTTAGGAAAGGCCCTTCTCTTCCTTTACTTTCTAGTGTTTTCAATAGGAATGGGTGTTGTATTTTATCAAAGGCTTTTTCTGCATCTATTGAGATAATCATGTGATTTTTGTCAGTTTGCTTGTTAATATGGTCAATTATGTGGATGGTTTTCCTAATATTGAACCATCCTTGCATTCCTGGTATGAATCCTGCCTGGTCATAGTGGATGACCCTTGGGATGACTTGCTGGAGCCTTTTTGCTAGTATCCTATTTAAGATTTTTGCATCTATATTCATTAGGGAGATTGGTCTATAGTTTTCTTTCTCTTTTTTTGACCTGCCTGGCTTTGGGATCAGTACCATGTTTGTGTCGTAGGGTGAATTTGGTAGAACTCCTTCTTGGCCTATTCTGTCAAATAGTTTGTTTAATATTGGGATTAGTTGTTCTTTGAATGTTTGATAGAATTCATTTGTGAATCCATCTGGACCTGGGGATTTTTTCTTAGGGAGTTTTTGATGGCTTGTTCAATTTCTTTTTCTGAAATGAGGTTGTTAAGATAATTTATTTCTTCCTCTTTTAGTCTAGGCAATTTATATTTGTGTAAGTATTCATCCATATCACCTAGATTGCCATATTTTTTGCCATATAATTGGGCATTATAATTTTTAATGATTGCCTTAATTTCCTCTTAATTAGAGGTGAGGTCTCCTTTTTCATCTTGGATACTGTCAATTTGGTTTATTTCTTTCCTTTTTTAATTAAACTGACTAGTACTTTGTCAATTTTATTTGTTTTTTCAAAGTATCAGCTTCAAGTTTTATTTATTAAATCAATAGTTCTTTGACTTTCGATTTTATTAGTTTCTCCTTTGTGTTTTAGGATCTCTAATTTAGTCTTCATTTGAGGATATTTAATTTGTTCACTTTCTAATTTTTTAATTTGTATGCCCAATTCATTGACCTCTGCCCTTCTTAATTCTTTAATATATGAACTCAAGGATATAAATTTCCCCCTGAGTACTGCTTTGGCTGCATCCCATAGATTTTGAAAGGATGTCTCATCATTGTCATTTTCTTCAATGAAGTTATTATTAATTGTTTCTATGATTTTGTGACTCAGTTTCTAACTGATTTTGGAGAATCGTATTGTTTAATTTCCAATTAATTTTCAATTTACCTCTCCATGTTCCCTTACTAATTATTATTTTCATTGCATTGTGATCTGAGAAATTGCATTTATTATTTCTGCTCTTTTGCACTTGTTTGCAATGTTTTTATTCCCTAATACATGGCCAATTTTTGTGAATGTACCATGTGCTGCTGAAAAGAAGCTGTGTTCCTTTTTGTCCCTATTTATTTTTCTCCACATGTCTACTAACTCTAATTTTTCTAAAATTTCATTCACTCCTCTTACCTCTTATTTGTTTTTTGGTTTGATTTATCTAGTTCAGATAGAGGAAGGTTCAGGTCTCCCACTAGTATAGTTTTTCTATCTATTTTGTCCTTGAGTTCCTCTAGTTTCTCCTTTAGAAACTTGGATGCTATGCCATTTGGTGCATACATGTTGAGTATAGATATTTCCTCACTGTCTATACTGCCTTTTATCAGGATATAATTATCTTCCCTATCTCTTTTAACTAGATTTATTTTTACTTTGGCTTTGTCGGATATCATGATTGCAACTCCTGCCTTCTTTTTGTCAGTTGATGCCCAATAGATTTGGCTCCACCCTCTTACTTTCACCCTATGTGTGTCTACCTTTCTCATATGTGTTTCTTGTAGACAGCATATGGTAGGGTGTTGGACTCTAATCCACTCTGCTATTCGCTTGTGTTTTATGAATGAGTTCATTCCATTCACATTCAGAGTTATGATTACTAGCTGTGTATTTCCCAGCATTTTGATTTCTGCTCCTTTTCCTGCCTTTTCTTCTTTCACTATTTCCTTCTACACTAATGTTTGCTTTTGAATAGTCCCCCTTGTTCCACCCTTACTTTACTTCCATTTCTACCCCCCTCTTTCTAAAATTAACTCCCCTGCTCCCTCCCTCTCTTGTACTGCTTCCCTCCCCACCAGACTGTTTGTTACCCTTCTACTCCCCTATAGGGTGGACATCTATTCTCTACCCCCAATGGATTGGATTGTTTTTCCCTCTTTGAGTCACTTTCAAAGCATATAAAAGTTGAGTATTTCCTGTCTCTGACCTCTTTACCCTTTCAGTGTATTGATATTCTTCCCTGCACCACACGCTTCTTTCTGACATATAAATTCAACCCCATTTGTTTCTTTTCGCATTTCTTTTAATATTAACCTATTTTTAAGCTCTAGTTATATATATATATTTGCATACTCATGCGTATGTATTTTTGCATGCATATATCTATATACCTATTTATGTCTTGTCATTTCATCCTATTCAGTTTGTTGCTGTTCCCTCAAAGTATACTTCTTTTTGCTGCCCAGGTAATAACAACAGTTTTTAAAAGTTACCAATGACCTCTTTTCTTATAGGGATATATATCATTTTAACTTATTGAGTCTCTTAATTTTTTTTTTGTTTTTCTTTTTTCCCCTCTTTTTTAATTACCTTTTGATGATTCTCTTGAGTTCTGTGCTTGTACATGAAATTTTCTGTTCAGGTCTGGTCTTCTCTTTATGAATTCTTGAAACTCTTCTATTTTGTTGAATGACCATACTTTCCCCTGAAAGAATATAGTCAGTTTTGCTGGGTAGTTGATTCTTGGTTGTAGATCTAGCTCCCTTGCTTTCCAGAATATTGTATTCCATGCCTTTCTTTTTTTCATTGTGGATGCAGCCAGATCCTGACACTGTGGTTCCTTGGTATCTGAATGACTTCTTCTTGGCAGCTTGTAATATCTTTTCTTTGTTCTTATAGTTCCTGAATTTTGCTATAACATTCCTGGATGTTGTCAGTTGGGGATTAAGTACAGGAGGTGATCCGTGGATTCTATCAATCTCCACTTTTCCCTCTTGTTCAAGGATTTCAGGGCACTTTTCTTTAATAATTTCTTGTAATATAATGTCCAGGCTTTTTCTTTTGTCATGGCCTTCTGGGAGGCCAATAATTCTTAAATTTTCTCTCCTTGAATGATTTTCTAAATCCTCTGTTTTGTGAATGAGATACTTTATATTTTCCTCAATTTTTTTCATTCTTTTGGGTTGTTTTATAGTGTCTTGTTGCCTTGTGAGGTAACATGATTCTAATTGTTGTATTCTGGTTCTTAAAGACTGGATTTCATCCTTAGTTTTTTGGTCGTCCTTTTCGTTTTGGTCAGATTTTCTTTGGAGGTCATCTTTCATCTTCTTCGCCTCATCTTTCATCTGCTTTGCCTCATCTTTCATCTCCTTTGCCTCATTTTCCAGCTGGTTGATTTTGGCTTTCAAGCCAAATGTTTCCATATGAATTATCTTAGTTTTTAAGTTCTTTTCCCAATTGTCTTCAGCCTCTCTTAATTGTGTTTTGAATTGCATTTTGAGTTCTTCCAAAGCCTGTATCCAATTCGCTGGGACTTCTGATTTTTCCTTTGCTGATCCCTCCTCCTCTGTTTCATTCACTCTTGCTCATTACCTGTGCAGAAGCTGTCTATTGTAAATTTTTTTTCTTCTTTTTCTGTTGTTTGCTCAAGTTTACCCCTTCTTTGCTCCCAGTATTTGGCTGTGCTCTTGCTCCTTTTGTTTTGTTTTGGTTTGGGGTCTTTCAGTATCCCCTCTTGGAGCTTTGTCAGATCTCTTGGGACAGTCTCTAGGGGAGGAATGTTAGCTTCCCTGTCCTCTGGGGGCTTTTGATTGGATTGAGTTCAACTGGGTCTGGCTGTATGTGGTATGAAGCTCTGAGGCTCTGAAGACTCCTGGAAGGCTGGGCCACCCAGGCTCTCTCTAGTTCTCTCCAGCTGCTTCTCCACTGTCCACAAGTGCCTTTGCCCGCCTCCCTAAACTCTGAGGAGTTCTGATGGAAATAGGGTCAACTGGATTGGTCTGGATGTGCCCCAAGGCAATGGTGAGACTGGAGCCTGATGGAGGAAACCAGCCACAGCCCGGGCTCTCCCTGGCTTCCACCTGCTGTCCATGCTGGATGCCCTGAGCCCAGTGCCCTGCTGCTCACAAGGTAGACCCTCCAAACAAGCACCTTTGCCTGCTCAGAGATTCCCGCTGCTGCTTGGGGCTCAGCCCTCTGGGTTGTGGGGGAGGGGTCCTGGGACCTTCGCTCTGGCTTCCCCTTAGCCCTGAGTATTCTCGGATTCTGGCTTTTGGGGGGGCGTATCTTTTGATTTAAGTCCAGAAGGAGGGTTCCCCTCTTCTCTCCTGTTGTTCAGCTTGAATTTCAGTGCCCTAGGAGCATTCAGTCTGTATTGGTAAGGAAGGGTCTTCCACGAGGTCTGAACTTTTGATGCTTGCTAAGCCGCCATCTTGATTCCCTCACCTCCATT
The DNA here is from genome assembly GCF_027887165.1 of Monodelphis domestica. Classification (NCBI taxonomy): domain Eukaryota; kingdom Metazoa; phylum Chordata; class Mammalia; order Didelphimorphia; family Didelphidae; genus Monodelphis; species Monodelphis domestica. Next base: position 142,227,693 of record NC_077230.1, on the reverse strand, counting down.
ACTTTGAATAGGATTATTGTTTTCAAAAGTAATTTTAGCTTCATTTTCAGTAAATTTTGTATTCTCTAAATCACTCATTCCTGGATGGAAGATGTCAGTGTCTGGATTCAAATTAGATGTTTTTTCTAAAGGTACCTCTGCCATAAAACTATTGGAAGAATTAACCGAGTTTGGTAGAATGAAATGCAAGTCTGTGAAGGGTTTCAATGTATTTTCTTTTTAATAACAGTAACCTCTAGGGAATGGAAATTAAGTTTCTCTGTATCTCTCACTAACTCTTGCTTGATTTCTTGTGACTTTTTCTTTATTTTTCTTTTGCACAATTCAATCCCATTGCCCACTCTACACTAAAGAAAGTTCTCTAATAAAGATTTGATTTCCTTTACACTTTTCTCCTGTGTTATTACTATGAAACTTTTTTTCAAAGTCTCTCATCTCATTTGCTATTCAAGGAATGATTTCTTTTATTTCTACATCTGTTTCTCTTACGTGTCTCTGCCTTTCTCTTGATTTATTGCAATAGCTATCACTCAGAGATTCACTTTCTTGCACAAATTTTTCATTGTTTCTCTTCTTTTGTCTACTTTTTTCAGCAGCCTCTTTCCCCCTATATCTTCTATCTCCATATGTTACACTGTATACTTTAAAGGTCTGGCTTCATAACTCTTTCCTAACCATATCTGAGTACTTAGGTTTAGCTCCATAGTTAATCGCATGTTGCATCTCTTGCAAATCAGATGCTTGCTTAGTGGACATTAGCATGCAATGAGAACAAGTGGACTTTTTGTACCTAGTTTGTGAACTTTGTGTGTTCTTGTTCATAATCTCATATTTCTACTTCAAAAAATAATTTTTATAAGGTGTCCTCATTTGCGACAAAAGAAACATTCTCTGGTTTCTCTCTGTAGTGGTTTTGGTTTGTAACTAGGTTTTGTGTAACTAGATTTTGTATAAGTCCTAACCATGTTCAGTTTCTTTATTTCTTCTATCTCCTTTTCCTTTAGATTTTTCTCTGTCATCTCTAATTTGTCTCTTAGGTCTTGCACTTGTTTATTTTGTTCTGACTGATTATCATGCAAGTAACTTGCTGTATCACTTAATTCTATGAGGCTAACCATGTCGTAATTAGGGAAATAATGCCTAAAGAAGTTCATTAAATGAGGTGTGCAGCCCCTTAAAAATTGTCTATGGACATGATTTGCAGACTCTTCACTATTAGTCTCTAGACCTAATATTGATTCTTCCATTTCTGACAGAAAGTCAATGTATGTGGCAGGATGTTCCCCTTTGTTCTGTATGATCTTATCAAATCTAGCCTATGCATTTGTCTTTGAGCAGCACTATTTAATAGCCTGGAGCAAATCTTCTCTGCATTTCCTTAGGTAGGACATGCTAGTGGGGTTTTCAAAGTCTAGATCTTCACTTTGCTCCACAGTGGGCCAACTAGTCAGGCTACTATCAGTCCTGATCTTTTCTAGGAATTGTCTTTGTTCATGAGGTCTAAACACTTCTGAAAGGAGAAACTTAGCATCCTCAAAATCAGGGTCAAAAAACCTAAAAGCACATTTCAGTTCCTTTTGAGATTTGAAAGGTTGTTCTATTAAATTTGGGAAACATCTTTTTAGGGATTCAAGTTCCTGTCAGGTGAATTGTCTATTGAAGCACATCAGAAGGTGGTCACCAAGTTACCACCTTCAGTGGACAAATCTTTTCTGGTTCATTGTCAGGCTTGATGTCATTGTTACCTTTATTTCCCTCTCTGCCTGTCCATTGTCCTTGCTTCCAATTTGTCTAGCCCTTTTTCCTTGATCAATTCTTCAAACAAGGTCTTTATCACAGTTTCCAAGTTGTTATCAGTAACCAGTATCTGTTGTGCCTTTAGGGGAATCACAAATCTAAAGATCTGCTTTACTTGGGTCAGAGTCTGAAGGGCTGCCATAACAAGGGTGTATACTTAAACTAAAACCTGCCAGAGTATAGGGTCTGTTTGAAAAGGCAACTGTAATAATAACATTGTTGTGTTGCCAATGTAGTCAATAGAGTCAAAGATCATATGGGTCATTTTACTGTAGATTATGCTGTAGACCCAGAAACAAGGAATAACTGCTGTAACCGCAACTCCAAAGATAACCTGCTTAAACATGTCTTCTACTTCTCTGCCTTTCTAAGGATTATGGGGTTCAGTCTGTCTTGAAGGTGCCAGATATAATAAAGGGGATACTTCAGAGATAGAGAGATACTTAAGAGGATATTTCTTGATCAATACTGGATGACTAATACATCAAGGTTTTTCCTAGGTTTTTCCTTCCTCCACCCTTCACCTCCTGGTTTCCTCCCTCTCCCTCACCCTTCTTCTTTAAGTCAATCAGTGTGAACTATGAGATTTCAGAGGAAACACTCTTTTCCCTCTTACTTTCTCAAATAAAGATGTTTATTGGGGAAGACAGGATAAGGATAGGGTTTTCCCTAGTCTAGCAGGTTTGGAAGATATTGTGGAAATGGCAATCAGTCATTAGCAGGGACAGTCAGAGAGTTTGGAGGACAAATATTTTTCTTCTTTCTTCTTTTTCTTCTAACCAGCCAGATAAATATCAGTCAGTAAGCAAAAGCCTCAGGGTCTTCACCATCAGCTAAAATTTAGTCCAAAAGCTTCTCCTCCCTGCTCCAGAAGCTAAAAAGGTCTCTCATCCTAGGTCAGAAGAAATTTCAGCCCAGTTCACATGCTGGCTTGGCTCCAACTGTCTTTCCTGGTAACATGCCAAAGGGAATGTTACCTTTTGATTGACAGATCTTCTGTCCTCAGCTTTCTGTTTTGCATGCATGTAAATTCTCTCTTGCATGCATGCCTCTTTGACACATGGGCCAAGGTGGCACCATGGGAACAACAGGAAATGGATGATTTGTGACAAAGGCTGGCACTAGAGAAAAGTGCCAGGCCAAAAAGTATGTGAAATTGATCACCTCGATTGGGGAGGGGCCCCAGGAGTGGAATCCGGAGGAGGAGAAGACTCTGGCTGGGAGAGTAGTAAGGGTCTCTCGGCTTTGAGAAGCCAAAGAGAAAAGTTGGGGAAAAAACTTTCTCCTGAGAGTTACCCATTTTTCCTGTTGGTGACTGGAAATCTTTCCCCCCAGCACTTCCCAATTGAAGGGACTTCTGAAGAGAAACTTAAGCAGACTTTACCTCAGCTCCTGTTGTCCAGGGATGAGTCAACATGACTTTTTCCTCAGGGGGCTCAGGTTGCCAAGGCCTGAGTCCCTCCCAAACTCCAGAATGGAGGGGAAAAAAGGTTTAGATAGAGTCAGGGACCGCCTTTTCCCACTTTCCTTTTCCCATTGTTCTCTGTCCATTATTCTTTTTGTATTACCTGATTGAGTTAACATTGAAAGTTATCTGTTCCCCAAGCTGACTGTGAGTGAACAGATCAAGGGGAGACCTTTTGGTCTCGAGTAGTGGAGGGGGGACAAGAGGGACAAGATTAATTGGGGATATCACTTTTAGCTAAGGGGGGAGGCAGAAAGGGAGAAAATCTTCAAACCTCCTCTCCTTTCTCTGAGCCAATCTGTTACATCTGCTGTCTCCCCTGAACTCCACTTTGAGAAAGGGGCTCTCCTCTCTTTCACCCTCTCCATACTTTGGGATATAAACTTCCCTCATGTAAAAACTTCCCTTCTTTTAATACATGTGACAATAGTTTGACTGAGTTTCTGGGGGTTCTATGCCCATGACAATAAGGGCTTGGCATTGAATGACTTCTATAGACCACAAAACTAGGAAGTATCCGAAACCAAATTTGAACCCAGGACATCTCATCTTTAGGTCCTATTCTCAATCTACTGAGCCACCTAGCTGCATCCCCACCAACTTAAGATTTCTTTTTATACTTTTAATCAAGTTATTCCTCATAAGAACAAAATGACAAACTGTAATTAATTACTTTTTCACATATTCCTGTATTTTGATTGAAAAAATATTTAAAGAGCACAGCATCTTAAAAATCTTAATGGTCTTTTACATTGGGATTCAGCTTTCCATAATCAAGCAGTATAAGTCCAAAATGTCCATCAATATATTCAGAAAGATTATGCAAATTACTAAAGAAACAGTATTGGCTCTATTTCTCAGTAGGAATTGGATTTAGTAAGACTCAGAGTGATAGAAGGGAAATTCAAATAGCTTCAATTGTAAATACCTATTGGTAGCTCACATCTAGTATTGTGGTAATTAAATTTTTCAATAAATAACAAGATTACAACAAATTATGGATGCCATATATTGAGTCTTTTGTATTTGTTTATCTGCATAGGCAAGGTCTGCTATCTTTGCTCCAACTGTAAATGGAACTCTATTTGAGAAGATATGAAAGGAATAAAGGTGCACCTGTACATACTTCAGTAGATCAGGGACAAAAAAAATGTTCTAGAAAATGAACTATCAAAGAAAAATTAAAAAAAAAAAACTATACCCAGAAGTGGACTTTAATTATAAGGAGAAAAAGAAGATGTTTATCCTGGAAATGAGAAGACTTAGTCTTGAGGGGCTATGGAAGGAAATGTCATAGTTGTCATTTAGTGTTTATGTGGCTCTTCCATATAAGAAGGTTTGTTTGACTCTAGAGGTCAGAAACAGAAGTAGTGGGTAGAAATTATAAAACAGGATATCTAGACTTGTTGACCAGAAAAGCTTTTGAACAATTAGGTCTATGTAAAAGTGAAATGTACTTCCTCAAGGATTAGAGCATGCCTAATTGAAGTTCTTCCAGGAAAGGTTATTTGATCATTAATTTGTTTGTTTGTTTGTTTTTCACAGTAGTTGTGATTCCTTCTCAGGTATATGTTGCACTCAAAGGACACTGAAGTCTCTTCTAATCCAAAAACTATCTAATCCGCTGATACATTCAGAAGCCAGAATGGGAAGGAAAAGAACAAGAGACTCTTTGTTCTAGAGATTCATTCTAATGTGAGAGACTGAAAGACAGACAGAAAGAAAGAGGAACATACAGAGACAGAGAGGGAAATTCAGAATTAGAGAAAGATATAGAAAGCTAGAGAGACAAAGCTACAGAAAGAGCAGCAGACTGAGGGAGAGAGAGATGGAGAGGCATTTACATTAAGAAAACAGAGGCAGAATGGGGTGGTGGTGGTAAGAGGAAGACAAGGTAGTGGAGATTTGAAGGAGGTTAGGCAATGTGGAGTAAAAGATAAATACAGATATAATGAGAATAGTGCTATGCTCAGGCTTAAAAGGCAAGCATGTTGTTGATATCCAATAACTATAACTGATTTAAAAGATCAATAACAAAGAGAGGAGACGTGACTATTAGCTTCTCCCCCCTCCCCATGTTATTTCCCAATAATCAAGCAGCCCTACCTATCTTTGGAGAAAATCAGCTGATTTCTGTTTTCCAGGATGAAAATTATACTGTACTAGAGATATTCTGGAGAGTGAGATTGCTGAATCCACCTTTTCCCTATAAGAATAGCTTTAGATTGTGGAGTAGATCTATGTTGTGGAGCATTCTGTACTTGTACATAGGATTTTTCTGGAAATAAATTTACTATCATACCCATGATCTCTCTGTACCCTCCATGTTAGATTCTGAGATGTGATCAACCACTGGGCTTCAAAATGTTACTATAACCGAATATTTGGCCTCTCATTTGAAGACTTCTGAATATAATTGAGCTTTGTATTTCTAAATAAATCACATAGCCTTTAAAAATGCTACAGATTAGGCTAAGAGTAAGTAGATATAGAATATTTACTAACTTTTTAATTATGAGAACCTTTACTTCTAATTCTATTTTAAAGGAAAATTGGGCTCTTTATATGATAGAGAATTATTTTAAACACCATTTTCACTGAGGTTATGTATCAGAAATCCTTTGGTAAAAAGTCCTCAAGACCTTCTACAAGACAATTTGAAGATTGATGACTCTCCTCCAGCTGACATTCCTGTTCAATTAGGTAGAGGTCAGACAGACATCTGCTGCTGATTTTAGCAATGGGTATTAAAGGCTTCCAGGGAAATGCAGGCCCATAATCTCAGGTCTTGGCACATACAAAGCAGCTTCACCTTTTAAATTAAGAGAAATGGGATAATCAGTGGACTTTCTCCATCAATTTGTTCATTTTATGTGCAAATCCTTCACTTACAATTCTTATCTCTATTGTGATGTTTTTCTCTTTTTTATTTTTATTTTTTCTGATTTTCTCCTATTTACTCACCTTTCTAGACACTTTGGCTCCCTGGATCAAAAGCAGAGGAGTCTTCCATTAGCTGCTGAGCAGCCAGTTTTGACAAACTCCACTTTCATACAAGTTACACAAGAGAGATACATAATATAATTTTTATGGTCTGCTGCCCTGAGAAAATTTAGCACACATGAAGTATAATTCATTCAAGAAGAATAAAAGCTCTTAGCTGAATTATTACCTAGGTGCAGCTGAACAGCTGGAAATGAAGCTTGAAAGCCTTTGTGTACAAGAGGAGTACAAATGACTTTGGGTCATCAATAAGAAGAGAATATAATTCCATTTTGGACATAAGGTCATTTTCTCTTCAACAAGTACTTATTACTGTAATTTCACTTAGTAATAGGAAGAGTGGGGGAAAAAGGATAGGAGACCTGGGTTTAAGTTTCAACTCCATCACTCAACTAACATTGTGACCTTGGAAAATTATTCAGAATTTCTAATCTCCAATTTCTATATTTTGATAAATAAAGATCACATTTGCATCATTTAATAGCTCTGTAACCCTAAGAAAATCTTATGTTATTGACCTGTTTCTTTATCTTTAAAACATGGATACTACTAATATCCACCTTATAAGGTTGTTATGAGGATATATTGAGATAAAAATGTATAATGTACTTTGTAAAATGGAAATTGTTATGTAAATACTAGCTTTTGTCTTTATTACTGAAGCTGCCACTGCCATTATGCTTATTATTACTTACTACAAAGTGTTGTCATAAAACCTTAATAAACATTATCTCTAAGGTGCTATACAAATATAAAATATCATTATTTACTACTCTAGGACTTCACATAGGTGGTATTGACAAATATTATCAAACAGTAATAAACAAATCATTGTTTCCCAGTTAGATTTCATTCTTTTGTCTACTCTATCTAAGCACTATACAAAAGGAAAGAAGAGATGTAAAGATAGAATTGATTAATCAATAAGCTTTTATTCAAAACCTATTATATCTGAGGCACTATATTAAGAACATAAACAGACATTGACTTTCTAAAGGTTACCCTCTAAAGTAATGTATAATGAAAACAGATATGAGGAAATATGAAGAGGAGATAATTTTGATGGGAATCACTAAGTGAGGTAATATATGATTATATATACTTGAACTGTTAAAAATAAAATTAGTTTCTCTGCTAAAAGTATTATATTTTTATGAGGTTTATTAAAGATTAAGAAATAAAGAAAATACAAAATAAGGAAACACATGCCGAGGCACAGCCACTTACTTTTCATCTTGCCTGCTAGGTAGAGATGCTTGTGCTTAGAAGCGGAAGCAGGGAGAGGGCAGAAGTAGGTGGAGAGTCAGTTTAAATACAAATTGTGTTCTTGCACTCAGGTGAGGACTTAGGGTAATATTATAGGGAATTCTGGGAACTACCAAGTACTTCTGGGAATTGAAGTCTGGGGTTCAAATCTCCATTTTACAAAATAGCATATTGACTTCATCTATGTTTTCCATAAAAAATTCTCCACTGATCCATAGTCACAGCATACAGTTGGATTTTCAAGGAATATCAGTCAGCTAGACAAATAACAAACATTTATTATGTGCCAGTTTCTGTGCTAAGTGCTAAGGATACAAAAAGAGGGAGAAGACAGTTTTATCTTCAAGTTCACAGTCCAATGGGGGAGGCAACAAGCAAATAAATATGTACAATCAAGTTGGGAAATAATGTGTTCTAATAATCATGAAGATGGCTGAAGCAGGTACTGTGGAGTGTTTTGAAGATAACAAATTCAACCCTGTATACTGACTTATGTCTTGCCACTGGACTTCAATGACTATAAGAGAAAGGAAGGTGGATGACTATGTGAAACTGCTTCATTTAAAGCCAATTCACACCTGAGTCAATACATCATCCTGTGATATCATTGATCCTCTTTGAAAAAAAAAAGGATGAACAAGATCATCCATTAAGAGGGAAAGGCACTAGAATTAAAAAGAGATTGGGAAAGGTTTCCTTTAGAAGATGAAATTTTAATTGGACACATATATAGAGAAAGAGAGTATTCTAAGAATGAGGTATACCAGTAGAAGGATAAAATTTCAAGTGTGGTCTCAGTGATAAAACACATCTACTATTTAAAGACCAGTCTAGTTAAATATAAGAATATATCCCCAGCTACTGATGAAATTCTTATCTATAGTGGCCTTTGAAAAAAGACAAAATCAATAAATAGCCTTTAGTCATTTATAGATCCCCATTTGGTTTTCCAATAATTGCGGCAGAATGTCAGAAGAGTGTGCAAAAAAAACACAAATATTTTAAATAGCTATAAATATTAATTTAATTTTTGATATTCTTTGTAATCTTTACCCAATAACTTATTGATGGACCCACTGTTGGAATAACTGAATTAGTTCTATAGTAACATTCTCACTATAAATATTATGAAAAGAGATATATTGCTTATTTGCCAGTATCAAGGAAGTTTATCCTGTGCTGAGTACAAATAGAAGAAAGATTCCACATTAATAATGAGGTTTTCCAGATATTCATTTATTGATATTCATTTGACAATGAGTCAAACAATAGTCAAAACAATCCACACAGAAATAAATGGGCAAAAATTTTGTGTTGCTTAGAAGATGATATGTGTTTTGATGAGAAAACTTTTGAGTTGGTCCCAGGAGATACATTTTGAACAGGAACCATAGGAAAAAATCTAGTCCAAAATGCAGTATAATGTGATCTGATTGGATGATACTTGAGAATTAGTGTGGTGCCCTTAGTTTCCCAAAATGATCCTCTTTTATCAAAGTATATCAATTGATCATGATTATTCTTTTAGTGATGCTATATAATAATAAATAATGGAAGCTCTGTCTTAGAAGAATCACAACTGTAGGTGACCCCAGAGGAACAAACATGATTCCTGATTGGTTTCAGCATTTTGTGGTATATTATTGATGATGTCTTGCATATGAAATGTTTAATATGGCATGTAGGACCAGAAAAAAGGTGTAGTGATAATAATTCAAATAAGTGGGTAATATAGTCAAGAGTGAGGGATAATAGATGAACAATGCCAATATGGTACTGATATATATGAAGATATATATATATATATATTTCCTTATGTGTATATATATATATATATATATATATATATAATATTAAAAGACTAAAAGAATCAGGAAGGAATCAGGAAGGAGTACAGTACATTCAAAGGAATCTCCATGGAGCAATTATTGAAATGTTTGAACAGAAAGAATAAGGATAAAATTAAAGACTGTTGAATCCAATTAAACTGGATGAGTACTGAATGGATTATGATCCACAAAATTCCTGAAGAATTACCCATGCTTATGACATAATATATCAATAAACACACACATATATCTGTATGTCTATATCTATATATAAAAACAACTTTAGTGTTATTCCATTGAGGAATTTTAATAAGTAAGCAATTTGAAAAACTAATGGAAATAAAAAAGAAAAAAATATATATGTGTTTATGGTTAAATGTATAAACACATACATATACACTCTGTTCTACATTCTCAATCCTTCTACACTTTAAATACTGCAGCCTCCAAGCAATATTTTCTCTTTAGACTTTCATAATACCCAGAATACCCTGCTACCTTTCTTAGACTTCCCCAAGTTCCTTCTTCCTGGAATATTTCTCTGTCTATAATTTTCATATTCAGAAAAAGTGGGGTCCACTGGATAGTTAAAGTGAATGGTTTTGGCAAACCTTAGTTCACAAACTGGTCAATAACATATAGTAATTGTCAACTAGAAATTATTAAACTAGTTCTAATATAATCAATTTTGATGCTGATGTAAAGAAATACCCTTTGTCCTCAAACCTGTGTCTGATTATAGACAATGCTCATTGCACTCTAAGTTTTTATCATTTAATATCATTTTTATTTAACATCCATTTCTGCGCTTTTATAATCAGTCAACAAGAATTTATGAAGCACTTACTGTGTACCAGGATCTAAGATAGATGGCAAAGATACAAATCCAAAAGTAAATCAGGTCCTCCTCTCTAGGGCCTTAAATTTTATCAAGGGGCGATTATGTCCATAGATGTGTATGTACTAAAATTCGATATAGTATTTACAAAATGAAAAGGTAGTTTGAGGAGGACATGTAGTCATGTTTGTTGTTGATGTGCATATTAATGTCCTTAGTTTTAGTTTTAAGCCTCTGAAGAACAAGAGTAGGACTTAAATAATTTGCCATCTCTACTAGTAAAGTCTCATATGAAGGGCTGAAGTGATTATCATTTGATGATCATAATAATGATAATGATGATGATGTATCTAGGGAGTGAAATGAAAGAAAATAACAAAAGTCTCTTAAAGCTATCAGTAACTAAAAATGCTGGTCAACTCTAATAGTTAAAAATAAATTTATATTGCTCAAAAACAGTCCTCATGACATAAAGGACATAAAATAATCTTATAGAGGATTGAAATGTTTAGTGCATTATTGAATCAAAGCAAGAATTTTTTACTATTCTAAAGTCTGTAAAATGACTTGGATCAAACATTGCTTAATTATTTCCATACTAAGAGAAAAGGGCTTTCATAAAAGGATTCATGATATGATCGTATACAAAGAATACTATAGAAGCAAAAAATATTTGAAGTTGAAGGGGAAGGGGAATGAGAAGAACTAACACTTTGTACATATATAACAAGGAATCTCACTAAAAAACCTATCATATATTGAAATGAAGGTTTTTTTAATCATATAAAACTCAAAAAAATAGGTTAAAACTCATTTTAATAGTAATGAGGGAGATTATGCATTCCAAAACATAATGCCAGTGAAATAAAAATCCCCTGAGGTCAGGAGTGCATGTGTGTGTGTGTGTGTGTGTGTGTGTTTCCATTCTCCCCACAACTAAGCCTAGCATGGTATCTTTTCATTCATTCATTCATTCAGTTAACACATATTTATTAAATGTTTACTATGTGAGTCACTGCATTAGGTACAAAGGGGTAGAAAATTAAAATGTTCCTCCTTGTCTTCAAGATTTAATTGAGTAGAGTAAGACACACAAATGTGGGCATACACACATTCTATAGAGTGAATATATTATACATATAGATTATCACAGATATAAAGTACTGATGTATAGAGAGGCATTCTTGCTGAGTGGATAGATACTGTGTAGAATTCAGAAAATCTTGCTTTTAAGTTGTCCTTCTGCCAATTATATGACCTTGGGCACTTCAACTTTCAGTGCCCTTAGGCAACTCTTAATGACTAAAATTTTTAGAAAAAGTATAAATCTGAAATTTTAGAAGAATATCTCTGGGGACAATGTGGTTGCTCAGTATAGAGAAAGCCAAACCTGGAAATAAAATGTCCTGACTTTAAATTTGGCCTCATTAATGTAAGAAAAATGAGTTCAAGATTTCTTTGGGTGTTTCTCTTGGATCAAAACTCCAAGAAGTACCATAATTGTAATTTTGACCATAATCAGAAGCAGTAGCATCTAACTTTCCCTCCCAATCAGGGCCCTCAGCTTATGGAACTCCCACCTTCCCCAGTACCCAATCTCCAGCTTCAGTTCAATGATGAAAATAACAGAAGCCAATTAAGCCAACTTCATTCATTTAGGAAGCTGTTCAATTAGAGGCAAGTTTTCTAGACTTATGGATAAGGAAAGTATAAATGTGGTCATCAAATATAGAAGAGAAATTTTATTTGGATGACCACTCCCTAGGAATTAGTTTGCATATTGTATTTTAATAAAAATCCAAGAATTTTTATTTTTTCCAACAGGATCTCCAAGGAAGAAACTTGTTAACCCCTAAATCCAGAGAATGAGCTGTTGCAGAAAGATGCCAGAAAGCCACACTACATCAAGAAGATCAAGAATGAACTTTGGGTGTGGTTGATTGAACTGAAGTTTGATTGAAAATTTATTGTAAATGTACATTTTTATGCCAAAGGGGACTGCCCCTAATTTGGCTTTCTGTCAATGCGCCTAGCAAAACATTGGTTTTGCTTTCTCTCTTTTCTATTCCTCCCTAACTACTATAATTTCCTCTCAGAAAATTGAATATTGTATACATCTGTAGTTAGAAGTGCTGGTACTGGTGCTGATGATCAATGGGAAGACTAGTCTCCCAATGATCATCAGGGGGATTGTGAATCTTAAAACTACTCAGACTCTACTTTAGAAGATTTGATTAAGCTATTCCCCATTATTAACAATGAAGATACTTAATTAGGAATGTATTGGGAACTTTTAAAATTACTCCACCCTACTCAGTGCCATAAGCGAAGATAAAGTTAAAAACTCCTGATTGAACAATGAAAGTCCCCAACTCATATATTATGGTAAAGCTAGAACTTTAAGCTAGGTGGTCTATTTTTAGATCTAATACAAAAAGGTGCTAAGTACCTATAAAGATTAAATTAAACACTAAAAAGTCAAGCAACTTACAAAAGGCAAGCTTAACAAAAGCAGTATGAAGTACTCAGAGGATTTAATCTAACCAGAGAAGGTGAGAACCAAAGAAGATGGGAAATAAGATGGGCAGTCCTGGGAAAAAGCATCTACTGTGATTGGTAGACGTGAAAATTTAGGGGAGGTGACATAAGAGAAAATTTCTTTAAAAGGAAGGGGTAAAAGGTAATTTAGGAGTTGGAGTTCAGAGTTGAAATGAGGACATTTTGAATGGAGTTTGCAATTGAATTCAGTTAGACTCTGAACTCAGTTCAGACTGGATGCTTGACTGAAGCTTGCTTGGAGAAGATCTTGTGGTGAGTGATAAAGACTGATTCACTCTCCCTTAGGCTATATCAACACTATATCAGATAGTTTTCCCTTTTCTACTACTTCACTATTCTCTCTCTGTCTCTCTCTGTCTCTCTGTCTCTCTGTCTCTCTGTCTCTCTGCCTCTCTGTCTCTGTCCCTGTCTCTCTCTCTCTCTCTCTCTCTCTCTCTCTCTCTCTCTCTCTCTCTCTCTCTCTCTCTCTCTCTCTCTCTGTCTCTCTCCTTCCCTTAATTCCTTCATTTATATTAATTAAAATCTCCATAAATCCCAGCTGACTTGGGTATTTTCATATTTGGGAATTTCCCATGGTGACCACTTATGTCAAAACCCTAAAATTATCTTTACAGTTTGGGCAAAGCCTTTACAGTGTTTGGCATTTACAGTTTTTAACATTCACAGTTTTGGCAACCATGTTTTGGCCTTCATAATATGAAAAGAAAAATGGAAGAAAAAGGAAATTAAAAAAAAGAAAAGGGGAAGAGAAGGAAAGAAATAAAACTGGACCAAGGAAGGATAGAGAAAGAGGAAGGGGAAGAAAGGAAAAACCTAGAAATTTGCTAAGTTGGGAATCAGGTCTCAATATTTCCAGTTACTTTAATTTTTGGTGTTTAACATGAAATCTCACTTGAGCAATAAAAATTGGTTCTATACTGACTTACTTTTTTATAAATGGTACTCGCTTCCCATCCCTGTGTCATGGCATTAGTTGGCCACAATTCTTTCAATGTACTCTATCCCCCATTTTCAAAATGACTAATTTATTTTAAGACAGTTCAAACACTTTATTCTAGATGAAATCTTTCTTAATCCTTCCATTTGCAGTTCCGCAAATATGGTAGATATAATTTTTTTTTACTTATTGACTGGCACTTACATATCTACTCCTCTGATGATCCACAATATCCCCAACCAATTTTAACTATGCAATGGTTTCCCTTATTTTTACCTAACCTTCCAATTTTATCAATGTGTGCTCAGCAAATGGGGAGCAAATACTAATGTTACTCCATTATGAACAATTAAGAATGCAGTACAATAGTAAAATATGTATTCAATATGTCTGTAAATATAGGTTAGACCTCTAATATTAAATCTGTTTAAAAAATTAAAATACTTATAAGTATGTACTGAAAAACAATTGATATTCGCCTACATTAAAATTTTAAATAAGTTTTGTTTGTGTGTGTGTATAGGGGCAAGATTAGCCTATATTCAAACAATTCAACAAAAGATTGTATATAACCTGCATATATAAGTTTGTCTGCTGGCTTTTTTCAATATACTTCATTGATATTTCATCAAATATTTCTCAATAATATGCAAAATATTAATATTTTTAAAAATTTAATCCTAAATTCTCCCTTCACCTCCTGTCTCTCTCACCTCTTTGCTAAGGCAGGCAATCTGATAACAATTATTGTGCTAATGAAGTCTGAATATTGTCTTAATGAATGTGTTGTTTATACATAGTTGTTTGCATATTGTCACATTAAACTATGAGCTTCTTGAGGGAAGAGATGTTTTCTTTCTTTCTTTGTATCCTCAGCAGTTAGCATCATCCCTTGGGCATAATGAGTGCTTAATAAATGTTTATTGACTATTTGGCTAAAGTTTATTACAAGCATGGTATAGGTTGCAGAGATGAAAGTATTCATTTTGGTGCTTCATTTTTTTTCCTTCCATTTTTGATACAACATCCAACACCTCTGAGTCTAATCAAAATCTTTATGACTTCACTGGGTCTACTTTCACACATGTAGTTAGTGCCACTCTAATACTGGCCCTCTTCTTTCTTCTTTCTATGATGACTTTTGACAGGCCTTATTTTCCATTCAAACATCTAGAACATTAGTTCCATTTCCCTTTCATTCTACTTTCCTCAAGCAAATTTAATAATTTATATTTCTGCATTACAGATCCTCTTTATTCAGTACTTTCTCTGGCCAACCTCTGTCCTCCTGTCAACCCTTTCTTGTTTTTATTTATTTTTTGTTATACTTTTCCCAATTATATGTAGATGCAATTTTTAATAACGATTTTCTGATATTTTGTGAGCCATGTTTTCCCCCTC
Source organism: Monodelphis domestica (assembly GCF_027887165.1). Classification (NCBI taxonomy): domain Eukaryota; kingdom Metazoa; phylum Chordata; class Mammalia; order Didelphimorphia; family Didelphidae; genus Monodelphis; species Monodelphis domestica. Next base: position 142,212,598 of record NC_077230.1, on the reverse strand, counting down.
ACTCCTCTGTGAAAGGGCATAATATGATATAGGATATACATGTGCTGTCTTTCAACATATATTTCCATGTTGGTCATGTTCTGAAGGAAGAAAGGTATCACTTTTATCATGTGAAGATTGGATTTAGCTATCTCCTGATTGTAACAATGAAGATACTTAGCTCTTCCTTTATTGTAAAGATTAAATTGTAATCCCCTGATTGTAACAATGGAGGTACTTAGCTCTTCCTTTATTGGGAAGATTGAATTTTAATCCACAATCTATTTTTAGATTTTAATCTCCCAAAGTGTTAACTCAGTATTTGAAGTAGATCTATTCATTTTAATCTACAAAAAAGTAACTAATGACTAAAGGTGCTAACTAGCTACTAAAGATGCAAACTAATTACTAAAGGTGTGAACTAACAAATAAACCTGTGAACTAACTACAAAAGAGGACCACAGAGGCCAGATAGAGATAGAATGGATCCTCTGAGTTGGAGTTGAATCAATGAAGAGTGAAGAAGAGTCACTGAGAGGAAAGATGTCAGATCAGTCATTCCCAGCTGTAGGGAAGACATACACTTGAGTAGAGACTGAAAGACAGGAACTCGGACGTGGCTGTGGAACTTGACCCTGGAGGAGCTCATGCAGGAGACCTCAGACTGCTTTCTTTTAAGACAGGTACTCTGGTGAGTTAAAGGCTGACTTAGTTTCCCTGCATTTCTGGAGGTGCTAACCTCCAGGAAAAGCCCATTGTCTTGAGACTCCTTTCCCTGATAAGTGTCTTAGAATTTTTACCTCTCTCTGAAGAAGTCAGATATCTCTCTCTCTCTCTCTCTCTCTCTCTCTCTCTCTCTCTCTCTCTCTCTCTCATTCCTTAAATCTTTCCTCTATTGTAAATAAACTACCATAAATTCCAATTTACTTTAATAATTCATTTTGGGATTTAGAAACTAAATCCCTGGAGACCAACAATTTATATATTCCAGTCTGATCATAATCAAATTTTACAATAAGAAAAAAAATTTCATAAAGGAAATGAAGTAAAAAATGGTTTGATTCAATTAGCATTTACACTCCACCATTTCCTTTATGGAGCTGGATAGCCTTTTTCATCATGAATTCCTTCAACTCTTTCTTTTTAAGGACACAGTTACTGAATTTGAACTTGTTAAATTAGATTTGAGGAGCCATGAGTATGGTTACCACATCCCACAATGCTCTACTGTATGATGTCACTCATTTAATACCGAGACAGCTCAGAACCCCAGGTATTGAAATACATTTGTTACTCTCACAATCATTTCATTTCTATTTATTGAGTTACCTATTCTCAGGTTTAATTATCATCCAATCCATCAGGTTCCTCACAATATGCCTTCCTAATGAGTATTGTAAAAAATACTTCTAGGATTATTGGGAAATATTAGAGAAGAATAGAGAACAAATATAAAATGATGTTCTAAAAGGGAAAGTTACAATTTGTGTACACCTTTTCAATCAATCTTGGTTTTTTATGGGAGGGAACTTTATGCCCAGCACTTCATAAAAGACCTAAGGCTCTGCTTTCAGACTCTCTAATTGAAGTATTCTTAAGCATCTTATGGATATTTTCATAATTCTAGTGAAAAATATAAAGCCTTTCTAAGAATAAATATTTAAATGCATAAAATAATATACATATAATTGCAAAATAAAGCATTTATTTTAAAATAAAGATGTATTTTATCCAACAAAACTTGTAGGTTCCTTGAAATCTTTCCACAATCCTTTTTATGTATTTTTTGATCATGCTTTTAAATCCTTTCCAATATTTTAGAGACCATTGATAATACAATATGTTATGTACTGATGAATCCCCATTTAACCCCATGATTCTTTCTATTATTTTGATTTTTCAGGCATGCTAATGTTCTACTACTGGTAGAGAGTAGCATCAGTGGGAGAATAAGGGTATTTAAAAGACGGACTTTCATGGCATTGTCAATTTGGGATCACATGGTGCACTATATAATTTTCCACCATCTATTTTTTTTTCTATTTATAATTTATATTTTGTGATGTTCATCTACTTTATTTAAAACTTTCTCTGATATTAATCATTTTTTTCCAAAACATGAAATTTTATCCTAAATGTTAAAACTACATGCTAAGATATCCTTAAGATTTGAAATAGGAATAAAAATTTGGTTGTTGTAAATTATTGATTTAATATTTTTTAACGCTGTCTTGAGATGTCTATACCCCATAATGCTGAATTTTCTACTATCAAAAAAATCAAGCTAAAATCATTACATTGCATTATTTACAACAATAATATATTATATGAGGTGAGAAGAAAAGCAACAAAATTTACAAAAAATTTTAGACAACCAAAGTCAAAGTGAAGGTAATTTTTAGTTTGGTAAATATTAAAAAAATAAAGATAAATTTCATTTCCTTTCAGGTGTATTGAATATTAGGTTTACTTATTGTGCAATCAGAGATTCTAAGCAAAGTATGTAAAAACAACAAAGGAAAGAATGGGTGGGGAAGCAAACATCAAAAATCCTGAATTTATGTAGTTTCTTAGAGGAGGCAGCATTGTATGGTTACTATAGAGATGGCCATGGAACCAGGATGAACTAAATTCAAGTCTTGCATCTGCAATGTATTGTCTGTGTGACTTGGGGTAGCTACCTAACCTCTCCCTTCTGTAGACTCATGTCTAAGATTCAAAGTTTAAATAAATATTCAAATGTTTTGCTTTTGAGAGCTCTCTGTCCACAGTGGTAAAATTGTAAGTCCAAGTCTCTCTCTCTCTCTCTCTCTCTCTCTCTCTCTCTCTCTCTCTCTCTCTCTCTCTCTCTCTCTCTCTCTCTCTCTCTCTGTTAGCATTTTTTATTCAATTTTTTAAAATTTTATTTTATTTTTAATTCAGAATATTTTACTCTGGAGATTTCATTTGCTTTTATAATTTCTTTACACTTTGTTTTTCCTCAGAAACTAATTTTTACCTTTTTTGAGATTTTCTTTCTCCCTTCTTGATTAAAAAAAATTAGTTTTCTCTTAAATTACTCACTCTAATCATTGCTATTATTATAAAAGGAGATATGTAGCAGTCCAAGCATGTATAAACCTTGATTATATTTTAGGCATACTCAAACACCACACATATACATGCTCATTTTTACCAAGCTAAATTCTATGTACTTGGTTCAGTTAAGTTCTTTACCTTGTCAAAATGAGACACAGCCCTGAGGCTAAACACTGGAAGACAGACCAGATACCCCAGAATGTTTGTTTTAACAACAACAATTGATTAACATAGCTATCAGACAAACTCTTATGCATTAAGTAATATGAACACCTCATTTGGGGCATTAGCTACATCTATTGTTTTAGGATCAGGAAGCTGCATCTTGTGATTACCTAACTTGTCATACCACTTTTGTCCCTGTAAAGATTAAAATTAATATCCAGTACTCCAAGTATTATACTTAATAATATTTATTAAAAATTTATCTTGAAGTATAAGGAAGTAAAACTAGCAAAAAACAAAAGCTGCTCCTCCCTCTTCCATCATGGAACCGGAGAGATGTATAAATGGAGGTTTTGAGCCTTTGGACTTCATCCCCCAGAAGTCCCTTAGTATTTCCAAAAATTCCATTTTCTTACCTTCCCACATTTTGTGTGGGAATATTTAAGTGGCTATAACTACTCCCTCTTCATTTCTTGGACCTGCGACCAGGCTGAAGTCAGGCAATTCTTTTGTTTTAGTTATTATTAATAAAATGTTATAAAATATAATGTTTAGTTATGGATTATTAATTTTAAAACCCATAGAAACCACATGGGAAGAAAAGAGGAACTCAAAACTTCCCCCATTTAAGGAGAGTCACAAAAAGAAAAAGGAAAGGGGGATTGTGGGAAATGAAGTCTCAAAGGTTCTAGATTCTAAATCAACACATTTCTCCCTGTGATCCTTTGAGATACCAGCCTCCCCAATGGATCATAAAAACATAACTAGCATAACTTTAACTAGAGGTATATACAAATGTTACAGTTTTTAAAGGGAAATTCCAATAATTTTGGGATAAGAGGAAAATAAAAGGGAAAAAGAACAAAATTAATAATAGGTTCATTGACAAAAAGCCAATTGGGGCAGTCCCCGTTGAAATAAGAGTGTACATTCAAAACAAAAGGATTTCCATCCCCTCCCCCCACCCCAAAGTTCAAATTTGCTGTAACTCAAAGTTCAATGTGGATTTTCTGGTACAGTGTGTGGTATCTGCAGGCATCTTAATGGCACCTTCTACATTCTGGGAGGTAGTCTCTTGTTCTAAGTTTGGCTCAAATTCAAGTCAAAGGTCACAACAATAACATAGTCCCCCCTGAAGAAAATAATAATACATTCCTCCCCTGAGGAGGAAACAGGGATGCATATAGCAATTACACAGGGATGCATGGTCGAGTCATAAGGCATATGATTCAAGTATCAAAAAAAATCAAAGAATCAAATCAAATCAAGTAAAATAAAAATAATTTCTGAGTCACACAAAAATATAAAAAGAAAACTTGAAAAATTCTGGGAAGAAGAAAAAAAGGAAAAGAAGAAAAAAATCACAATTCACATCAGGTTATTGTAGTGATCCATGTCCTCTAAGCATACGACAATAATTAGTCCCTAACCCAATTTAGCAGTCTGGACTACAGTAAGCTTTTACTTCATGAGAGAAAATAGTAAAAGAGACTATATCTTGCGAGAAATGTGAAATAGTTTCCTGGTTCAACCCTTTTCTTTAATTTTTTTTCAGGATAATGGAGCCGGAGCAAATGAAATCATATGCTTCATATAGAGTATGGTACAAGGAAATCCAGCATTTAACACATGTTAAACAGCCACAACTTCAAGCCTCACACATGATCAAGTAATTGTGCTTTTTGTACAGAATGGCATCAATCTCCATATGAATGATTTGGTTTCTTTAACTTTTTTTTTACTTCTTTGGCACTTTGCAAGTCAAGTTCTGTGTTCCTTTGTGGTCCCTTTGTCCTTGGATTAGATATAGTCTCGTAATAGTTAAATAACTAGTGACAACTTGCCATAGTATAATGTTTTGGGGGTATTTTTTTAATATGATAGGTAAATGGATATCTTAGCTTCTCCTATTGCAAAAAGTAAGTATGGTTTAAAATTTTTTCAATACTAATGATGTCAGTGTCAAAGGCAAAAAAAATGAGAAAAGAAGGAAAAAAATACTATATGACACATGTAGGAAGAAAATAAAATGTTAAAATTCTGTATATTTCATAATTACAAAGATAAAGTATAGGGACTAGTTTTCAAAAAATAAGATTCATTTCCTCTTTGACTTACCATGATCCACAATGTGAGAGAAAATAAGGCATATAAAACAATGTGAGTGCAAATGAGGTAAACAAAACAATAATACATTCAAGAAAATACAAAAGAAAATAGTAAAGGCACAAAATGTTACAAAAGGTACATCAGGTCAATATAAGTTGCTAATAAAGATTTTCTTCTATGAGGTAATACATGTTTTGCCCTACAAGGCAATTTGTGCAAATAAAAGGATCAATCAAATAAAGTGTAACAGTAAAGCAGTCCAATCACAATCAATAGTCAAATACAATCAGTGCAAGCAATTATTCACTATCAACAGAAGGTACTCGTTTTACATGGCTACAATAAATCCATGAGTCCCTCTCTCCAATTTTTATGGCTGTTGGTACAGTTAATAGGACTTGGGATGGTCCATCATAGGCAGGTTCAGTCCACCCAGTACACTTGTAATTCTTTATGTACACACTATCACCTGGGTTTAAATCAGGAAGCAAGAAATTAATGGGGCCTGCTTGAACAGCAGCTCCAGAGTCATGGAGTTCTTTCAATTTTGTTTGTAATTATCTTATATATGCAGTAATGGTTATGTCCCCTCCTAATAGTTAGATATAGGCAGGGGCAAATGGTTGTGCCTGAATAAATGGATGTCCAAATAGCATCTCAAATGGTGAGATGTGTAAATCACCTCTGGATTTGCTTCTGAGACAAAATAGGGCCAGAGGTAGAATTTCAGGCTACTTTAAATGAGTCTCCATGCATAATTTGTCAATCATGGTATTAAGTTCTTTATTCATTTGTTCAACTTGGCCAGAACTCTGGGGATGATATGGTGTATGAAATTTAGGAGTTATCCCCAGACATTTATAAATTTGAGATAACACTGAATCTGTAAAATGAGTTCTTTTATATGAATAAATATATGCTGGAAGCCCAAAATGAGTAATAATTTCTTTCAAAAGGATTTTAGCAACAAAAGCCACTATGGCATGAGCAGTAGGAAATGCCTCAGGAGACCTGGTCAGTTAATCAACTATGACCAGACAAAATATATACTGCCTAGCTTTTGGTATAGTGATAAAGTCAATTTGTAGGTGCTTAAATAGTGTGTAAGCAAGAGTACATCTACCAAAGGCCTTTCCTTTAAAGGCATGTTGATTAAAGGCCTGGCACGTAGGACAAGCTGTACATACTTTGGAGCCAATTGTAGTTATTCCAGGTGGTATCCATCACTCTTTTACAGAGTCTACAATGCCTTGGGTGCTAAAATGACCATGTTTATGAATAGAGTGGCAAATCTGGTTATAGAAAGGTCTAAGGAGTAAGGGTTTGCCATCTGATGATACCCATACTCCATTTATCTGTTTTTCTTTAAATTGATTTTTCCACTTCCTTTTCATTATAAGAAAGCTATAGATCCAAATAATTAGTAATTTGTTAGTGGCATAATTAGTTCAGGCCTTCTAAGGTTTCTAATTTTGCTGTGATATTTTCTTGGATATTTCCCCTGGAGACAGTGTCAGTTCCATCTGTATGTGCAGAACATTGAACGACAACTATAGCTTTGGGGAGCTGGATAGCAGAAAGAAGTTCAGTATTAAGGTTTGCATTGACAATACATTTTCCAGCTCATGTTAATAATCCCCTCTGAAGCCATAGCATGCCAATGGCATGACATATGCCAAAGGCGTAGCGGAAATCTGTGTAAATTGTGACTCTTTTATTCTTTGCAATGATACAGACCTGTTTTAAATCTGTGAGTTATGAACCCTCTGTACTTACATTTGAGGGCAAGAAATCTGACCACAGAGTATCAAATTCAGTAACTACTGCAGCTCCTGTTTAGTGCACACCATCCCTCATAAATGAAGAACCACCTGCAAATAATATTAAATCTGAATCATCCAAAGTGGTGTCCAATATATCATTATGAGGCTTACCAACAGTGGACAATAAATATGTACAATCATGTAAAGTTTTCCAGAAATTGGTAAATCAGGGAGGAAGGATGCATGATTAAGAACTCCACAGTGTTTTAGTGTGATATGTTCATTATTCAATAAGCTTATCTCATTCCTAGGAATCCTTTGGTCAGTAAATGCCAGTGTCCTATGTCTTAAGAAAAATGCCTCGAACTCATGTGGGCACATTATGATCAGAGGGCATGCCAATACCAGATTGGCAGATTTGGTTCCAATAAATCTGTTGCAGCTCCTCCTCTAAGGTATGGTGGTGCTCCTGTAGCAACTGGGTCAAGTTAAGCTGGGAAGAATAATAGTCTACTGGGCATAAAAGCTGCGTTAGAACAACTGAAGCTACCCCTTTTTGTTCATGGATATATAAGGTAAATGGTTTATCATAATTTGGTATGCCAAGAGCAGGGGCAGACAGGATAGCTTGTTTTAAAATTGAAAGAGCTCTTAGATGTTCTGTTTACAATTTAAATGATTCAGAGACTGAGATTTTTGTGACTTCTATAAGTGGCTTAATGATTTCCCCATAGCAAGAGATCCACTGCTGACAAAATCCTGTTGCTCCAAGATTAGCTCTCAACTGCTTTTTAGTGGTAGGAGCACTTAACTTTTGAGTATTTTCAATATGCTTGGGAGAAATTAAATGGGACCCAGAAGTTAAAAAAAAGCCTAAATATTGTACCTTGGGGAGATACCACTGAACTTTGTCCTTGGAGACCTTGTGGTCTCTCTTATGTAGCTCTAAGAGGAGGTGTTTGTTATCCAATTGGCATACTTCACTGTTTGGTGAGACCAGGAGTAAATCATCCATATACTGAATTAAATGACTATATTTACATTTTATGGCATCTGTATCAGTAGTTAAGAATTATGTGAAGAGAGTAGGGCTGTCCACAAAACCTTGGGGCAGTTGAGCCCAGGACTATGGAGAGTCTTCCAGGTGAATGCTAAGATATTCCTGGAGTTCTCATGTATGGGTATAGAGAAGAAAGCTGAGCACAAGTCTACTATTGTAAAGTATGTGACTATGCTAGGAATAGAAGAAATAACAGTATATGTGTTGGAAACTACAGGGTGTCTCTTTATAACATGACTTTTCATAGCTCTCAAATCCTGAACAAAGTGATAGAGATGATTGCCACCAGGCACCAGTTTTGCCTTTTTAACAGGCAGGATGTGCATATTGTATTCAGATTTACAGGGGATTATGATGTCTCTGTCAAACAGGGAATTTATTACTGGTATAATGCCATCAATTGCCTCCTTTGAAACAGGGTACTGAATGGAAGGAGGTGAGATATATTTTGTTTTAATATGGACAGGGACAGCCGATTTAAGTAGGACAACATCAGAAGATGATGTGGCCCAGAGAGACTCAACTATATCAGTTGGGATTTCAAAAATAGGAGTCTCCTTTGTTTCATGAGTATCTGAAAGAAGTATAGGAAATAAAGTTAAGGATTCCTCAGGCAGTTCCTGTGTCACAGAACCATCTGGAGAGCAAGATATTGTGGCCCTAATCTTGCACAAAAGGTCTCTCCTGAGCAAATTTTAAGGGAAGCCAAGCATTAAGAGGAAAGAATGTTACACACTAAGGGTTCCTACAGACACTATTCTGGGGGAAAGTTTGGGAATTTTTAGGGGTGTCCCTGATACCTCCCTGACATTAACTGAGCCAATGGAACTGCAATAAGAATCAGATGTACTCTTCAATACAGACCGGGAAGCTCCAGGGCCCAAAGGGCAAACATAATAATTATTACAAACCTTTAATGTTACATGGGGCTCATTAGTATGGGGGGGCAGTGGATAGGTACAACTGGCAGTAAAACATCAGGGTCTGGAAAATCAAAGGTTGTATCCTGTGATTCCTGTGCCCCAACACCCCCACCCACCCCATACACTTTCATAATCTTTGGGTAGTACCTTGGGCTCTCATTGAAGGGCAGTAGATCCCTGGGTGATTCAGGGGCAAGATCCACTCAAAATATACTGCTGTGGCTTCATTTGGTATGAGTTGTCCGGTGCCTAATTTATGTCCCTAGGATTATTTTAAGTCCTAAAAATATTATTCCTGAAATCACCATTATAATTATCATTACTGTAATTGTTCCTATTAGACTCTCTCTGGTTGGTATAGTTCATCATAAATGGGAAAAATTCCTACAGTTCATCATAATTTCGCCCTTCCCATAACAGAATTGGCAGGTAAGGACGAATAGTTAGCTTCTTAGAAAGGGGCTAGTGCCATTGGTTGATAATCATGTCCTTTGTTTTATTTATTAATCTATTCCTCCAAAATTTTGATGTTTTTTCTCAAATTTTCTATGACATTATTGGCCTCTTACTGTTTTTCCTTTTGGCCTTAAAGACATAAGAAGCAGTGTTTCTCAATTCTTCAATGTCCTACTGATGCCACCATGGACAATGCATCTTAAAATAATCTTGGACCATCCTGCAAGTGTTGATGACAAAATGTCTCCTTATTTGCTTAATTTCTGTGTCTTTTAGAAATATCAGGGTCTACTTATTGACCCCCAAGCTCAGTGAGCTTATCCATGAATTGTGTTGGTGTCTCATTATCTGATTGCCAAAGACTTTCAAATTTGGACCATGCTTCCATATCCTTAGAACTTTCTGGTGAAGCTTTTATAATAGCATCCTTACAATGATATAATTGGAACTGGTCCTTGGTACTGTTATAATCCTGTGCATGATTTAATAATATCAAAATCTCCATAGGGCATGGAAGCTCAAGCTCCTACACCCTTCCCCCACAGACTGCTGGACTTAACCCCATCAAAGCCTCCAGAAGGCAGGGAAGCTCAAGCTCCAACAACCCTCCCCTACAAACTGCACTGAGTGATTTAATGACAAAGCACTAATTGTGAAGGTGGAAAGAAAATCCCAAAACAACAAGAAAAAATGAGAGAAGTAATAGTTCAGGCAACAGCAGGGAGTAAAAAGGGGTAAATATGAGGAAACAACAACAACAACAACAACAAATAAATTACAATCAACAGCTTCTATATAGGCAAAAATGAACAAAGAGCAAATGGAACAGAGAAGGATGAGGGAACTAAGAAAAAAAAGAAAACCCCTGCGAATTGGATATGGGTTCTGGAAGAACTCAAAATACAATTCAAAAGACAATTAAGAGAGACTGAAGACAACTGGGAAAAGAACTTAAAAACTCAGATGAGTCGTCTGGAAACAGAGGCACTGAAAATAAAAAAGAAAATATTGTCTTGAAAGCCAAAATCAAACAGCTTGAAAATGAGGCAAAGGATATACAAGATGAGGAAAAAGAGATGATAGATGAGGCAAAGGAGATGAAAGATGAGGAAAAGGAGATGAAAGATGAGGAAAAGAAAATGAAAGATGAGGCAAAGAAGATGAAAGATGACCTCCAAAGAAAATCAGACCAAAAGGAGAAAGATGACCAAACAGCCAGGGATGAAATCCAGTACTTAAGAACCAGAATACAACAACTAGAAGCAAGTGAATTCACAAGGCAGCAGGACACTATAAAACAAAATCTAAAGAATGAAAAAAATTTGAGGAAAATATGAAGCATCTCATTCACAAAACAGATATTTTAGAAAGTATTTCCAGGAAAGACAACTTAAGATTCATTGGTCTACCAGAAGACCATGACAAAGGAAAAAGCCTGAACATTATCCTACAGGAAATTATCCAAGAAAACTTTCCCGATATTCTAGAATGAAAGCTAAAAGTAGAGATTAAAAGAATCCACAGAATAATTTCTGTACTTAATCCCCAACTGACAACGACCAGGAATAGTATAGCCAAATCCAAGAACTATCAGACCAAGGAAAAAATATTATGAGCTGCTAAGAAGAAGTCATTCAAATACCAAGGAACTGCAGTGAGGATAATGCAGGACAAGGCTGTATCTACACTAAAGGATTGAAAGGCATGGAATATGATATTCAGTAAAGTAAGGGAACTAGGTCTACAACCAAGAATCAACTACCCAGCAAAACTGACTATATTCTTACAAGGAAATGTATGGGTATTTAATAAAATAGAAGAATTCCAAGCATTTGTAAAGAAAAGACAAGAGCTGAACAGAAAATTTAATGCCCAAGCACAAAATTAAAGAGAATCATCAAAAGGTAATTAAGAAAGAGGGGAAAAAAGAAAAACAAATAAAATAAAATCTGTTTTAAGAGACGCAATAAACAAAAATGATATGTATACCTATAAGAAAAGAAGTCATTGATAACTCATGAAAATTGTTATTATCACCTGGGCAGCTAGAATAGGTACACATAGAGGGAACAGTGACAAACTGTATAGAATGAAATTACAAGACATAAATATGTATTTATATATATATATGCATAAATACATATATATGTGTATATATATGGATATAAATCCTTATACATATATATATACATATATGTATATATATATATACAAACTATAGCTTAAAAAGGAGGTTAATACAAAAGATGGGAAAAGAAATAAAAGGGTGTAAGTTTTTATGTTACAAAGAACCCTGTGGCAGGAGGGTGGAGAACATCAAAACACTGGAAGGGTAAAGAGGTTGGAGAGAGGGAAAACTTTTTTTAGAGACACAGTAAGTTAAAATGATATGTATCTGTATAAGAAAAGAGGTCATTTGTAACTCTTAAAAATCATATTATTATCTGGGAACCTAGAAGAATTGCAATTAGAGGGAACAGTGACTAACTATATAGAATGAAATGCCAAGATGTAAATATGTATACAGATATATGTATGCATAAATATAAATATATATACATATATACATACATATATATGCATATATATGTATATATATATAACTAGAGCTAAAAAGAGATTAATACTAAAAGAAATGGGAAAAGAAACAAAAGGGGGTAAATTTATATGTCACAAAGAAGCTCATGGAAGGAGGGGGGAAGAACATCAATACACTGGAAGGATGTAAAGAGGTTGGAGATAGGAAATACTCAAATCTTATATGTATTAAAATTGACTGAAAGAGGGAAGAACAATGAAATCCATTGGGGGCAGAGAATTGATTTGCCCCCTGCAGGTAAGTATAATGGTAACAAACAGCCTGGTGGGGAGGGAAGCAGTACAAGAGGGGGAGAGGTTGGGTGGGTAGTTTAAAAAGACTTTTAAAAAATAAGAGGGGAATAAGAAGGGAGGTGGGGTAAAAAGAGAAGTAAAATAAGGGTGGTAACTACAGGGAATGATTAAAAACAAACATTGGTGTAGAATGAAATAGTGAAAGATGAAAAGACAGAACTAGGAGTAGAAATCAAAACACTGGGAAATACACAGCCTGGTAATCATAAGTCTGAATGTAAATGAAATGAACTCACCAATAAAAGGCAAGCAAATAGCAGAGTGGATTAGAATCCAAAAACCTACCATATACTCTCTACAAGGAACACACATGAGGAAGGTAGACACACAAAGGGTAAAACTAAGAGGATGGACCCAAATATATTGGGCATCAAATGATAAAAAAAAGGCAGGAGTCACAATCTTGATATCTGACAAAACCAAAGTAAAAATAGATCTAGTTAAAAGAGATGAGGAAGATAATTACATCCTGATAAAAGGCAGTATAGACAATGAGGAAATATCAGTACTCAACATGTATGCACCAAATAGCATAGCATCCAAATTTCTAAAGGAGAAACTAGTGGAGTTCAAGGATGAAATAGATAGAAAAACTATATTAGTGGGAGACCTGAACCTTCCTTTATCCAAACTAGATAATTCAAACCAAAAAGTTAATAAGAAAGAGGTAAGAGAAGTGAATGAAATCATAGAAAAATTAGTTAGTAGATATGTGGAGAAAAATAAATAGGGTCAAAAAGGAATACATCTTCTTTTCAGCAGCACACTGTACATTCACAAAGATTGACGATGTATTGTGAATTTTAGAATTACTCAACCATGCTTAGTCTAACAAAACAGGAATATCTACACCCCTACTTAAGGATTAAGTGTTGAGAAGGATGGCCTATGACAGACATATGTTAGCAAATGACAAATCAGAAACTACTGACAGACCCTCTGGTCTGTCCTAAGTCAAGATTAAGCTACCATTGGTACATGTGAGACACAGGAAGTGATGTAAAAATGGTCTATATAGTTCACGTCACTTCCTCTCCCTGGGTTCTTTTTGTGGAGAGGAGGCTCTGGCTCTTGTGGCAGAGAGGTGTCTGGTGGCAGTGTGCTGGGTATCTTGGCATCTTGGTGTGGCTGCAGTTATTGCCCAAGTTTTTTGATAAACATCCTTGATACAATACTGGGAGAAGTTTAGTAGTCTAGTTCAGGTGAGATAACTTCACTGAGCTCTCTCGGAGTTTAGGTTGATTCTTTTTTTTTTCTCCTTTTGTTTCCCTAAAAAACGCCATCCTCCTAGGTGGCCCTTCATCTCAGAGGAGTTCTCGTGGCAAGAAGGTCTCTGAACTCCCCTTAGCTCAGGCTAGGCTGGAGAAATCCTATACCATTTCCCCTCTCTCTTCTTCTTAATTCCTTCCCGCTATATTAATGAAATCACCATAAAATTTCCAAACTGCCTTGAGTATCTTATTTGGGATTTCAATTAAATCCCAGGTGACCAATTAAATTTATATTTTGTCTCAACCCTAAATTTTCCCTTATATTACTAGGACATAAAAACATCACAAACAAGTGCAAAAGAGCAGGAATAATAAATGCAAACTTCTCAGATCACAATGCAATGAAACTAATAATTAGTAAGGGTACATGGAGAGGCAAAATAAAAATTAATTGGAAATTAAACAATATGGTTCTCCAAAATTGGCTAGTTAAATAACAAATCATAGAAACTATTAATAAATTCTTAGAAGAAATTGACAGTGATGAGACACCTTTTCAAAATCTATGGAATGCAGCCAAAGCAGTACTCAGGGAGAAATTCATATCCTTGAGTTCATATATTAACAAATTATGGAGGGAAGAGGTCAAAGAATTGGAAATGCAAATTAAAAAAAACTACAAAGTAAACAAATTAAAAAACCTCAGATGAAGACTCAATTAGAGATCCTAAAAATGAAAGGATAAATTAATAAAATTGAAAGTCAAAGAACTATTGATTTAATAAAGAAGTCTAGAAGCTGGTACTTTGAAAAAAAACAAATAAAATAGACAAAGTACTGGTCAATCTTATTTAAAAAAGGAAAAAAGATTGAAACATTGACAGAATCCAAGATGAAAAGGGAGGCCTCACTTCTAATAAAGAGGAAATTAAAGAAATCATTAAAAATTATTGTGCCCAAATATATGGCAATAAATGTGGCAATCTAGGTGATATTGATGAATATTTACAAAAATATAAATTTCCTAGACTGATAAAGGAAAAAAATAGGCTACCTAAACAAGCCAATATCAGAAAAAGAAATTGAACAAGCCATCAAAGAACCCCTTAAGAAAAAATCCCCAGGTCCAGATGGATTCACAAATGAATTCTATTAAACATTCAAAGAAAAACTAATCCCAATATTATATAATCTCTTTGACATAATAAACAAAGAAAGAGTTCTAACAAATTCCTTTTATGACACAAATATGGTACTGATTCCAAGCCAGGCAAGTCAAAAACAGAGAAAGAAAATGGCAAACCAATCTCCTTAATAAACATAGATGCAAACATCTTTAATAACATATTAGCAAAAAGTTTCCAGCAAGAGATGACGAGGGTTATTCATTTTGTCCAGGTGGGATTCACACCAGCAATGCAAGGATGGTTCAATATTAGGAAAACCATCCACATAATTGAGCATATTAACAAGCAAACCAACAATAATCACATGATTGTGTTTTAAGAGATTTACTAAAGATCATTAGAAATAAAGGAATACAAGGAATACAAAATAATACTAAACCACATATTCATGGCTGTCAGACAGTTTAGACCCTTGATTACCATGACAAAACTTGCTGTCATCAAAGTATAGAGGCCTCTATATCACTGCCTAATATCCCTTCTCTACAGGAAGTATGTAATGACAGGAAGTCACTGGGCTCCCCAGAAATGTAGTTCCTTTTCAGGGTAACAGATTTTCAATCATACATTCACTTCTGATGATCAATTTGGGGGGTAGTCTCCCCAATTCAATCACTTAACACAATTAACTTTTCATTTACAGTAATTTGAGGACAAAGGGGAAAATAACAAACCCATGATTCCTGGGTGCATTGAAAAAAAGGCCAGTTAGGGGGCAGTCCCCTTCAATATATGAGTATACATACCAAAAAATGCATTCAACCCCACACGGTTCAGATCACCATATCCCTAGTTCACTCTGGATCTTCAGGTACAGTGTGTGGTCTGTGGAGGCATCTTCATGGTGCCTTCTCCAAACAGTTCACTTTCTGGATTCAGAGAGGTATCATGTTTCTTAAACTAAAATTCCCCTCAAAAGAATTTAAATTTTGCATTTTAGAATAATAATACATTCCCCTCTGAAGAAGATGTTGAAAAACACAGAGATCACTTAGGGATGCATTGCTGATTCGTGAGATATATGGTTCAATTGGCAAGAGAAGTCAAAAACATTTAAAAAATACAAATAAAAGAGATAAAATGACTTCTGGATAAAATGTAGACTATCAAAGTCTTATGTGTAAAAATTTTTAGTAAAGGAAAATAAACCTATAACAAGTTCTTGAATCAGGACCCAATTAAAATTTTTCAGCAATTATGCACTTACCCAATCAAAAACCAGGACTTTAGAAAGTTTGATACACTATGAAAGGCAGAAGAGGGACAATATTTTAGGAGCCTGGTAGGAGCCAAATTTGAGATAATTGGTAGAATGTGGGAGAAGAAAGACCTGTCTTTGACATATATCAAAACACCTGCAACCTCAAACCCCAAACAAGTTCAAGTCCTCTTCTCTTGGCTCTAAATTTCATCAATCCCATTGGGATTGGTTGGTCTCTTTGACCTTGTGCTCAATAGGCACTATGCAGTTTAGCTTTGTTCTTTGGCACTGTGCAATGGCTCTTTTTGTATTTCCTTCTTCTGGAATCAGACAAAATCATAAAGCAAAGAAACATAATCTTTTAAACAATCAATGGCATCATTTTTATTGTCTAAAGCTTTTTATGTATGTATTGACATTAGGGAAAATGTATTTTAAGCTTGTATTACTGCAAAATCAAAAAAAAAGTTTAAGAAAATCTCAATACTGGTGACATGTGCTTCAAATACAAAAAAAGAGAGAAAAAATAAAACTAATACACTGTGTCAGCTAAGGAAAGGTAAAATACAAAGTTTTCTCACTCAAGAAATTAGATTCATTTCATTCTCAATGTTAGCCATGATCCAGTCTGTGTGAGTGCAAGTATATTTCACAAAGTAACAGTTTTTTTTTAATAAGGAACTGTAGTCCAAAAGGTAATGCACATTAAAATGGTATCAAAATCCCTAAAGTTGTAATAGCCCATTTAATTATAATAGCAAACAAACCCATTATCATTAGGATTCACAGGAGTCTGTTGTAAGCCATTTAAAAACTAATGCATATTTTCATAAACTTTTCAGGTATAGCAATGTTTCAAATTTGTCTAAGAAATTCTTTTTAATCTATTACTGACATCATTATAAAAATATGGTAGAGGAGTCTAGAAAAGACCAAACTTCTGTACTGTTGATGTTGGGTCTTAAAATATCACCAAAAATCTAGATCATTCTGGTGGAAGGATAGAATAAGCTCTTCCGAGTTACAAATGGGAGATCCTCCCTCTTGGGAGGCATCCAAAGGTACCATGTCCTGTGAACAACTTTTAAGCGCCTTTGGTATGATACTAAGAAGTCTAAAGACCCCTTAAAATCAATTTGAGATATTTGGCTCATTAAATTCTCTAAAGGTAGTTATATAATTGTAATTAGTTTTGATGAATTTCTTCTATCATCTATGTGACAATTAACAAAGCCAAAATGGAAGAAAAAGCTGTTTATGGGCTTTACAATATTTTATTCAGTATAGTTATAGGGGAAAGATAACAGAATATATATAATAATTAAAACACAGTAGATTAAAATGATTCAGTATAACATAATAGTATTGATCAGATTAATATCTGAACTTAAAACAAAATTAAATAGTAAACAGACAATCAGCAAAATATAATAAAATACAGACTTTTATTATAAAAAATGGAGTCTGAAAAGGCTATATTTTTTTACCTTCAGTTTCTTTAAAATTCATTTTTCTATCTGTTCAGATTCCTTTTGTCAGAGCTCTGGGATTTCCCATACCAACGGACAACATGGGTTTGAGGAATCCCAAACTGGATGAATCTTAGAGACTGGGCAGACCCAAATGGCAAAGGGTTGTAGGGAGATGAATTAATCCCCTGAATCTCACACAAGATAATTGAAAGGACCAGTGCAGTCATGAATGGTAGAAGCAAAAAAAAATCCTAAAATGGCAAGCTATTTAAAATAGGCAAGGTACTGCTCTTTCATAGAATGCGCCATGCTTGCAATTTTTACTTCCTGTTTGGAAGAGTAACTTCCTTCCCCTTCCCCCCTGAGGTAAAATCCTAGGGAACAGTTTGATTCCCATGCCACATGGATAGGGACACCCCAGGTTTTTACCAGTTGTCCTGAGAGTAGACCCAAGGACTCCTAGCTTCTCGGTGGCAGCAATCGGCAGCTCAGCAGAATCAACAGCAGTTGGAGCTGGGGCTGGGACTGGGGCTGAGGTTGGGGCTGGGGCAGGAGCAAGCTATATCAGCAACACCAGAGGCAGCAGAGAGGAACTGAGGAACATGGACTCAAGCTGCATATCTCTTCTTTGCCAAGAGTCTCCCAGCTAAAAATAGCTCAGCCAGTAGGGAGGGTGACCAGGAAAAACGTGGGGATGAAAGAAGTAAAGCAGCAGCTCTGAAGAGAGTTTAGAGTTCTCTTGGGATCTGGGTGGGTAGAGAGGGGTGAAAAACCTTGGCAGGAGAAACATGACTAAAATTTTTATATAGGCTATCTTAAAAAATTTAGAGGTTCTTTTCTGACTAATGGTTGCCATCAATGTAAAAATTAAAATTAAATCTCAAATAATAAAATGTTATATTTTAGGAGATTTGTTAATGATCATTAGAAATAGCGATAAAAATAAAAACCTCATGCCCATGGCTGATTACCCCATTTAAAATCACTACTCTTACCATGCCACCATGCTTGCTTCAAGTCAAAGAGACTGGAACTCTCTACATCATCATCATGAAGAAAGAGTTTCCATATTTTTCTTGTTCCTTAAAATACCAGAGCCTTGAAAAGAGACCGAGGAAAACAGAATAGAAAAGTTATCAACACCTCTCATTTTAGAATTTTTGTCAAGAATGTTGTCACTGAACAGTAGATCCAAAATAACAAAATTAAAATTTCTCTCTTAATATTCAATAATATCTATGGAATAGCCCAGTGGCCTCCAATATTTGTGATTATTTCTTATCAATATCTAAGGGCATCCAAATAAGTGATAGAGTAGATAGAGTGCCAGGTTTAAAATCAGAAAAATCTGATTTCAAATCTGATCTCAGACACTGTGTGTGTCACTGGGAAAGTCATCTTTATATTGTTTGCCTCAGCTTCCTCATCTCTAACATGAACTGGAAAAAATGACAAACCACTTCAGTATCTTTGCCAATAAAACCCCAAATAGGGACAAAGAGTCATATACAGCAAAACAACTAAACAACAACAAAAAATATCTGCATATATAATTTGTTTATATATCACTATAATTTATATCTGCATGTTTTATAGAAGTCTTCTATATTTATATTTAATCCACATCTACATCTCTTTATAGTTACAACAATATATCTTCATATATGGTCTGTATCTATATTTTTTACATAGTTTTCTTTTCGTGGTATGATAAAGAGCTATAGTGGGCCTGGAGGGAATTTTCCAATGATATTTGTGCAGCTGCTATTGTGGGTTCCTCTGTAGCTCTTTTTTCTCATTGGTGAGATCCTCCCAGAATGTCCATTTTGAGGAAAGGGACATTTTGTTTTCTCCTCATTTTTTACCCTCCAGACTTTGCCACCATATCAGAAAATGAAATCCAACAAGCCATCAAAGAACTTCCTAAGAAAAAATCCCCAGGGCCTGATGGATTCACCAGTGAATTCTATCAAACATTCAGAGATCAGTTAATCCCAAAACTATTACAAACTATTTGACATAATAAGCAAAGAGGGAGTTCTACCAAACTCCTTTTCTGACACAAACATGGTACTGATTCCAAAACCAGGTAGGTCAAAAACAGAGAAAGAAAATTATAGACCAATCTCCCTAATGAATATAGATGCAAACATCTTAAATAGGATAATAGCAAAAAGACTCCAGCAAGTGATCAGAAGGGTCATCCACCATGATCAAGTAGGATTTATACCAGGGATGCAGGGCTGTTTCAATATAAGGAAAACCATCCACATAATCGACCATATCAACAAGCAAAAGAACAAAAATCACATGATTATTTCAATATACGCAGAAAAAGCCTGTAATAAAATACAATAGACATTCCTATTAAAAACACTAGAAAGCATAGGAATAGGAGAGTTGTTCCTAAAAATAATAAACAGTATATATCTAAAACCATCAATTAATATTATCTGCAATGGGGATAAACTAGATGCATTCCCAATAAGATCAGGAGTGAAACAAGGATGCCCATTATCACCTCTACTATTTGACATTGTACTAGAAACACTAGCAGTAGCAATTAGAGAAGAAAAAGAAATTGAAGGCATCAAAATAGGCAAAGAGGAGTCTAAGCTATCCCTCTTTGCAGATGACATGATGGTCTACTTAAAAAATCCTAGAGATTCAACCAAAAAGCTAATTGAAATAATCAACAACTTTAGCAAAGTTGCAGGATACAAAATAAATCCGCATAAGTCATCAGCATTTTTATACATCTCCAACACAGCTCAGCAGCAAAAACTAGAAAGAGACATCCCATTCAAAATCACCATAGAAAAAATAAAATTCCTAGGAATCTATCTCCCGAGACAAACACAGGAACTATATGAACACAACTACAAAACACTCTCCACACAACTAAAACTAGACTTGAGCAATTGGAAAAACATTAACTGCTCATTGGTAGGACAAGCCAATATAGTAAAAATGACCATCCTACCCAAACTTATGTATCTATTTACTTCCAATAAATTACTTTACTGATATAGAAAAACACATAACAAAGTTAATTTGGAATAACAAAGGATCAAGGATATCCAGGGAAATAATGAAAAAAAAATACAAAGGAAGGGGGTCTTGCAGTCCTAGATCTCAGACTATATTATAAAGCAGAGGTCATCAAAACAATTTGGTACTGGCTAAGTGACAGAAAGGAGGATCAGTGGAATAGACTCAGGGTAAGTGACCTCAGCAAGACAGTCTATGACAAACCTAAATTCCCCAGCTTTTGGGACAAAAATCCACTATTTCATAAAATCTGCTGGGAAAATTGGAGGACAGTGTGGGAAAGATTAGGTTTAGATCAACACCTCACACCCTACACCAAGGTAAATTTTAAATGGGTTAATGACTTGAACATAAAGAAGGAAACTATAAGAAAATTAGGCAAACACAGAATAGTATACTTGTCAGTCCTTTGGGAAGGAAAAGACTTTAAAACCAAGCAAGACATAGAAAGAGTCACAAAATGTAAAATAAATAATTTCAACTATATCAAATTAAAAAGCTTTTGTACAAATCAAACCAATATAACTAAAATCAGAAGGAAAGCAACAAATTGGGAAGCAATCTTCATAAAAACCTCTGACAAAGGTTTAATTACTCAAATTTACAAAGAGTTAAATCAATTGTACAAAAAATCAAGCCATTCTCCAATTGATAAATGGTCAAGCGACATGAACAGGCAGTTCTCAGCCAAGGAAATCTAAACTATTAATAAGCACATGAAAAATTGCACTACATCTCTTATAATCAGAGAGATGCAAATCAAAACAACTCTGAGGTATCACCTAACACAGAACGTAATGAATGCTGGAGGGGATGCGGCAAAGTAGGGACACTAATTCATTGCTGGTGGAGTTGTGAGTTGATCCAACCATTCTGGAGGGCAATTTGGAACTATGACCAAAGGGCGATAGAAGACATCTGCCCATTGATATAGCCATAGAACTGCTGGGTTTGTACCCCAATGAGATAATAAGGGAAAGGACTTGCACAACAATATTCATAGCTGCACACTTTGTGGTGGCCAAAAATTGGAAAATGAGGGGATGCCCTTCAATTGGGGAATGGCTGAACAAATTGTGGTATATGTTGGTGATGGAATATTATTGTGCTAAAAGGAATAATAAAGTGGAGGAATTCCATGGAGACTGGAACAACCTCCAGGAAGTGATGCAGAGTGAAAGGACCATAACCAGGAAAACATTGCACACAGAGATTAATACACTGTGGTACAATCAAAGGTAATGGACTTCTCCATTAGGGTCAATGCAATGTCCAGAACAACTTGCAGGGATCTAAAAACACTATCCACAAGCAGAGGATAAACTGTGTGAGTAAAAACACAGATGAAAAGCAACTGCTTGACTACAGGGGCTGAGGGGAAATGACAGGAGGGACTCTAAATGAACACCCTACTGCTATTACCAACAACATGGAAATTGGTTTGAATCAAGAACACATGTGAAACCCAGTGGAATCATGTGTTGGCTATGGGGGGTGGGGGAGGAAAAGAAAATGATCTTTATTTCTAATGAATAATGCTTGGAAATGATCAAATAAAAATTATTAAAAAATTCAAAAAAAGAGTTAAAGACAACAAAAACAACTGAGTAGCAAATGTTTGTATGTTTATATAAAATTTCATGTTAATTCCTTTTATATAACTTCCCCATGATTTAAGTATTTTTTTCCTTATTCTTATTGCAGCAATCCAACATCAGTTGCCAAAAGTTACTTAACCTCTTGAGTTTACCAGATTCATTTTCTTTTAACAATTAAATTATTTTAAATGAGTATATTTTCCCTTCTTACTACCCATTTGAGAAAAAAAAGCAAAATTAAAATAAAACTTGTAACAAAAATTAATAGTCAAGCAAAGCAAATTTTACATAGGACTTGTACAGAAAATATGTTTCATTTAGCACCTTGAGACTCTTGCCAGGGCTTGGGTAGAAGTCTTTTTTTAATTGTAGTTAGCCATTGCATAGATCAATATTCCAGTGAACCACACAATTGGCTGTGAATTTCTATGTTTTCTTAATTCAATTTTGCTAATGATATAAAAGAGAAAATAATTCATGTTAAAGTCCCTTGCTTCCATTTTAATGGCTCTAAATTTGCTTTGGTACATGACTCTCTTATTTAGCATTCATCTCAGAATCAGGCTGTAGTACCATATTCATTATCTTCTATCTCTGAAAGAAAAACCATGATGAAAACTACATGAACTGTGAATTAGATTAGAAATCAGAATTATTTATAATATAAATATATCATTTTAATTTTCTGTGGTATTTGTGGCACTCTAGACACAGAATTAGCTCCTGAGTAGGCAATTTACCTAGGTAATGTGATTCAAATAATATTGTCCAATAAAATTGTTTTCATTTTTAAAGCATCTCATATTCAAGATATGTTGGTTAGTAGGTGAAATACAAACAAAAATAAGGCTCTATGAGCCTCAGGTCATTTTTTTTTTATCTAAAAGACATGATTTTAGGTGAGAGAACAGTATTCAGACCTATAATTTTATTGGCATAGAGAGCTCCTGATTTAGAAATTCCTTCCTAAATCATGGATTAAAAGGCAGTTTAATTCATTGAATAATATTAAACAGTTGGCACTGGCATTGAATAAGTCTGATTCTGACTATGGATGGACAAGTAAATGTGGGAAGCTACTCAATGATTCCAAGGTTACTTTCTATACCTTTTACCATTCTACTTCTCCATAGGTCTGAAGATATTTAAATTCATATAGAGGTAGTAGAGTTTCAAGGATAAAATATGTATCAGGAAACTTCTGATGTTAGAAAAATAGCTGAGAACTTTTGATGTTATGTTGTTATAGTGACAATAATATAAATTGATTTTATTTCCTTCTGTCTGCATAAGTCTATGGAAGTATTCTCAGGTTTTTCATCCCCTTTGTCATTTTTTGTGTCATAAGGGCGTTCTCTTATATTGATATATCATAACATGTTCCTTTATTTCTCTAGATAATGGGAATATCTTTATGTTCTGGTTCCACTAAAATGAATGCATTAAAAAGATGAACATATTAGAGGCAGTTACGTAGCAAAGTGGATAGAGCATCAGGCCTGGAGCTAGGAGGACTGGAGTTCTAATATGACCTCAGCCACTTCCTAGCTGTGTGACCATGGGCAAGTCACTTAGCCCAAAATGCCTTATTCTTGTCTCTCTTCTGTCTTAAAATTGATTCTAAGACAAAAAGTAAGAGATTTTAAAAATATATAACACATCAAAAGGTATAAGAACTCTGATCAAAGCATTGACCTATTATGATGATAGAGGACTGATGATGATCAGTACTATTCCTCCCTTGCCTGAGGAGTGATGGACTAAATATACAAGGTGAGATACACATTTCTGCATATTATCAATGTGGGGCTTTGTTTTGCTTTGTATATTTATTTCAATGGTTTTTCTTTTCTTTTCTTATCATTGATGAAAGAAAAAATGCTCCATATCTTTAAAAAAAAGCCTTAAAGAACTCTCTGGAAGGCCAGTTTCAGAAATGGTATCTTATTGAAGACAAAAAAAAAGTTGGGGTAGTAGTTGCCTCAAACATGTAGACAAAAGGCAAAGATAGGGTTTATAAGTATTTCCGGACTGACAGGTTACTTAACACTCTTGATTTGGCCCAGAGAGCATTTTTGATACTTTAAAATGTGATGAATACTCTCTACTTTTGTGATTCAAATGAGGCTAAATGAGAGACCAGAATAATATGGTTAGGAGACAGAAATTTCTAATATATATTGAAGAAATTAGGGGCCCAGGGAGTATTTTCATCACTGTTTCTGATTGGAGGGTTTTCAGAAAAGAACCACAGATTTTATGTTAATCTTTTTTCTTTCTTTCTTTCTTTCTTTCTTTCTTTCTTTCTTTCTTTCTTTCTTTCTTTCTTTCTTTCTTTCTTTCTTTCTTTCTTTCTTTCTTTCTTTCTTTCTTTCTTTCTTTCTTTCTTTCTTTCTTTCTTTCTTTCTTTCTTTCTTTCTTTCTTTCTTTCTTTCTTTCTTTCTTTCTTCCTTTCTTATAGGAGGGTAATGTTTGCTTTATTTTTTTTCCCTTTTAAACATTATTTTAGTTGGTCATTTTAAAACATTATTCTTTAGAAACAAAGATCATTTTCTTTTCCTCCCCCCTGCCTCCCATCACCCCTCCCATTGTCAATGCATGATTCCTCTGGGTATCATGTGTCCTAGATCCGAACTCATTTCCATGTTATTGGTATTTGCATTAGGGTGTTCATTTAGAGCAGTGGTTCTCAACCTTTCTAATGCCATGACCCTGCAATACAGTTCCTCATGCTGCAGTGACTCCAAACCAAAAAATTATTTTGGTTGCTACTTCAAAACTGTAATTTTGCTACAGTTATGATTCAGAATGTAAATGCCTGATATGCATTATGTACTCTCATTGCTACAAATTGAGAGGTTGAGAACCGCTGATTTAGAATCTCTCCTCAGTCATATCCCCTCCACCCCTGTAGTGAAGCTGTTGCCTTTCCCCCATGTTTTTACTCCCACCTTTTGTCCTCTGCTTGAGGGTAGTGTTTTTTTTTTTCTCCTTGATCCCTGCAGGTTGTTTAGGGATATTGCATTGACACTAATGGAGAAGTCCATTACATTCTATTGTACCAGTGTACAATGTTCTCCCGGTTCTGCTCCTTTTGCTCTGCATCACTTCCTGGAGGTTGTTCCAGTCTCCATGGAATTCCCCCACTTTATTATTCCTTTTAGCACAATAATATTCCATCACCAATATATACCACAATTTATTCCGCCATTCCCCAGTTGAAGGGCATCCCCTCATTTTCCAATTTTTGGCCACCACAAAGAGCTCAGCTATGAATATTCTTGTATTTTTCCTTATTATCTCATTGGGGTACAAACCCAACAGTGCTATGGCTGGATCAAAAGGCAGGCAGTCTTTTATCACCATTTGGACATAGTTCCAAATTGCCCTCCAGAATGGTTGGACCAATTCACAACTTCACCAGCAATGCATTAAGGTCCCAACTTTGCCACATCCCCTCCAGCATTCATTACTTTCCTTTACTGTCATATTAGCCAATCTTCGATGCTTAAGGTAATACCTCAAAGTGGTTTTGATTTGCATCTCTCTGATTATAAGAGATTTAGAATACTTTTTCATGTACTTATTAATAGTTTGGGTTTCTATAGTTGTAACTGCCTATTCATGTCCCTTGCCCATTTATCCATTGGAGAATGGCTTGTGTTTTTTTTGTACAATTGATTTAGCTCTTTTTAAATTTGAGTAATTAGACTTTTGTCAGAGGTTTTTTTGTTATGAAGTTTGTTTCCCAATTTGTTGCAACCCTTCTGATTCTAGTTACATTGCTTTTGTTTGTACAGATACTTTTTAATTTGATGTAGTAGAAATTATTAATTTTACATTTTATGACTCTTTCTAAGTCTTACTTGGTTTTAAATTCTTTTCCTTCCCATGGTCTGACATGTATACTATTCTGTGTTCACCTAATTTACTTATATTTTCCTTCTTTATGTTCAAGACATTCACCCATTCTGAGTTTATCTTGGTGTAGGGTGTGAGGTGTTGATCAAAACCTAATCTCTCCCACACTTTTCCAATTTTCCCAGAAGTTTTTACCAAATAGTAGATTTTTGTCCCAAAAGCTGGGGAATTTAGGTTTGTCATAGACTGTCTTGCTGAGGTCACTTACCCAAGTCTGTTCCATGATAGTCATTTTTGTCTCTTAGCCAGTACCAAATTATTTTGATGACCACTGCTTTATAATATAATTTGAGATCTGGGACTGCAAGGTCATCTTCCTTTGTATTTTTTTCATGATTTCCCTGGATATCCTTGATCCTTTGTTCTTCCAAATGAACTTTGTTATTTTTTTTCTAATTCAGTAAAAAAGTTTTTTTGGAAGTTCATTGGTATGGCACTAAATAGATAGATAAGATTGGGTAGGATGGTCATTTTTATTATATTAGCTTGTCCTACCCATGAACAATCAATGTTTTTTTGTTTTTTTTTCCCAATTGCTCAAGTCTAGTTTTAGTTGTGTAGAGTGTTTTGTAGTTGTGTTCATATAGTTCCTGGGTTTGTCTCAAAAGATAGATTCCTAAGTATTTTATTTTGTCTAAGGTGATTTTGAATGGCATTTCTCTTTCTAATTCTTGCTGCTGAGATGTTGGAAATATAGAGAAATGATGATGACTTATGTGGGTTTATTTTGTATCCTGCTACTTTGCTAAAGTTGTTGATTATTTCCACTAGCTTTTTGGTTGAATCTCTAGGATTCTTTAGGTAGACCATCATATCATCTGCAAAGAGTGACAGCTTGGTCTCCTCATTGCCTTTTTTAATGCCTTCAATTTCTTTTACTTCTCTAATTGCTACTGCTAGTGATCCTAGTACAATGTTAAATTATAGAGGTAATAATGGGCATCCTTGTTTCACTCCTGATCTTATTGGGAATGCATCTATTTTATCTGCATTGCAGATGATTTTTGCTGATGGTTTTAGGTATATACTGTTTATTATTTTTAGGAAAGACCCTTCTATTGCTATGCTTTGAAGTGTTTTTAATACAACATAGTGTTGTATTTTGTCAGAGGCTTTTTCTGCATCTATTGAGATAATCATGTGATTTTTGTTGGTTTGCTTGTTGATATAGTCAATTATGTGGATGATTTTCCTAATATTGAATCAGCCCTTCATTCCTGGTACAAAGCCAACTTGATCATAGTCAATGACCCACCTGATCTCTTGCTGGAGTCTTTTTTTTTAACATTATTTTATTTGGTCATTTTTATACATTGTTCATTGGAAACCGATCATTTTCTTTTCCTCTCCCCAAACCCCTCACTACCCCTTCCCTAGCCGATGTGCGATTTGCCTGGGTATCACATGTATCCTTCCTCTGAACCTATTTCCTTGTTGTTGGTATTTGCATTAGGGTGCTCATTTAGCATCTCTCCTCAATCATGTCCCCTCAACCTCTGTATTTGAGCAGTTGCTTTTCCTTGGTGTTTTTACTCCCTCAGTTTGTCCTCTGCTGGAGGATAGTTTTTTTTTTTCCCTTGTAGATCCCTGACGGTTGTTCAGGGACATTGTAAAGCCATTACTGGAGAAGTTCATTATGTTCTCTTGTACCATAATGTGTCAGTCTCTGTGTACAATGTTCTCCTCATTCTGCTCCTTTCACTCTGCATCACTTCCTGGAGGTTGTTCCAGTCTCCATGGAATTCCTCCACTTTATTATTCTTTTTAGCGCAATAGTATTCCATCTCCAACATATACTAAAATTTGTTCAGCCATTCTCCAATTGAAGGGCATCCCCTCATTTTCCAATTTTTGGCTGCCACAAAGAGTGCAGCTATGAATATTTTTTAACATGTCTTTTTCCTTATTATCTCTTTGGGGTACAAACCCAACAGTGTTATGGCTGGATCAAAGGGCAGACAGTCTTTTATTGCCCTTTGGGCATAGTTCCAAATTGCCCTCCAGAATGGTTGGATCAATTCACAACTCCACCAGCAATGAATTAATGTCCCAACTTTGCCACATCCCCTCCAACATTTATTACTTTCCTTTGCTGTCATGTTGAACAATCTACTAGGTGTGAGATGATACCTCAAAGTTGTTTTGATTTGCATTCCTCTGATTATAAGAGATCTAGAACACTTTTTCATGTGCTTATTAATAGTCTTGATGTCTTTAACTGAAAATTGCCTATTCATGTCCCTTGCCCATTTTTCAATTGGAGAATGGCTTGATTTTTTGTACAACTGGTTTAACTCTTTATAAATTTGAGTAATTAGACCTTTGTCAGAGGTTTTTGTTATGAGCATTATTTCCCAATTTGTTGCTTTCCTTCTAATTTTAGTTACATTGGTTTTGTTTGTGCAAAAGCTTTTTAATTTGATGTAGTCAAAATTATTTATTTTGCATTTTGTGACTCTTTCTAAATCTTGCTTGGTTTTAAAATCTTTCCCTTCCCAAAGGTCTGGCATGTATACTATTCTGTGTTCACCTAATTTACTTATAGTTTCCTTCTTTATGTTCAAGTCATTTGCCCATTATGACTTTATCTTGGTGTAGGGTGTGAGGTGTTAATCCAAATCTAATCTCTCCCACACTGTCTTCCAATTTTCCCAGCAGTTTTTATCAAATACTGGGTTTTTGTCCCAAAAGCTGGAGTCTTTGGGTTTGTCAAAGACTGTCTTGCTCAATTACCCCAAGTCTGTTCCATGATCCTCCTTTCTGTTTCTTAGCCAGTACCAAATTGTTTTGATGACCTCTGCTTTGTAATATAGTTTGAGATCTGGGACTGCAAGGCCACCTTCCTTTGTATTTTTTTTTCATTATTTCCCTGGATATCCTTGATTCTTTGTTCTTCCAAATGAACTTTGTTATGGTTTTCTCTAATTTAGTAAAATAGATTTTTCGTAGTTCAATGGGTATGGCACTAAATAGATATATAAGTTTGGGTAGGATGGTCATTTTTATTAAGTTAGCTCATCCCACCCATGAGCAATCAATATTTTTCCAATTGTTTAGATCTAGTTTTAATTGTGTGGAGAGTGTTTTGTAGTTGTATTCATATAGTTCCTGTGTTTGTCTCAGCAGATAAGATTCCTAAGTATTTTATATTGTCTAAGCTGATTTTAAATGGTATTTCACTTTCTAATTCTTGCTGCTGAACTGGGTTGGAGATATATAGAAATCCTGCTGACTTATGTGGGTTTATTCTGTATCCTGCAACTTTGCTAAAGTTGTTGGTTATTTTGATTAGCTTTTTGGTTGATTCCCTAGGATTCTTTAAGTAAATCATCATATCATCCACAAAGAGTGACAGCTTGGTCTCCTCATTGCCAATTTTAATACCTTCAATTTCTTTTCTTCTCTATTTACTACTGCTAGTGATCCTAGTACAATGTTAAATTATAGAGGTAATAATGGGTATCCTTGTTTCACTCCTGATCTTATTGGGAATGCATCTAGTTTATCCCCATTGCAGATGATGTTTGCTGATGGTTTTAGGTATATACTGTTCATTATTTTTAGGAAAGGCCCTTCTATTCCTATACTTTCTAGTGTTTTCAATAGGAATGGGTGTTGTATTTTGTCAGAGGCTTTTTCTGCATCTATTGAGATAATCATGTGATTTTTGTTGGTTTGCTTGTTTATATGGTCAATTATGTGAATGGTTTTCCTAATATTGAACTCCTTTGCATTCCTGGTATGAATCCTACCTGGTCATAGTGAATAACCCTTATGATGACTTGCTGGAGTGTTTTTGCTAGTATCCTATTTAAGATTTTTGCATCTATATTCATTAGGGAGATTGGCCTATAGTTTTCTTACTCTGTTTTTAACCTGCCTTGCTTTGGGATCAGTACCATGTTTGTATCATAAAAAGAATTTGGTAGAACCCCTTCTTGGCTTATTCTGTCAAATAGTCTGTATAGTATTGGGTTTAGCTGTTCTTTGAATGTTTGATAGAATTCATTTGTGAATCCATCTGGACCTGGGGATTTTTTCTTAGGGAGTTCTTTGATGGCTTTTTCAATTTCTTTTTCTGATATGGGGTTGTTTAGGTAATTTATTGTTTCTTCTTTTAGTCTGGACAATTTATATTTTTGCAAGTATTCATCTATATCACTTAGATTTTTATATTTGTTGCCAGATAATTAGGCATAGTAGTTTTTAATGATTGTCTTAATTTCCTCTTCATTAGAGGTGAGGTCTCCCTTTTCTTTTTGGATACTGTCAATTTGTTTTTTTCTTTCCTTTTTTTTTAATTAGACTGACTAGTACTTTGTCAATTCATTTTTTTTCAAAGTACCAGCTTCTAGTTTTATTTATTAAATCAATATTTCTTTGACTTTCAATTTTATTAATTTCTCCTTTGAGTTTTAGGATCTCTAATTTAGTCTTCATCTGAGGGTTTTTAATTTGTTTATTTCCTAGTTTTTTTTTTAATTTGCATGCCCAATTCATTGACCTCTGCCCTTCTTAATTTGTTTATATATGAACTCAAGGATATAAATTTCCCCCTGAGTACTGCTTTGGCTGTATCCCATAGGTTTTGAAAGGATGTCTCACCATTGTCATTTTCTTCAATGAAGTTATTATTTTTTTCGAAAATTTGTTCTTTATCTGGTTTTGGAGAATCATATTGTTTAATTTCCAAATAATTTTTGATTTATGTATACCTGTACCCTTACTAATTATTATTTTTATTGCATTGTGGTCTGAGAAGATTGCATTTATTATTTCTGCCCTTTTGCTCTTGTTTGCAATGATTTTGTGCCCTAGAACATGGTCAATTTTTGTGAATGTACCATGTACTGCTGAAAAGGTGTATTCTTTTTTGTCACTATCTATTTTTATCCATATGTCTACTAACTCTAATTTTTCTAAGATTTCATTTGCTTCTCTCACATCTTTCTTATTTTTTTTATTTGATTTATCTAGTTCAGATAGAAGGTTCAGATCTCCCACTAGTATAGTTTTTCTATCTATTTCATCCTTGAGCTCCTCTAGTTTCTCCTTTAAAAATTTGGATGCTCTGCCATTTGGTGCATACATAATGAGTACCTATATTTCCTCGTTGTCTATACTGCTTTTTATCAGGATGTAATTACCTTCCCTATCTCTTTTAACTAGATTTATTTTTACTTTGGCTTTATCCAATATCATGATTGTTACTCCTGCCTTCTTTATATCATTTGATGCCCAATAGATTTGCCTCCATCTTCTTACTTTCACCCTATGCGTATCTACCTTCCTCATGTGTGTTTCTTGCAGACAGCATATGGTAGGGTTTCGGATTCTAATCCACTCTGCTATTCACTTGCATTTTATGGGTGAGTTCCTTCCATTGACATTCAGAGTTATGATTAGTAGCTGTGTATTTCCCAGCATTTTGATTTCTACTCCTGGTCCTTCCTTTTCTTCTTTCACTATTTCCTTCTATACCAGTGTTTGTTTATAATCAGTCCCCCCCAGTGTACCCCCTTATTTTACTTCCCTTTCTACCTCCTCCCTTTTTATTCCCTCCCTTATTTTCCCCTGTAGTCTTTTTAAAATTTCCCCCCTCTCTCGCCCCCCTCCCCACCAGTCTGTTTTTTACCCTTCTATTCCCCTATAGGGCACAAATCTATTCTCTTCCCCAATGGATTGGATTGTTCTTCCCTCTTTGGGTCAGTTTCAAAGTACATAAGAGTTGAGTATTTCTTATCTACAACCTCTTTACCTTTCCAGTGTATCAATGTTCTCTTCCCTCCCACCATGAGCCTCTATGTGACATATAAATTTATCCCCATTTGTTTCTTTTCCCATTTCTTTTAGTCATAACCTCTTTTCTTTTTTAGCTCTAGTCATGTGTATATATATATATATATATGTATATTTATATACATACACATATATATGTATTTATGCATGCATATATCTATATACCTAGTTATATCTTGTCCTTTCATCCTATACAGTTTGTCACTTTTCCCTCTGAGTGTAATTCTTCTAGCTGCTCAGGTGATATCAACAATTTTTAAGAGTTACCAATGACTTATTTTCTTATAGGGATACATATCATTTTAACTTATTGAGTCTCTTAAAAATTTTTTGTTGT
The DNA here is from genome assembly GCF_027887165.1 of Monodelphis domestica. Taxonomy (NCBI): domain Eukaryota; kingdom Metazoa; phylum Chordata; class Mammalia; order Didelphimorphia; family Didelphidae; genus Monodelphis; species Monodelphis domestica. The sequence goes on along the minus strand of NC_077230.1, from coordinate 142,180,396 downwards.
TGTTTTGTTTGTTTTCCCCCCTCTTTTTTAATTACCTTTTGATGATTCTCTTGAATTCTTTGGTTGCACATCAAATTTTCTGTTCAGGTCAGGTCTTTTATTTATGAATGCTTGGAACTCTTCTGTTGTGTTGAATGACCATACTTCCCCCTGTAAGAATATAGTCAGTTTTGATGGGTATTTTATTCTTGGTTGTAGACCTAGTTCCCTTGCTTTCCGGAATATCATATTCCATGACTTTCAGTCCTTCAGTGTGGATGCAGCCAGATCCTGTGTTAACCTCACCGTGTTTCCATGGTATCTGAATGGCTACTTCTTGGCAGCTTGTAATATCTTTTCTTTCATCTGATTGTTTTTTTAATTTGGTTATAACATTTCTTGGTGTTGTCAGTTGGGGATTAAATACAGGGGGTGATCTGTTGATTCTTTCAATCTCCACTTTCCCCTCTTTTTCTAGGATCTCAGGACAGTTTTCCTGGATAATTTCCTCTAGTATTATGTCCAGGCTTTTTCTTTTGTCATGGTCTTCTTGTAGTCCAATTATTCTTAAATTGTCTCTTCTTGAACAATTTTCTAATTGTTTTGTGAACGAGATGCTTCACATTTTCCTCAATTTTTTCATTCTTTTTGTTTGTTTTATAGTGTCCTGCTGCCTTGTGAGGTCACTTGATTCTAGTTGTTTTATTCTGGTTCTTAAAGATTGAATTTCATCTCTGGCCTTTTGGTCTTCTTTTTCCTTCTGGTCTGATTTTCTTTGAAGATCATCTTTCATCCCCTTTACCTCATCTTTCATCTCTTTTGCCTCATTTTCCAGCTGATTGATTTTGGCTTTCAAGACACTATTTTCTCATTTTAGTTCAAGTGCCTCTGTTTCCAGATGACTTATCTTAATTTTTAAGTTCTTTTCCCAATTGTCTTCATTCTCTCTTAATTGTGTTTTGAGTTCTTCCACAGCCTGTATCCAATTCACTGGGATTTCTTGTTTATTGTTTGCTGATCTCTCCCCCTCTGTTCCATTTGCTGAGTAGTAGCTGTCTATTGTAGTTTCTTTCTTCTTTTTCTGTTGTTTGCTCAAATTCACCCCTTTTTTCCTCCCCGTATTTTTCTGTGCTCTTGTTCCTCTCTTTTTTTGTTGTTTTTTGGGGACTTCTATCAGTCTCCCCTCTTGGAGCTTTAACAGAAGATCTCTTGGTGTAGTCTCTGGGGGATGGTTTTTGGGGGTTTGAGCTTCCCTGTCCTCTGGAGGCTTTTCATTGGCTTAAAGTCCAGCAGTCAATGAGGATGGGAGGGGAGCTTTGGCTTCCCTGCGTTCTGGAGACTTTTGATGGGATTGGGTTCAGCTTAGTTGGGCTGGGTTTTCTCTGAGTTTTAAACTTCCTTGACTGCTGGAGCATATATGGAGAATCTCCAAAGCTCTGGCCAGGCTGCCAGGTCTATGCTCCTTCTAGGCTGCCATCTTATCTCCACCTCTAGGTCCCTGTTTTTTCAGAAGACCCTGCTCACTAAGGGGGGGGGGGGTCATGGCCTACTTGGGCTCTGAGGGCTCCTGATGGGATTAGGTTCAGCTGGTTCTTTCAGAAGACTTTGCTCTCTAAGGGGGGAGGGGTTGTGGCCTCCCTGGACTCTGAGGGCTCCTGATGGGATTAGGTTCAGCTGGTTCTTTCAGAAGTCCCTGCTCTCTAAGGGGGTAGGGGTCATGGCCTCACTGTGCTTGGAGGGCTCCTGATGGGATTATGTTCAGCTGGTTTGGACCAAATGAACCCTGAAGCAAAAAACCTCCTCCTCCACAATCTGTGCTGAATGCCCAGAGACTGGCCCAGGTTGCTTTCAAGGTAAGCCCTTTGCCAGCCCTTTTTCTGTTCTTTCAGAAGCTCTGAGGGCTCCTGATGGGATTATGTTCTGCTGGTGTGGGCCGAATGATCCCTGAGCCAAAAAAAAAAAAAAACCAACCTCCTCCTCCACAATCTGTGTTGAATGCCCAGAGATAGGCCCAAGTTACTTTCAAGGTAAGCTCTTCTGAGCAACATCTTTGCCAGCCCTGAGGTTTCTGTCCTTTCAGTAGCTCAGAGGGCTCCTGATGGGGATTGGGTTCAGCTGGTGCCCTAAAGCTGGGACCTTCCTTGAGACTCAGATGGAAGGACCCAGCCAGGGGACTACAGGCTTCCCCCTCTCTCTATGTTTCCCTGATGTCTGTGTTGGGCACCCTGGTGACTGGCTCAGGTTGCTTTCAAGGTGAGTCCTTCGAAATAGCCAGCCCTGAGGCCCTTTTGCTGGCCCTGAGGTTCCTGCTGCTGCCGTGGGCTCAGCACTCTGGGTTGGGGGTGTGTGTCCTGGGACCTTCCTTCTGCCTACCCCTTAGATCCGAGTGATCTAGGGTTCTGGCTTTTGGGGGTCCGTACCTTTTGATCCAGGTCTGGGAGGAGGGTTCCCCATGTCTGTCCTGTTGTTCAGCTTGATTTTCGGTGTTCTAGGAGAACTCAGTTTGTGATTGGTAAGGAAGGGTTTCCAGGGTCTGAACTTTCGCTGCTTCTAAACCGCCATCTTGACTGGAAGTCCCCAAACATCTGGAGTCTTTTTGCTAGTATCCTTTTTAAGATTTTTGCAACTATGTTCATTAGGGAGATTGGTCTGTAGTTTTCTTTCTCCATTTTTAACCTGCCTGGATTTGGAATCAGTACCATTTTTGTGTCATAAAAGGAATTTGGTAGAACTCCCTCTTTACTTATTACGTCAAGTACTTTGTATAATATTGGGATTAGCTGTTCTTTGGGCCCTGGTGATTTTTTCTTAGGGAGTTCTTTGATGCCCTGTTGGATTTCTTTTTCTGATATGGGATTATTTAAGAATTCTATTTCTTCTTCTGTTAGTCTAGGCAATTTATATTTTTGTAAATTTTCATCCATATCAACTATATTGGAATATTTATTACCATATAATCGGGTAAAGAAGTTTTTAATGATTGGCTTAATTTCCTCTTCATTAGAGGTAAGGTCCCCCTTTTCATCTATGATACTGTTAATGTGTTTTTCTTCTTTCCTTTTTTTTACTTAGATTGATCAGTACTTTGTCTATTTTGTTTGTTTTTTCAAAGTACCAGCTTCTAATCTTATTTATTAATTCAATAGTTTGATAAATTTTGATTTTATTAATTTCTCCCTTAGCTTTTAGGAATTCTAATTTGGTTTTCTTCTGGGGGTTTTTAATTTGTTTGCTATCAAGTTTTTTGATTGGCTTGTCCAATTCATTAATCTCTGCCCTCCCTAATTTTTTAATATATGCATGTAGGGATGTGAATTTTTCTCTGAGTACTGATTTGGCTGAATCTCATAAGGTTTGAAAGGATGTCTCACCATTGTCATTTTCTTCAATGAAATTATTAATTGTTTCTATGAGTTATTTTCTAACTAACCAATTTTGGAGTATCATATTATTTAATTTGCAATTCAGTTTTAATTTTCCTCTCCATGTACCCTTACTGATCATTATTTTTATTGCCTGATGATCTGAAAAAGTTGCATTTATTGTTTCTGCTTTTCTGCATTTATATGCCATGTTTTTATGACCTAGTGTATGGTCAATCTTTGTGAATGTGCCATGTGGTGCTGAAAAGAAGCTGTATTCCTTTTTGTCCCTCTTTATTTTTCTCCATATATCTATTAACTCTAATTTTTCTAAGATTTCATTCACTTCTTTTACCTGTTTTTTAATTTATTTTTTGATATGATTTATCTAAATTTGATAGTGGTTGGTTCAGATCTCCCACTAGTATAGTTTTACTATCCATTTCCTCCTTCAATTCCTAGTTTCTCCATTAGAAATTTGGGTACTATACCATTTGGTGCATACATGTTGTTTAGTGATATTTCCTCATTGGCTATACTGCCTTTTATCAGGATGTAGTTACCTTCCCTATCCCTTTTAATCAGATCTATTTTTACTTTGGCCTTGTCAGATATCATGATTGCAACTCTTGCCTTCTTTTTGTCAGTTGGGGCCCAAAAGGTCTTACTCCAACCTTTAATTTTGACCTTGTTAGTATCTACCCACCTCATGGTGTGTTTCTTGAAGACAACATATGATAGGGTTTTTAATTTTAATCCATTCTGCTATTAGTCTATGTTTTATGGGTGAGTTCATCCCATTTACTTTCAAAAATTATGATTGTCATTTGTGAATTCCCCTGCATTTTGAAATCCTCCCCTATTATGACCTTTCTTCTTTTCCTATAACCTTTTCAACCAGTGGTTGACTTTAAATCAGTCCCCCTAGTCCCCTCCCTTGCTATGCTTCCCTTTCTGGCCCCTTCCTTTTTGTTCCCTTCTTGGTTTTTTTTGAGGGGGGATCTGCTAATTTCCCTCCCCTCTCTCCTTCCCTCCCTTTTTGAATTCCCTCTTTTCTACCCTCTCCCTTAGTTTTCCCTTCTCCCTTACCCTGTTGGATAAGATAGAATTCAAGATCACAATTGATCTAAATGTTCTTCCCTCTCAGAGTTGATTTCACTGAGAGTAAGGTTTGAGTAATATCAATTAGCACTCTCTTTCTCTCCTTCTTATAAGAGAATTCTTCCCCTCCCCTTCCCATGATTATCTTTGTGTGACAAAGATTATTCTATTTAATTTATTTCTATTTCTTTAAGTATATCTTGGTACCATCATTGATTACCCCCCTCCTTTTTTCTTTCTTTTTGCTTTTTCCTCCAAATCATGTTAATGCCCCAATCTTTCCCTATGAGTGATTCTTCTGATTACTCTATTAATGCATACAATTTTTGAGAGTTATACATAACATTTCCCTCATATATTAATATATATAATTTGATCTAATTGTAGCCCTTATAGAAGAGATTTTGAATAAAAGAAAAAAAAAATTCTCCTTTTCCCTTTCTTTCATATATGCCTTTTCATGTTTTTCTTGTTCTTTTTGTTTTGATGTCAAACTTTCCAATGAGTTCTGATCTTTTCTTTACAAATACTTGGAAATCTTCTATTTTGTTGAATGCCCATACTTTCCCCTGGAAGTATATAGTCACTTTTGATGGATAGCTGATTCTTGGTTAAAGACCCAGTTCTCTTGCCTTTCTGAATATTGTGTTCCAGGCTTTGCAGTCTTTTAGTGTGGCTGCTGCTAGGTGTTGTGTAATCCTGATTGGTGCTCCTTTGTATCTGAAGTTTCTCTTTTTGGCTTCTTTTTTTTTAACTTGCTTTAATGATTTTCATATTTCAAAAGACAGAGAAAAAACAAGGAAGAGAGGTGTTATTCTGCACATGATTTTGAACAGTGAGGACAAATTGGCTACTGAGTAATAGGAATCTTGGAGTTCCTCTTTAGCATTACAACAAAGCTAGTTTGACAGTTTTTTGGAAAAGCAGACTTCAAGGGATCAGAGAAAGGATATAAAGGGCTCAATAGCCTAAAATCTTACAGGGAAAGATTACCCAAGCTGAAAACACAAAGAGATAAATTCTGGCAAAGATGGTGATGTGAAAAGTTTCAGCCAAGCACAGCTCCTTCAAGAACCACCTCTGGAATGGTGAAAAATAACAATGTATGAAGCAAAGGATCAATATGCCTAAATACAAATACAGATGAGTTCCTGTATCCCATCTAGGGCAGTGAGGACCCATTATAACTTTGGGAAAAATCCAATAACACTTTTGACCTTAATATTGCTTAACAACCTCAGCTAGTTCTAAATTTGACACTCCTGACGCTATTGTTATAGGACCATGCCTTGGTTTTCTATTCACCTTGAATCACCTGCCCTATTTTCATCTTCTTTATGTGAGTTTTTTAAAAGTTGGTTGATAAGTTCTCCTTGTTTCCATAACAATTTCCTTAAACAATTTCCCATCTTTTGTCATCACTGAAATTATTTCCTTTATGTCTTTACAATTTAATTCTTGATATCTTTCCATTCCTCCTGGACCAAGTTACCCCTTAGGACTTTAAACTATGGAGCCTTGCTTACACATTCTCTGAACCTTTTGAAGTCTTCTCAAAATTTTTTGCTTTTTCTTTGAAACCCAGTAACTAGTACAGTGTCTGTCATATTGTAAGCACTTGACAAATGCTTTTTAATTGATTGCTTTTTCAAAACCTATGTCTGATTATACCTGCTTTCTTGTTTTCCTCTGTTTTAAGTGGAGAAATAATTTCTTCTCAAAGTTCCTATGATTTCTCATCCTAGCTAATAGTTTCTCCTTGTTGGTGAGAATCATGTCCAAAATAGCAGCTCCTTTTATTGGTTTCTCCACTTTTTAGAAGGATAAAATTATTAAGAAGGTAGGAAAGGATTAGTTGCTTTTCTTTTGACAGAGTTCTACCAGATGACCAAAATTTGAAATATTCTACTTCCTGATAACGGCCTTTGTTCCAACTTTGTAATGTTTCCTAATTCCTTGTCTGTTTTCTCTTTTCCAGGTCATCTATAAAATACTGGCATGTTAATATCCTTTCTATTTCCTCCTTCATCACTTTTTACCCCAAATTCCACCATTTCCACCTACATCTGATTCTTAGATTTCCTCACATGAATATATCTTGTTGTATAAAGCTATCCTTCTGATTTGTTTCAGTTCTGTTTCATTTCATTTTGGGATGTCCTTGGCAATTTCCTTCTCCAGTTCATTTTATAGATGAGGAAACTGAGGCAAACAGGGGTAAATGATTTGCCCAGAATCACACAGTGAGAACATGAGGTCAGATTTGAACCCAGTAAAATGAGTTTTCCTGACTCCAGGCCCAGTACTCTATCCACTGAATCACCTAGCTGCCTTGTATTTCCAATTCCTTGCCATTTCTTTTATCCTGTTCCTTTTGATAAGACATAGTCTTCTAGGGAAAATATTATAATTATATGTCCTGTGCCACTAAATCTCAATGATATCTATAATGTGAAACTTAATTTCTTGTATTAGGATTTATAGTTTGCCTTGAGATTACCCATATTTTCTGAATTTGTATATTGACATCTGAAGTCATTGATCTTATTGGGGCTTATTTCTTGAATTTTGTTTCCTGAAAACATATAAGTAATTTTACTGCTCCTTTTTGTCCCTAGATTTTAGCTATTCTCTGTGACATCCAGTATTTTGGAAATATGATGGCAATTTTCTCCTCATCCCTTTTTTTCAGTTTGAAGCACTTTTGATTAGATTTGCAAGATTCCAGACAAATATATTTTTCTAATCAAGTCCTTGTTGTGGGCACATTGCACTGTAATCCAAGAATCTGTCATTCCTGTGTTTTAAATCTTGGACCAGAAAGTATTGATTCTAAGATAGAAGGTAAGATTTTTGAAAAATTAATATAATCAAAATTATTCATTTTATGTTTACATATTTCAGAAATAATAACTGAGTTGTTGGATGCCATCCAAAAACCTAAGCAGCTAGCAGTGATCTATTGCAGAAGTCATACTTGTGGCAGAGATTCAGTCGCTAAAGGAAATCATAAAGTTGATATAACTGCTAAGTTTGCAGCCTGGAATACTCCAGTGTATGTAATGAATTTGCCAACTGTTGAATCTGATGATCTAGATAAAGCTTATGTTAGACTCAGAAATTCAGAAGTGGAAAGAAAAATTTGGAACAAGGAAAGAACATGGAATATGGGTTGCAGACATTGGAAAACTGCTGTTATCACAAGATTCATATACCTATTTGTGTCAAGCCATTCACACAAAAGGTTATTTTGGTATTGAAGCTGTAGTAGACTCTGTAAAGAGGCAATGGAATAAGTACTATTGCAAATAAGATCTGTACAAGTTGTTCTGTTTGCCAAAAATCCAATGAAGGTGCATTCAGAAAGAAAGGTTTGGGTGATAGACCTTCAGCATATTGTCCATTCAAGAGTTTGCAAATTGATTACATAAGCATGCCAAAAGCTGGAAGTTACAAGTTTTGTCTTATAATTGTTCATAGATTAACAAAATGGCCTGAAGCTTTTCCATCTAATACTAATACAGTTAGCTTTGTGATAAAAGTGTTACTTAAGGAAATTGTTCCTAGGTTTGGTGTACCAATTACCATAGATTCTGATAAAAGATCTCATTTCACACAAGATATCCTGAAAAGAGTCTTTGAGAATCTAGGAATAACACCTAAATATCATGTTCTTTATCATCCACAAAGTTCAGGTCAAGTGGAGCATGTGAATAAGGATTTCAAGAATATGGTGGAGAAGATCTATGTTGAATCTCATCTAAAATGGCCAGATATTCTTCCCATGGCTTTGTTTTACCTACAAGATCAAGAGCAGACTTATCTTATCATCTTATGATATATATCTTATGATATATATCATCTTATGAAATGCTCTTTGGACATGCTCCATTGCAGGCAAAAACTCGTAAGATAGTTTATACTGTTTATACTGGAGATTGTCTGTAGTCGAGGCAGAGCCGTAAAGGTTAAAGTCCTCCTCTTCTCCCCACTTGGGCTGCATAGTCAAGGTCGTGGGTTGAACTGTGTACGACCTGACCAGCTGCATGCTCAAGGTTGGAATACTCTGTAGAGGGAGGTTTGATAATGATTGTGAGAAAATGCAAGGTTGGAATAGTCAACAGAGGGAGCTTTGATAAACACTGTGGGAAACTGTGAAAGACTTTTTTCTCTGCCCTTTTTTGGAATCCTCTCGGTTCCTCCTTGTGTCTGGCAGGTAACATCATGAATTTCTATGAAGTTGCCCAATTATTGGTTCCTCCTGTTGCTGGGCTGTAATGTCATATCTTCTTGTGGTCTTAATCTATATATGCTTTGTTTGAACTCAATAAAGGGTCACTATGCATTTCATATAGCGTCCATTAGTTACTCTTCATTTCATTAACCCAAGTAAGGTCACACAGGGCTGGTCGACCCAGGAGATGAGCCTTACAATTGTCAACTTGCTTCATATTTAAGTTCATTACAGGACTTCTGGGTAAACATGGTGGCAGTCTAGATGCAAGACTCTTCCTCTTCTCAGCACCCACCACTATAGATTACATGACCAATATGAAGGAAAGCAATCTCCAGGGCTCCTCCAACCTCAAGCTCCAGGATCGAACTCAACTCTAGCCCTCCTCACAGGAAGTCCTGAGAACTCCACTCTTTTTGGCTTCTTGTAAGACTTTCTCCTTAGCTTGGAAGATCTTGAATTTGGCAATTACATTCCTGGGAGTTGTCTTTTGGAGATTTAGTATAAAGCAGCGGTTCTCAACCTGTGGGTTGTGGCCCCCAGCAGCAGATGAATGACCAAAACAAAGGGGTCACCTAAAGCCATCAGAAAATACATATTTCCTATGGCTTTAGCTGCTGAGAAATCATGCTACTTTACAGGAAGATCTCGGAAAGAATCAGGACCCTGCTGCCAGCACATTGTACTAATATTAGTTACCTATCAGCAGCCCTTCCCCTATGAAGGGTAATGGATTTACCCTGTTGCCTGGAGACCGGACTCAAACAGAGACCCAGAGAGAGCATCTGGGGGCTGGCTCTGGAGGGGTTAAGATCCAGTCCTGGAGAAGATAACTCCTGAAGTGAATAATTGAGACGAGTAACCTCAGCAAAGTGAAGCCTCAGCTCAAGCTGGAGGGAGACAACAGGAAGAAGAAGGCAGCATCTGTTGACCCCCTCCCCAGGCAGAACTTACCTCCTGCCCTAGTGCTCAGGCTGCCTCCTGCTGGATTAATATTTCTCAACATATAATTAAATATTGTTTTTGTGATTAATCACTGTTTAAATTATGTTTGATTTATAGCAATGAGAATACATAATGCATATAAGGTATTTACATTCCAAATCATAACTGTAGCAAAATTACAGTTTTGAAGAAGCCACCAAAATAAATTTTTGGTTTGGGGTCACCTAAACATGCGGAACTGTATTGCGGGGTCACGGCATTAGAAAGGTTGAGAACCACTGGTATAAAGTATGTTCTATGAACCCTTTCAATTTCTATTTTGCCCCTTTGTTTGAGAACATTAGGGCAATTCTCTTCAATTATTTCTTGTAGTATGGCATGGAGATTTTTGTTTATCTCTGAGATATCTATGAGAATCATAGACCAATAATTCTAAATTGTCTCTCCTTTCTCTGTTTTCCTGGTCTATCACCTTGTCAGTGAGATATTTTACGTTTTCTTCTAATTCATTAATTTTTTGACTTTGCTTTATTAATTCTTGCTGTTTTGAAAGATCATTATCTTCCAGTTGCTTAATTCTAGACTTTAAGGACTGGTTTTGCTTTCCAGTTTAGTCTGCCCTGCTGTTTGAGGCTTCCAACTGTTTCTCCAATTGGGAATTCTTGTCTATCAGACTATTGACCTCTCTCTGAATTTTTTTCCCATTTTTCTTGCCAGAAGGTTTCTATCTTTTGGATAAGCTCCAGTTTGAGTTCTTCCAGAGCTTGTGGACAATTTCCATTTTTTGGGAAGGTTTTGATTTTGTTTGAATTTCATCCTATTTTTCCTCTGTAGCCTGGGTTTTCCCTCCATAAAAGTTTTCAAGAGTCACTGTCTTCCTGTTCTTCCTGGAGGTTTGGTCTTGGGCACAATAAACCATCCCTTTGGTAGATTTCCCTTTCCTTTTTAGTCAGAAATCTGAGTGAGATGGTGTAACAGTTAAAATTTAGGGGAGATGGGGAGACTGAGGCAGGTAGAAATGAGTTTCTCTCTGCAAGGAGTATTATATTTTTTTTGAGGTTTATTAAAGTTAAGGATTAAAAGAAAATACAGGATAAGAAAAAACACGTGTCTAGTCCAGAGGCCTAGACCTCACCTACATTATGGAAAGAGCCCTGTCTGCTCCAAAACAGAAGTCCAAAAAGAGCAAGAGCCTTCAAAAGCCTTTGAATCAGCTTACATACCTTCTCGATCTCGGCCCAGGTGAGATTACAAGGCATTCTGGGGAAGTGGAGCAAAGGCTCATGGGGATTGTAGTCCTGTATTCGAGTCTATTTCTTACATTCCCCCGTGTGATCATTTGCAAAAAAATTAATTTTTTTCCAAAGGATCATGAAAACATAATCAATTTAAAGATTAAAAATATAATTGTCAAAGAATGTAGTACTCATTTATATATATATATATATATATATATATATATTTTGTAATTTCACAAAACACGTGGGGAGCAGGGCAAAGCAACAAACTTTCCACAGGGTTTTTTTTTTTCTAATGCAGGAAGTTGTTCCTTAAGGGAAAGGATATTTAGAAACAACTCTTCCAGCCAGGACTTTAGAGTCCTGTTGCTGAGATTTAAAACAGCTGTTTTCTGTCTATCAGAGTCACACAGCTGGGAAGTATCTGAGGTCCGATTTGAACCCAGGACCTTCTGTCTCTAGGCCTGGCTCCCAGTTCGCTGGGCCACCCATTTTCCTCCCCAAAGTTAAAGTTGAATCTTTGGGCTGAGTCTGCTCCCTGACAGGCAGGCAAAATCAATGAAATTGCCAGAAGAGTCAAAAATGCTTTTAAACAGCCCATTGCTTTTTAGGTTTCTGTTTGAAAAGTCTGTTTCTTCTCTCTAGTCTTTTCTCTCTTTCCCCTCTCTGATCCCCCTGTGGCCAATACCCCCAGCCACGTGGAGGCTTAGCCTAAGGGAAAATTGCCCGGTCTCCTTTCCCTCTTGTCTCTCCCCTCCGCCCACGTGGCCAATACTGTTACCAGCTGGTCGCAATGAGTCCTGAGCGATCTGCTCCAAGGATCTGGGTGATGAGCCGGCTGGGGTCACGCTCGAGGGTCTGGGGCGCAGAAATAGGCAGGCAGCGGGCCGGTGAGAGGCCAGGAGCAGGAGTGGCTGCGGGGGTGGGCAAG